>NC_041345.1:13356072-13686697 GCF_004354835.1 Perca flavescens
ATAAAAGCGTGCAAGACCGAGGCTGACGGACGCGTTGTGGAGGGAAACCACACCTTCTACCGTATCTCTGCCCCCACTGCTGAGGAAAAAGAGGAATGGATGAACAGCATCAAGTAAATGTTTTTTTTTAATAGTATGATACAATGCGTGTTTGTAACTTGCATGTAAGCCTCACTGCTGTTACATGCCTGAGGTTTTCAAAGTTTACTCCTGTTATTTATATTTGTCTTGCTTCGATTTTCAGGGATAATCCTGCTTTGAGGTTTATTAAAGCCCCGATAATTCAGGGGCTTTGGGGAACTTAAACAGGAAGTATAATGTTGCGTTGGAGTCAGTAAATTAGCTGTGGCTACAACTTGAGCCCTGTAGCTGTTTACATTTCTGCATTTTGCCATCATTAAAACTGTGCTGAATTAGCTATTAGCCATTTCGGTGTCCGCCCAATGTACATGGATACAAAGACAACTATCAATAGATTACTATGATTGTCAAGTTCTGGAGTTGTAATGTTTTTCACCAAAAAATACATGATTTCTTTTCATTTGGAGCAGATTTTCACTTTATTATATCCCCACACTTCCACAAGTTGTTTCATCACAGTTTAGAAGATTGTACTGTTACTTTATTTTACGGTTTACTGTTAAGACTAAAAGCACACGTGCTGGATATGCTGAGCAGTTCTTCCTAAGTATTTGTTGAAAACAATAAAAAGTTAATCGTGAATCGGGTATTGCGGATGTTATTGTTCCAATCTCACACGTCCACATAAATTCTAAGAATTTAAGTCCAGCAATTTGCACATTTATGCCATAATGTTTCTCTCACTGACATTTTCCTCTGTGTCCACAGAGCTGCCATTAGCAGGGACCCCTTTTACGAGATGCTGGCAGCCAGGAAAAAGAAGGTGTCGTCCATGAAGAGGCACTAGATCTTCTCAGTGCTCCAGATGTTGCACTTGACCGAGCAGGGGGTCCAGGTATCTACTCGCCCTGTCTGGGTCGGTGCAGAGGCCGCGGTTGGGGTCTGCTTCGGACCTCTTCAGGGGATTTTTCTAGGACACATTCTAGGTCTGACTTTGGGACTCTACAGGTCAGAAAAACGGGAAGCATGCTGAAGTTTCTAGATAAGAGTCAGGGCCAATAGGTCCTTAACCTCCTGTCTCTTTCTCTCTCAGCTTTGTTTGTGCTCTATGTCTGTGAGGCTGTAAGGAAATCTTGCTGTATAACTCAGCAAAATCTCAGTTCAATTCAAAGATTATTTAAAAACACAATTTCCATAAACATTGCACACATACACAACGTGCATACACTCATGCAGTCCCCCGTAGCACACATCGTTTTAAACTCAGCAGGTCTGACCAAGTGTGGCACTCTAACCAAAATATTTCTCGCTTTGTGAAAGAAAAAGACTTTTTCGGATGTGCTTTAAAATGTTAGGGTAATATGTGTCTATTTTTACAGCTTTAAATGTAAATTCCTCTTCAGTCTTTTTAGTTTGTTTGCATTTGTAATAATAAAAAAACAAGGTTTGCAACAGAAACTGCAGAGGGGGGGTGTGGAAGGGAGTGTGTGTGATTTGCTAACTGTTGATAATTTTATAAAAAAAAAATTAAATAGTTGCCACTCAGGAGATTGTTTAGATGTTCTGAAACTTTCCATGTCGGAGTTTACATGGATCCTGTTTACAACACGACAGCCATGTGAGGAATAAAAGCCTCATCTGTGTCCCAGACTGAAGTGTTTTTGTAAATGTGAAGCTGCAGTGCAGGGACGGACCACTGCAGTTGAGGGTGTGTGCTTGTCTGGACAGGCTCTCAGTGTTGGATCTGGCTCTCGCTGTTCATTTCCCGAAGGTCCTGGAGATGCATCTTGGGGATTAGAGTTAATCACCCTGGGCTTCTTTTTGAGCTTTTAGGTTGTCTGGAAATTAGAACTTTTTCATTTTCTCTTCCAATACATTTTTCTCCCATTTTTTTTTTTTTTTTTTTTTTTTTCCCAAACACACCACTTTCTGTTACTTAATTTCATTGTTAGGAAAATGGCTTTACTGTTGCACAGTGCCTGGCGATCTAGGTGAACTATTATGAGAAAAGCTGCTGGTTAGTGACAGTAAATCAGTTTTCTTCTCCCAGTCGAACAACATTTAATCTTTGTTCCCTGCCTTTAACGTTCTTTTCTTTTGTAGAGGGTTACTTAACCCAACCTCACTGATCGTTGTACAATACTGTGTGCATCAGGTTGTTTATGTATAATACATAATATATGACATATTGTTGTAGAGGCTTTAAAGTGGCACAAATACATGTGTGGTTCATTGAAGCTATGCCTGGAAAAGAATGGGTTGTCCCGGTCTCAGGATCCAAAGTGTGATGTGAAACAATACAAAACTACTACTTTTATGAGGAATGTACTGTGGTGAACCAAAAGATGGAGGTCAGGATGTCTGATTGGTCATGCTGAGGCAGTGACACGTCATTTAGTCAAATAGCAAAAACTACATTGAGGTACAATTTTGCAAACGCGGTCGGATTTGTGCAACGAGCGGTTGTCTTTTCTACTCTTGTCTGTTGTCTCTACTCTCATCTGTGCCTGCTGGTCATTAGCTTCACTCCCTGTCTGTTTTGTTTCCTGGTTCCCTTCCTTTCTCTACTCCTCTCTGTGCACTAATCATAGAGAAATAAGGAAAAATGCAAAACAATCATAATTCTAGACAGTATTGGTTTATTTATCAAAGTTGTATATACGTAAATGTATAGTGGGTATTTTGTCTTCATTTTGTTTCGTATTGTGCCATTTTCTTTTGTTATTCGGTTGTATCATGTTTGATTTGAGGTTTGTATACTTGCCATTTAATCAAGCTGAAATAAAGACAAATTTGTCACAACGCTGGCTGTGAAATGTCTTTTACGCAACTGCATGTCAACATCAGCTCATGTTACAGTGGTAAATTAACTCCAGCAGGTGGCAGTATGTGATAGAAACTGATGAGGCATTCTGCTGCAGAGAAGGAAGTATTTTAATTTTTTTATTTTATGCTGCTTATTAATTACAGCTGAAAAATGGTCATGCCAAATCAATTACAAATAGAATTATGCTTCTATAAAAAAAAAAAGAAACCAATCTTTGGTACTGTTTCAAGCCAGCCTTTATTTACGGCTTCATAAAATTTCATATCTTTTCACAAGCTTGCTTTTAAAGTATTTATGACACAAATGTCGGGGCAGCAGGGAAAGGTCGATATTTACAAGTGAATATGTATCCTATTAAATGATGCCTGGAAAAGCAATCAATAGAAATGACTTTTTCTCAATGGAACGACCATGCAGGAAAAGGACTCAAATGCAGTTGAAAATACAAATGCATATCTTTATATTTGTGTTACGGTCTACTGAGCTTGACTCATTATGACTTATCTTAAATGATTTTATGAATAGAAATGACCTTAACCTTGTGTAGAGTTGTGATTGTGTACTTTTACTGTCATCCTTCAGTACCACGGAAAAAGAGTTAATACCCCATTGAGACACGAAAAAACACTCATTGTTTTGACATTACAATGTGAACGAGGGATGGACATGGACAACCAGGTTGCAGCAGTTGCCAAAAGGTCAGTTGTAAAAAGTTGAAAGTGTGACTGAAATGTTTTTATTCTGCCATTTGACATTATTTTCAATGAAATGTTGAGCAGTCTGCACAAATTTGCAGTGAAACACATCTGCCTTTCAGCATCTCAAATGTGTAACTTACAGAAAGGGAAGACTGGTAATCAGAGCAGTTTGGAAAAAACAAGTCAGCTTCATTCCCCATTGAACATTCACAGTTAATGCTAAATTGTACTGACCCATACATTCTAATAGGGGAGTTGCCGAGACCCGTGGGTAATGTTGGGTAATGTTGAGCAGGTAGTAAGTACAGCGGTAAAGTAAAACCTACAACAATCCTGCCTTGTGAATAGTAGAGTTTATTCGAGTTGAGCCGTGTTTATTTGAGCATAGAGAATTGCTTGCGAAAGCCCTTTAATCTGTGAAAGATTAAAATATCTTTTTTTACCAGCAAAACTAAATTATGCCCCTAACTCGAGGCTAAATGAATAGGTGCTTATTTCTTTATTTTCCTCTGGGCCATAGCCTGAAGTGTTTGGGGTACAAATTATGAAACAAATTATGAAACAATTTGTACCAGATGTGCATTTAAAAGTCATAATAGCAATGCATTTGCAAAACGAAATTCCTGCTGTGCATCTGTGCGTTCTGATATTAAATGAGTAGAATTTTGGTGGATTGGAAATTGACCGTGCTAATGTTTGCACAGCTGCAGTCAAACAATATTTCACAGCGCTGCTGTAAAACAGTGTGATAGTGAAGTTTTTTTGGAGAATTACAGCGCAGGGCCAAGGATGTGACCGTGGCTGATGGGAAATGAGAGGCATGTTGCCACGGCAAGGAAAAAAAAAAAAGTTAGAGAATGTGTGGTGGTGGTGAGGCAGCAGGGAACTCTTTGTTTTTCGCCATCTGAGCAGTTCAGTCTTCACTTCTCGTATTTCTCACTGTGGATATGCAGGAAAGACGGTGTACTTGTACGTCTTTGTTGTGAGGGTGAGGTTTGTGTGCGTGAGAAGGGGAACATGATATACTGTACAGTTGGAGGGGGAGTTTCATTAGTTCTGACCCAGAATGAGGTAAGAGATAACAATAGGAGGAGAGTGCACGTACTGTAGGAGAAAGGAGATCCTTGGAACAAACTGTACCAAAAGGGGTTGTATCAAGGTCAGATATACTTCAAAAGATAATATAACGCTCAGTATATCCTACCTGATCTCACTGGACTAAAACACCCCAGACCACAGCACTCAGTCATGCTGTCATGTCAGGCCTGCTTGGTGAATTCACTGCTGTGTGGTTATGCTGATGAAGGGGGAAAGGTCTGGGCCTACAGCAGCTCTCATAGGCCAGGAGGCAGGATTCTCTGTCTCCTCCAGTAAGTGGAGACATGTGAGACCAGTCAGTCTCCAATTAGGCCCAGACTGTTTCCCAGAAGCGCCTGAGGCCTCCCCCTGCCTCTCAGCCCACCACGGCGGGAGAATGGTGCACCCCACAGTGTCAGGACCTGACCTCAGCTGGCATGAGACGGGCCCTTTCTCGTATTGGGCTCATGCAGGCAAAGAATGGCGTGTGCACGCACAAACGCTGTCACGCAAGCGTAAATGAAACACAGCCATGGTGGACGTTTTTAAACCAGTTCACAGCTGCATAAAATTTGCTTCAACAGGTTTCTCGGTTTTCAGTTTTGCATACAATTACCAAGGTTATTTAAGAAGCATGATGCTTTGAAGTTGATGTTTTAAGAGTAAATGGTGTCAATCATTGTTCTTGGACAATAACAAGCTGTCAATGCCGATTCAGTAAACAGCATCCCATCAGATCGCCCTTAACACTACTGTCATGTTTATACAAATCCAAAAAAACACTAGACACAGACAGAATGGAGCCAAGTGCAGCTCATACTTTGAGTTACTGTATATCACAATGTTTTAGGCGCATGCACACTTCAGGTGCTGTGTTGACTGATGCATCGTTACTTTACTGGAAGAAAAAATCCTGTTTAAATCACTTTAGGAAACCGAGGGGCACTGAATTCATCCTAGGGCAGGATTTCTGAGAAAGGGAGTTTCTCCCTCACCTTCCTCTCCTTATGTTTCTCTCTCGCCCTCTGCTTCTCACACACACTCACACACACTCATATAACCATGCGAACACCACATTTACAGTGTATCACAGCATTTTAGCCATCTGAGAGTAAGGTTATAGCACATGATAGTGAAAAGCAGTAAAACGTTGGCCTGTGTTCATGGCAGCGAGTAAAATACTGCTGGAATGTGGATTAGCCAATATAATTTATTGATTTAGTTCAAAGTATTTTTCCACAAACATGCAGTTGTGTATGTTTGAAAATCGCCCGCATACAAAATCTTGCAAAACATCTAATTTAAACTAGCTGGAGCAGAAGAAAAAAATGAAGATCTATGGCCTCATTTAAGTTTTTATTTTAAATTATGCGACTTACATCTGAACATTACATCTATCCCTTTCCCTAAGAGGACCTGTCCATAGGTGACCAAGATATAAGAGTAAAGATTAGTGTATTAGTGTAAAGATAATAAAGGAGTGTGAAAACAAACAGATTCTAGCAGACTGCCTGATACAATCCTTCTGGTTTAACTGGAGTGTGCTGGGATTTATGACCCATTTGTAAACATAAGCAGTGTAATGTGAAGCTAATAAAAAGTACTAAAAGTAATTTAACAGCAGTGACTGGCATTCTTGGATGAGGCTACAACTGAGAAATGATGCAGCCACCTTAGGTATTTGTTCCTGAATTGAATTTGACTGAATAGAATTAAGATGAGAGATAGACGGCGTCTGAGTGCCACAACAATTAGATTTACTGGAAAAGAAGAATTCACTTTTTTGGGTAGTGAACTTGCTGATGTAGGGGTGCAGAAACACTGTGTGAACAAGACAGAAGGTTGTTTGTCCCAGCGGGAAAATGGTATTGTGGGATTTTTTTTCTGCACATTCATTGAACTGTGGGTGGCTCTTATTCTCGGAAACTTTTTCACTGTGGTGTGAAAAGAAGCACTTTTTTTTTTCCTGTGGGACTTTTACGATTTATCTCATGTCTTAATGGAGCGTCCCGTATATTATGTCATGTTGATTGCAGTATATTGTGCAGCTCAATGATTACAG
Source organism: Perca flavescens (assembly GCF_004354835.1). Classification (NCBI taxonomy): domain Eukaryota; kingdom Metazoa; phylum Chordata; class Actinopteri; order Perciformes; family Percidae; genus Perca; species Perca flavescens. Next base: position 13,362,818 of record NC_041345.1, read on the forward strand.
GCATTGCAGAAATCTCAGATGAGAACTGCTGGTAGATGGATAAGCTGGAGCGATTTCTGGAACGGGCAGATTGTTTGTTTACATGCAGGTCGGAGGTTGGAACAGACTGTTCCCTCCTTCCAAGATTTCTAGTAAAAGAGGGAAAAGGAGGCCGTGGTTTGGGGCGTCTCCAGAAGAATTTCCTGTCTACAGGGAGTGCCCCGTTATAAGCGGACAAAAGGAAATGCCTTGAGAAGAGAGGGAGTGATCTCTGATTCAGGACAAGCTTACCGCACAATTGATGGTCAGAGTCAAAGTAAAAAGTCCCATTGAGCTTCTCTGTGTGATGCTTACAATCAGAATACATATCTAAAATATGTAGGAGAGGCTATGGAGACAAGGGCCCCCTCTGTTAGACCTCTCAGGGACACTGAGTTGCTGTTTGCAGAGGTCACAAACCTCAAAGTGTAGGAGTGATACATATTTAATGTAAAATGGGAGGATTGCAGCTGAAACAAAGAGAACTTAACTGTAAGAATGAGAAATACATGGCTATATATACTGACCGATAAAGCAGCTGCAATTTTAATAGAGGCAATAGAGAAGATAAAAAGAGATGATGAAAGAGCCCTCCTGTAACTCACTCTGAGCAGAAACACACCTGCACCAGTAACAATAGGCTGTATATTTAAACTCCCAATGGCTTGCAGTCAGTTTATAGTCCCTTGATATGACTTCATTGCGTCTGCTTGCCATGAAGACATTTCATGTAAGGTCATCAAATTCCCAGTCATGCATACGCGGAATTGAGGGAATAGCTAGGATCAAAGGTTTCCTCTGGGTGACTAATGCATCCTGGGTAGTATCCTCAAACATCTGTGACTGAGTCAGTCCTTTACACAATGTGGAGTATGAAATAAAATGTGATTTATAGTTAATGATAACTTGCAATTAAGATCTGGTTCCTCTAGGATGACATCTTCTAGGTAAATCCCCTCTGTTCCTTTGAAACGTCGCTGCACTCTGCGTGTCAAACATCGCAGGCCGCTATCAACACTCTTATCTAGTCAGTAACCACAAAACCGGTATGTGTTAAGGTTGCACATACACACTAAATCTATCCGGAAATGTCAGACTTACTGGCACAGCTTAGGATCAAGTTACTACTGTGTTATGGAGGAAGTGTGTGTGTGTCTGCGTTTGCATGTGTTCATGAGTGTATACGCATATGGATAACCAGCATATTATACTATTTGCATATGAAAACTGTATGCATGCACAAGACGCTCAATGAATTTGTATTTTTTGGCAGTATGCACCCTCTTGAGTGCATTTAGACAAGGTGTGTGCATGTAACAGCATCTCTCAGTCAACCTGCTATCATAGTGTAGACAGATATATTACCATCTGCCCAATGACATCAGCCAGCTATTTCTGGGGTTTGTGGGAATCAAAGTCCATTTTGAACATCCCGATTATGTCATTGGCTCCCTTTGTCTCCAAACATTTGATACTGATAAACGGATGGAGGTAAACAGATGGAGGCAGGCGAGCCGAGATAGGCGGGCAGCGTCAGATCAATCATATTATCTGCCATGATGCAATCTGAATGTTTGAGGCAGCAGTTGATCTGGACACTGGCCGTTTCGGGGAACTGGGCAGATGTGCATTTTCCAGATGCAGCTCGTACCACTATGATGGTATGACCTCACATGTTTAATTCAGTTGGTAAGTGCAGACATCAAAGAGGTGCCGATTGCACTCTTGCACATGATGGTTTCCTTCAGGGTGTTATTTAGGTTTCCCTCTTGTTTGCACATGACTCATACATTGTGAAATGCATTAAAGGAGTAGTTTGACATTGTGGGAAACATTATTTACTTTCTTGCTGAGAGTTAGATGAAATGATCGATCCAACTCTCATGCCTGTATGGTAAATATGAAGCTACGACCAGCAGCTGGTTCGCTTAGCTTAGCACAAAGACTGGAAACAGGGGGACATAGCATATGGAAAGCTCTGCTGAGCTGAGGTGTTATGTGCCAGACAATTATTTTGGTTGGGACCAGTAACTTCCAGGAGTCTGGTAACTGGAACAAAAAATAGTCTGGGGCATAACCCCTAGTAAAACAGCAAATTGTGTCTTTTACACTAATGTAAAGATTAATCAAGCATGATATAACCTGTTTATCAGTGAGCTTTAGAGGTGATAGTAGGTGGACCTTTGGACAAAGCCAGGCTAACTGTTTCCCCCCTTTTTCCAGTTTTTATGCTATGTTATGCTAAACTAAGCTACGCTTATTGGCTGCAGGCTTCAGCTACATATTTAACATACAGACATGAGAGTGGTGTTTGTATTTTTCTCCTCTCTCAGCAAGACAGAAAATAAATGTGTTACCCAAAACGTCAAACTAGACTAGCTCATATACTAATAATTTTCTATCTTTTAAACAAAGATAGAATGAGATTTGGTCTGTAATGAAATTTCCAGAAACACCATATTGTGATAAGATGAGACAAGGAGGAAACTTAGGTAACATCAGGTCACTCCTAGGTCACAAGTCAGGGGACGAGAACATCTGGAAAATACAGTATCTATTGAAACTGTCCCGTATTCAAGTATGAATATGTGTTTCTCTAGAGATTGAGGGATTCTAGGCAGTTGCAAAATGGAATGTTGTGTGCCGGGACCGTCTCCATTTAAAGGTCAGCCGAAAACAGAGTAAAAGGGGCCTCACACGCATCTTAGCCTTCTTCCCAGAGAGAGATAGACTGAATTAGATTTAGGTGAGCATCTTGACAGCCAAACTTGACAGCTTGAGCGAGACATATAAGCTCTCTTGGAAATACACATTCACTCAGAGTTGGGATGGCACTAAATGACACTTCATGTGGTTAACTGTACTGCTAATCCTAATTCTCCTTGATCAAGAGTTCATTAAATGCTTTTGTGTGAGTCATCAAAGTCTCAAACCTTCTTCACGTATGTGAATATGAGTTGTGCTGCTCTTGAGTTTTTCCATAACATGGTGCACTGTGGATGAACTGATTTACACACTATAATCTTGGGCATTTGACTTCAACTTTCCAGTAAATGTTAAGGTGCCATTTCCTTAGCAACCACATCTAGCATAATGACACACTGGATGCCAGGCCCTGATGACGTTTGTGACATTCACTTCTTTCTTTGACTTCTTCCTCAACACCATGACTGCACAGTCAAACTGAACTGAATCACACGTTCCTCTAGTGTGCATTTCCTGTATCTATTTTCACAAGTTAGCACTAAATGAAATTAAAATAGTGACTGCCCCAATTGTGTCAGCTATATGTGATTTGGAAAGAAAGGGTTTTGAAATTCCAGCGCAGGTCTCTCAGGAGTTAGTCCTGTGATTTCTGTCTCAATGATAGCGCCAGCTGAAGTTCCCAGCTCACTGTCACATGGCTGAAATGTTGGTAATAGACCCACGTGATCTTCCAGTTGCAATTTATCACAACAGAACTAGACGTTCCTATTATTGTCTCAATGGCTTATGCCAGGAAAATTTCAAGCGAAGGAAAGACAACACGCTCTGCAAAAGTGCTCTTAAGTTTATCACAGCTTTCCTGTTATCACATGAAAAACTTTTCTCCTCTCCTCCTGTTCCTCCTCCTCCTCTTCGTTTTAACCTTGAGGGAAGCAGAATTGGAACTGGCCCTGTCAATGGGCCACATTGTGGTGAAATGTAAATATTGGAACGGTGCCCAGAGTTAAAATATTTTCTGGCAGGGCTGACGACAAACAATGCCAGAAAGTACGTCATAAAATCAGGAATCAAATAATTTATTCAAAGACCATTCTCGGCAATGTAATAGGCTACTGTTAAGAAGGTTCACAGCTGTTGTGAGATAGATGGACACATTTTTGAGGGATAATAATCTATGCCACTGGTGGACAATACATTTACTCAAGTACTGTCCTTCAGTGCAAATTTGAGATACTTCTATTTAACTTGAGTATTTCTGTTTTATGATACTTTATACTTTTACTCCACATTTACATCCACATTCACACTCCAACATTTCAGACAAAAACATTATACTTTTTACTCCACCACATTTAAATGACAGCTATAGTTACTTTTCAGATTAAGATATTACACACAAAGATATGATCAGCTCAAAACAAATACTGTATTATCACATATTAAAATAAAGACTATATGAAGTAGTTAAAATTAGCTCCACCTTGACCAGCTACAACATCAAGGTGTCGCTTATATTCATACATCAATAATAATCATTCAATTATATTATATTATAAAACTGATTGGTATCATTCTGCATAATAAGTAGCCTACTTTTGATACTTTAGTGTTTCTGAAACTCTGTAATTTTTTATTTAATGATCTTAAATGACCTGTAACAGCAAACGAGACTAACAGTGAAAAGAACACTATTTTTGCGTAGTTTTTATTAGTGCCGTTGCTTTGGGTTTAATTTTTTTCCACGTAGTCACAGAATGATTTACGGCAGGTCGATGGCGCTACAGCAACACATTCTGATGGTTCACCAATTTCTTTGTAACACAGGAAATCAAATGAAGAACAACTAAAAGCTAAAAGGGAAAGGGAAAGTGAAGACAATTACGGGATTGTAAATGATTCCAAACCCACCCCAAATTGGCCCTCAGGTGTGTACTATGTCTATTTCATTCATAAAATAACGATGCGTTGTGGTTGTACGTCAATACCCAACATTAAATCAAGTCCCCCTTACATTTAGCGCCCAGTTTTTATTTCTTTTTAGTCCGTGTTTGTGTTGGCCTACTTACATTTTCTTTCCCCTTGTCCCCCTGTAATAGTGTAAAGCGTCCGTGGGTTCCATGAAATGTGCTATTTGAATCTAAGTTATTATGACGTTTGTTTGTTACAACAAACTCTTAATGCTTTGGCTCGTGGTGCAGTCACAGTGATAACGTTACCCGGTTTAGCTCACGATACATCCAAAGTAGACTAAGTTACCGTAAGCAACACTTGAAATGCAACGATGCATCTGTAAAGTATTCTCTTATTGTAAATTAATGATTTTTTGTCTATCAACGCCATTTGGCCTCCATTGACTTAGCCTACATTAGCTTGCGATTGCGTCTGAATTTACGCCGTAGTAGTATGAAAGGGCGAAAATCCGCATAGGGAGATTGGTCGGGGTGGTGGATGGGTAAAACACAGGACCTTCACCCAGGAGACCGGGGATTGTGTCCCGCGTGCCACGTTTCCTTTGTGTCCCGCGTGCCACGTTTCCTTTGTGTCCTGCGTGTCACGTTTCCTAAACTCAACTGTCGCTTTCTTCTTTTACTAAACCCAACCCGTCAAAATGTGTACAGATAACACGCCACTTGGCGAAAATGATGTGTATGTTTACGTCCGCTGTATACAGCATAGACATACAGGTGGATAACTTAAAATGCGTACAGATAACACGCCACTTGGCTTAAGAAAGTGGGCGTGTATGTTTACGCAAAGTCATGATGTCATGTTGCGTAAAGAAAAGATCTTTACGACAGTAGGTGTGGTAAAAACACTACTGCTTTTGTCCAAAGCGGCCGCTAGAATCAACACAAACTGAAAGTTATAAATAGCCACTTTAAGTTTGTCTTTAATACTTAAAAAAAAATAATTTTAATGAAGGATTACTTTTACTTAAAGTAATCATTGCCATAGGTGCCACAGAAAAAAAAGAAATGGAGATCTTCGAGATTGTAACTTTAAGTAAATTATTTGAATACTAATCTATGTATTTCTTGAATAAGTAAAACAAGAATTCTTATGAAAGACACAAGTTGCACAAGAGGAACTAACTTACCTAGAATAGTTGCAATTGTCAAATATCATTATGAATAGTTTTGTGGGTGTGAAAGGTACATTACTGGCTCTGTGTTCTGCTTTTAGCTCTTCCCAGAAGGCAGCTGTGACAGTGAGGGTACTCTCGGCCAGCCATAACGTGCAGGGAGAAATGCCAAGTGCTCCATGTGCCCAGCATGTTGTTGCACGTGGGATTTTACTGACAACTTTCACTGACAGTTTTCCCACCTTTTCAGATCATCAAATGGAAATCATCCAATCATAAGTAACCTGTGTATTGATAGAAGATGAAAACACCCATGTCTGGTGAAGGGTGAATACCGTTTTTTTCAGCCCTGCAGACAGTAGTCTTGCTTTGCCAGACCTTTCTCCATAGCGCTGCGGAGGAGGGTCTGGCTAGAACACACAGCATTCCGGGATGGGAGAAAAACGTGCTCTGGTTTATTGGCATTTCTTTCAACCAATCACAATTGTCTTGAGCGGTGCTAAGCACCGAGCAGAGCCTCGGTAACGCTGCTAAATAGCCTCGGGAAGAAACTTGTTTTGGTGGAGCGTGTACGTTCAAAGGTTGTTTTAGTCATTCAACAGAAAACTCAGATTGGACAGATAGTCTAGCTAGCTGTCAAGATTTACCATGCAGAGATCTGAGGAGCAGTTAACCATAATCCTGATAAATTCACCAGAGTTTAAAATTCAACACAAAGAAAGCGTAAGCTTAACGGACATCCGGTCGAAAAGAGCAACATCTGGCGGAATTTCCGGCGGCAAGGGAGCAATCCCGGAAGTGGAACGTCGTGGATATAGACTATGCAGACAGAGACACAATAGAGAGAGTTTATACAGAGTGCACAAGTACTATGCATGATATATCGGCATAATGCCCGTAGAGGTGTCCATTAGGAATTATTGTAAAGGACGACGGGCAGGCCAGAACCGTCGGACTAGCGGAGAAAGGGGAGTATACAGGGCCCTCATGTGTGGGGACCCCACAAAGATACTGGAATGAATAGCCATGGAAGTGGGAAGGGGCCCATAATGAGTGACCCTGGACAGGGTCAAGACGTTTGTGCTACGCCCCTCACAAGAGCAGTATCCCACTTACACCAAGGTCACTTGCCAAAGAAGAAGAATTAAGACCATTCATTTATATTTTCATGTGTTTTGCAATACAAATCTAAAGTTTTTCATAACACCCGATGGTTTGACTAATAGATACCTAGAACAATTGTTACCCTCCCATAAGGTTCATGTGCAATGGAAATTTTTGGTCACCGCTCCAGTAAATAGGTTGAACCTTAGAAACGATTTGGCACCGAGAGATCTTTCTGGTCCGTTCAGCTCATAGAACACCAGCTATGAGCCATAAAGCTAAAATTATGCTAGCGATATTCAAAGTCAATAAAACAAACATATTAGACAAACAGCTAGCCATCCAGCCATGTCATTACCCCCAAATCAATATAAAGATTTCCACCCATAAAGATTAACCCATATCATGGTATAAATAAAAATAATGAATACCATAAGTAGAATCTCACCTTGTCTGCTGGTTAATATACTTTGATTTTGTGTGAGCTAAATAATTTGTTTTCTTTTATATTTTTCTTTTCTTTCTTTAATTCTTAACTACGGTGCTATTTTTATTTTTTTTTACTTCACTTCCTGCTCATGATAATGGGCAGGAATAATTACAAAGTGTTCTTTCCTCTAAATTGACAGTAATTCTCTACAGTAGAGTTGCGCAAGCAGCAGAAGAAAGAATCTTTGACACTCCTGAACAAAACGTTCTTTAGAGAATTTATGGCGTCACTCCACATAGCAGTGATCACTATTTATACATGTTTCTAGTCAACACAAAATACATAAATACATTTTATACCAATACCAAAAGGACATAGTTTACATTTTGTTAAGAATGAATTGTGAAAAACAGTGTTGCCACTTGGGTTTCAAAGAAATTACACAAAGAAGAGAGAGAGAGAGAGAGAGAGAGAGAGAGAGAGAGAGAGAGAGAGAGAGTTACCAGGAAATTAATATGTGGTGATTGGTAATCACACAGAAGTCTTGCTCAACCAACAAGGAAGTTTTACAGTAATACAGCTGTAAATTGCAATGCTCAATAGTAGACACATGCAGGTGGAGGCAGGAAGTGAAGTTACTGTACATAATGATAACAGGGCTAACAGGAATTAGACTGATATGCCAGGAACCTCCCTGGCATATCTCAGATCATCAGTGACAGTTCCACAGTATCTGATTAGAATTTTACAAAACAGTGTTTCCTCTTACAACTCTTTCATTCATTCGGTATCGTTTAAAGGTTTCAGTAAAACACTGATTTTTATTCTTTATTTAAGCCTCCAAAATGTCAGATGATATTCAACAAATAACATGCTGATGTTTTAGACCTGAATTAAGGGCTCACTGTATTCAGCTGTGCAAACCATAAGCTGTGCCTTTGTTGTTGCAAACACCGCAAACAATTTCATAGAATTCAAGAGCTTTCAAAATCTGCTTGACCGAGCAGCTCCAAAATATTTTGTTGAATAACATTTTTCTGTTCATCACTCCTCTTTCCTGTCGAGAGATCCACTTTTCCCCCCTTGTACCCAGCTGGTTTACGGGAACCATGAGCTAGAGTAAATTTCTGAGTCAGTGTGGGAAAACCTAAACAGCTGCCTTTTTCACTAAACAGTGGTTTAGACCAACACGCTATCATGCGAGGGCTTGTCTCATGCACAAAACTACATTCAAAAGCATTGACTTTACGTGTGAATTGAAACTCTTTTGCTGTATGTGCCATGCCTTGATTATTAAGAGGATACACAATTAGAAAGCTAAGGAAACATGGACAAAAGGGTATTCTTGGTTTTCTATTTAGATTGTGTAAACTTTCCAGAAATAAAAAACACAGAAAGGCTCACACACGCATCATCTACAGGGCCCAATCTGTCATTGCCAAGCCTTACACCCTGAGCCTCAGATGTTTTTGGCTGGAGCAACGGAGCTTTCTCAGCTCCCAGTTGCAGCTCCAGGTCACTTGGTTCGTCAGCTGCCTCAACTGACCAACCATTTGAGGGTTGACCTCTGGTTAAGTACAAACTGTCTTCAGTTTATTTGTATTTCTTTTACAAGCTTTGACATCTGTGGGCTCTAGCAAAAGTGTAACTGACTTGGGGAAATTACAGAATACATGCTAAGAAGTCAAGTCAGCATGCTGTTATAATAGCTAATGTGCATAGTCGTTTCCATGGAGAGGTGGTGAGCTAAAACATGGTTTTGGAAGGTTTCTCTTCTTTCTTTCATTGACTTGTATTATAGTCCCAGAAATGGATGGATGCTAAATGCATGCCTCACAATGATGACACAATAGACTTTCTGGAAACAAGTGAACTGTTACGAGGCTATCCTAGTGATCAACCCCACCCCCCCCCCCCCTGCTGGTGGTCTGAATCAACACCTGACTCACCTCTGTGGACACAGCTGGCTTTACCAAAAACCCATCAGGCTCTGTGGCGTCAATCCCCGTCAACCCCCTCCCTCTGACCAGCTCCCAGCCGAGGATTGGTAAAACTTACGCCAAAACAGATGCTCTGTGCTGAGAAGTTTCAGAGCTGTTTGCTGACTGATTTTCACTTATCTTCTACATGATAAGTACAACGAGTGAGCTGTTTAAAGGAAGGCAAAGCCTGACATGATACCATAGCCTGGGGTTAATCTGCAGTACAATAACCACCTGAGGCTGATGGTGATCATTGCTGAGTCAGTATGAGCACTCTATCAGTCACACACATGTTGCCAAAGATTAGACTGTCTTTACATGAAAACATGACATTGCATTCCTTTAGACAACCTAATGCTGATATACAAAGTATCAGAAAGTGATGATAAAAAAAAAAAGTCTGACGGTAAGAGTAGAGCAGCAATGGACTATCCCTAAATTAGCATTAACAGATCATACACTAAATAGGATTTTGCCTACTACTTTTTTTTAAACCTATTTTTACTTTCTAGTAAAATGTCCTTAATTTCTAATTAATTCTGATTGGATTATTATAGGAAACAATAATTTAGCATTCATAATCATTATATAAATGTTTAATAAATGGTTTATAACACACTGTAATGTAATTGTCAGCACCTATGAGGACATTTTGTGTTGTGTTTATTAAATGTAAAGTATATGTTCAAAAATTGTAATTTCTCCTATAAAGACATACTTTATATCATTACAACTGTATTTTTCCATTCACTCCGTGTACACACCAGCCTCCACTTACTGTTTGTGTGCCCTATAGGCCTATATGAGGAGTTATAGTTGACAAACTTACATTTGCCTTCAACTAGACTACATTATGGTTAGTTTTTCTTAAAAGGTCTTAGGAAGGTGTGGCAGGTTTTATTCATAGAGCTCGGAGCAGGAAATAAAGATTTTTGTTTGCACTGTAATGTAGCCTGTATGTCACAAGTTATGTTCTTGTCTGAGAAATGTTTCAGTGCTGAAAAAAGTATGTTTATAACATAGTTAATTACGTACTATATTAAATTATTTAGATATCGAATGACACGTCAACAAAGGATTGTCAGTACAGTAAAAATATGCTCATAATGACTGCAGGGAAAAACAGACACACAACTTTGCAACAATGAGTAAGTAATAACCTGCTTCCCCTTCCCCATAGGGAAATAAAGTTATATTGTGCTGTATGAAGTTTCCCAAAATGTGGCGCCCTCTGTGGATAACTGGTGCTCAACATACGAGCTACGATATAGCTCTACTGTGAATTTCTCAGAAACCGACTACAGACTGAATCATTACCGCATACTTGACGCAAAAGCGGAACTTCTACCAAAAAAAATGCAATCATTCATTAATTCAGTCATATAGCCTAATCAAGTATCTTCTATTGCTGGTTCTTAAATTCTCAGCAACAACACAATAAATCCACAAAAGACTGCATTATTTGAAGTGTTTAGAATACCCTAAAGAGACCGGTAGGCTACTAGGTTACCAAAGGTAAATACGTACTGCTTGGAACTCCTTCATCAACAGCGGGGGGGGGCTTACTGGAAGGGGGAGGCGGAGTCTACTCGAAGTTATAATGTCTCCTCTCCTCCTGCTCCGCTAGTAACTCGCAGCTCAGCAGGGATAGACACCGAGAAAACTACTTTAGAAGTCTGAAGTTTATTGCCAAAAGAACTTCGAAACATTTGTGTCACCCTGACAGACGCTGGCCTGTGAACAGACTATCTATCTATCTATCTATCCAGCGACTCACACTTGGATTTATTTTTAAACGAGCGAGAAGGTGAGGATCTTTTTTTTTTTTTCGCAAACTACTTCTCATCTATGTATTCCATATCTAGGCTAAATGTGGATAAATAATGTTGCTCTTTTGTCTGAGTGAGGAAGGCTAGGGTTTTTTTTAACTGAAGCCGGGTTATGGCGTGTAAATTGCGCAATCTAGATTACGTTGTCTTTACTGGAATTGGCCGAGTCCCGAGGGCAGATTGCACAAAAAGTTTCCCCGAAATGGCTAGAATTTACATGGGAGCATTTGATCTGAACACAGTGTTAAAGCCACAACTCCTCTCAAACAGAGGACAGGACTAATGCAGTTTGTGTCTATATTGTTTTGTTTTATGATGACAAAAAACAAAGCAATGACGCTCTGGAACAATTTCCCCATCATCACCAGGGATGTTTAAACACATGATATACAGAGCTTCCACATCTGGAAAAATAGTTTCCCGTAGAGCTGCTGCAGCTGTTCCATTCTAATCCGATCTAAACATGAATAAAACAGAACTGCTATTACTTTATGTCATGGCAGTGTTAAACTTTTAAACTGCATTTTATGTTTAGTGTCATCTTTTCCACAATGAACTCAAAACTCACATCCCCTTCTCTTGTCTCCTCAGGTGTTTCAGACAGACTGACCTCTTCATGCCCTCAGCAACAACCCTTTGACCCTCTCTTTGACCCGACCTCTTCTTCTCTTGTCTGTGTGGCGCCCGGTGCTCCCCAGGCTATCTAGAGAGTGGGCACAGCGCCATGGTAACTTACAGCAAGTTTGACTCCGCAATGAGCAGCAGCCTCTTGGACTCCAGTATGCTGCTGCCTCAGCGTTACAAGACTTTCACCTCCAAAACGCAGTACCAGATGGTCCTCGCCACGCTACACAAGCTCCAGGAGAGTGGCTTCTACTGGGGCGCCATCACTGGGAAGGAGGCCAACGCCATGCTGGCAACCGAGACCACCGGCACGTTTCTCATCAGGGACAGCTCCGACAACCGACACCTGTTCGCCCTCAGTGTGAAGACGGCGTCGGGCACAAAGAACCTGCGTATCCAATGTGACGCTTCCTCTTTTTACTTGCAAACAGACCCTAAGAACATTCAATCTGTTCCCCATTTTGACTGCATCCTCAAGCTAGTCCATTTCTACATGCCTCAGAGCAAAGGGAACACTCGCAGTGGGAATACCTACTACATTTACTCTGGAGGGGAGAAGATCCCTCTGGAGCTCATCAAACCTCTACCCTGTATCTTATCCACCTTGCAGCACTTGTGCAGAAAAACAGTCAATGGACATTTGGACATTTCTTCTCAAAGAGACCAACTTCCTCACCCTTTGAAGGAGTTTCTCCAGGAGTATGACGCTCCTATCTAAAGGTGTTGGACTGATGCTCTTGAAGGGGCAAAGACATGAAAGAAACGGGATGGCTTCAGCTCTATCTGAGGAGTAACGATGAAGCAGAGGCAAAAGAGTCAAGCCCAAGATCGTGCTTGTGTAAAGGAGCAGTTCATCGTACTGACAAGATGTGTGTACGTCTCGCAGAAAAGTGGGCATCAGTCTCTTAAGTCCCACATGGACTAATCCACTAACAGGGCCAAGAGAAAGCGAGCACTGCTGTTATCTGGTGGTATGAAAGAGGCAGAACCTCCTCTGCCTCACTGATGACATACAACTTACTGAAAACCGAAGCTGTCTACAGTCTGATGACACACAGGTTCCTTCTGCTGCTGCTGCCAACCAAATGTGCTGTGAGGCTGTCGAGCTTGCACACATCAGCCTCAGAAAATCATCCATCCATTAAAGCTGGATCGGCTTTTACATTCAGGCTGGCTTTTTTTTGTTGACCTCGGGTGATAATCTTGGACATATTAGAGACGTCTGCCCAGCATTGTGGAGTCTCTGACCACGCTGGACATTCACAGACAGTGGAAACTTAAGAGTACAAATGAGTGGGCAACGATGGCCTTCTGGGTGTATATAAGCACCAGCCACGATGGGAAAACAATTCTGAATCTTATAAGATTTTTTTAAGACCGTTAAATGTGGAAAGAAGATGTAGTCCTGATATTTTTTTTCGCCAAACTTGCCTGAACATGACTGAATCCTAGAGGATCTTACTTGAGAGAACAGTACCACTGCTTAATATGGCTTCAGGGGTGAGGGAAAAGATGTGGTAGTACTACAGGATTGCCATTGCTTGCAAATGAATGTATTAAACAACAACCAATAAGGAGAAGAGTCAACATGTATCTTATTTTCATGAGTTTACATGAGTGAAGATGTTTTTATGCTGTCTTTTATAAAGATGTATTTTTGCCAGCCAAACCACTGGCTGTGAATGCTTGAAGACATTTGTTTAACGAAGCAAGCAGACTGATACGACTTTGCACTTATTTATATTTGTATGATAACATTTCATTAATTTATAATAAAAGAGCACTATTTTTCTATGAAATGAGATCTCACTGTTTGATTTGTTTTATGACTTCAACATTATTTCCACAGGGAATGACTAATAGTGAAATGCACTACACATGACATACAGTACATGGGTCTTAAGGTTTGGATAACATAAGTTTGAGTTTTGTGAACCTGCTAAAGTGGTCAGGGCACAAGTTCACTGTTTTTTGTGATTTTTCTCATGAATTTTTAAGTGTCACCTTTTCACCTACTTAACCTCAACCCGAGTGATGGGAAACCACCACTCCGTGTGACGCTGCATTTTCAGAGACGCACTAAACCCAAACATATGTCAATATGATATCAATTTATCATATGAAGAGCTTTAAAGTTTCTCTTTTAAAGATAAGTTTCCTAGAAGACACTACACACTTATTATTTTCAGCTTCAACCAGAGCAAACATTATTTTGTTTTCTGAGCTTATAACCGTTTCCTCTAACAAAGAAGTTGGGCAGCTGCTTCAGACAAAATACACCAGAAGCCTAGAGCAGCCTTCTAGAGAAGTGACTACTTTATTCTGCTGTGACTCATTGGATTCCCTGTAGGTGTTAGCGTGACATAACACGCTCTCACATGCATAATGATGCCATATAAATGCCTCTTACAGGTACTACTCAGAAATGGTCCCCGCCCTGTGTCTACAAATACACACTAAGGTAGAAATAGAAAGAAGATGACACATTCAAAGACAACTTAATCTTGCATGTGTTGCACCTTATCCAGTAATCAAGCTGAGTGCTGCCTGCTCACTGGAACAACATGTTCCTAAACAACAACGTGTCTGCCATACTGTCTGTTCACCTGCACACAGTTTGACTTAAACCAGCTATACCACAGTGTGCTAATCAGGAAATATGTCAAGTCCCCTCCAACCAGTTAGAATTATTGTTAGGATTATTTTTAGAACAACACATCCTGTGCTCCATGGCCCTCTTCCTTTGTAAAAAAAAGTTTGTTTTCATCTGTATGTGTATGAGTGCCTTCATGTTATAGTCTTCCAAAAAAAAAAAACTTTCTTTGTCAAATCTTTGGATCAAGAAATGATTTAATTTGGCAGTTTCTCTAACCCTGATGTTGTGTTTGGTCCCTTGATACTGTACTTCATGACTTTAACTAATTCTATGACAATTACTTATGAACATAATTTTGCAATGATGGCATGTTTCAGAAATATGCAACAGAAAATTATGAATTACTTCTGTTTGGGGTCTGTTTGTGGCTTCTTTATTGCAACTCCCCTGAAAGCACAGATCCCTCACCGACTATAGCCAGGAACACATTTACGGAAAACAGCTCAAATTTGGGATGAACGGGAATCTGCAATAACCTCCATATCCAACATAATTACAGGAATCAGCTTGTGCTCTACCTGCTTCCACAGCACTTTATTGTTTCCTCTCAGTCAACAGAGCTCAGTGAAGAGCTTTCAGAGAGATAAGGGGCCTCTGAGGTAATTTGTGCTCAGTGAGTGGTCTAGAAAATTTATTATTTTTCTCAATAATGCCTTGATATCAAACCACCGTGGTTCTACTGAAATACAGAGTTAGTGTCATATATTATTTTTAATAATATGTAATTATTGTCTCAGAGATAACCGCAAAAAATTTGGAAATTATTTCTTTAATTGTAAAACATTAAAATCCCCCTCCCCCCTCCTCAGAACTAAACAATGTGAGGATATTGGGAAACATCATGAATCACTTTTCCCATCAAATTCATTTTAAGTAGATAAGTGCCGGACTAAATACATCACTTTGTGTGTAACAATACCAAATAAGTGCAGGCTGCTGCAAAACTGCTGAGCATAAAAAATAAAAAAAATCCCATTACTCTTGATTCCCAGTAAGCCTGAGCTCCATGTATACACAACACTCAAGAGAGATAGAAGGAGAAGCACAAGAAAACACGTGCATGATTCTGTACAATTTATTATGTGTTGAGTGGTTTGGAGCAGCTGTCAGTGTTGTTATCAGATATATAAATATCAATAACCTTTCAAAGGCATTTATGCATGAAAGACATGAAAGACATTTAAAGATGAAACCAGTCTAGGACTATTAAAAGCATGTGGGCTTTTTGCGTGGCTCAGAAGAAATTCTCTGGTAGTCACTGGGTCAAGTGATTCTAGAGAAAAAGTGCTGCAGAGTCAGAGCACCGCTCACACAAGCCATATATTTGTCGTTGTGGCTACAAACAGTTGCTGCATGTGAAACCATTACAGCTCCCACATCAAGTTTTTCCTGGGAAGTCCTAAGAATAACCTTTGTATTTTAGATGTTAATGATTGTACAAAATGAGACTTAGGCTCTATACAAAATTAGACACACAGACTTCATATCTCCAGGTTGACATCATACATTGAAGTGTACACTTCCTCAGATGGCTGACACAACAGAAAGATGAGTAATAGACGAACAATAGTGTTATGAAACAATCCAATCACGATTGTTTTGTGGTTCCTATCATCTACTGGCTTGGCTTCGGTTTATGGCTCTGAAAGCAGTGACAAGCGCTCACAGAACAGAAGCAGGGTTCCCTTTCTTAAAGTTTAATGAGACACACAAGAATATACACATTTTTAACAATTAAACTCATTATACACAAATGTAATTAACTCTACTTGTTAAAACTGAGTAGTGTCACGTCTGCCGTTATTCATTCATGCTAGTTTTTTTTTTACTTTTTAAAATAAAAAAAACATTTTAAACGTGGCTGTGTGATATGTCAAACACTCAAACTGTAGTAAACAGATGTAAAAAAAAGTCCCCTTACAAGATAAATAATCTTTAATCTGCTGAAGTTCGCTGGTATCAAGCAAAAACATCTGGCTGTAGAGGAGATTTCTTGAAACAAGCAATACAAAATACTGTTGCCTTTAAACTAGTAAAAAACTAGTTAAAACTAGTACAAATGTATATGCATTTTTAAGCCCTTTGTCCCACTTACTTAGATATATTTGTAATCCTATTTATGTACTTTTTCCCTCAGCAGCATTGATCAATAAAGTAGAGCTCATAGGTCGGTCTGTTGGACTGAACTTTGTCCATGTATTTATCAGAAAGCATACAGTTCAAAATAACCCAAACAAACCCAGAAGGGACGGTAAATGGTCAGATAATTTTGCATTGTCCGATAAACCGTTTATATTCAAAACAATTCCAGCTACATTTTGATTCAGCATTGAGGAATTTACATAGACATACAGTAGTTTTTTTTGGAGGGCTGAGCAAGCATCTTTTGCTGCATCATCTGCTCCCATGAGGTTTTGACAGGATGCCTATTTGTCAAAGACACATGGGAGCTAAAATTGAGTCCTAAAGTAAAGTATTTTCAAAAAATCATAGAAGCTCATAAAACAGGGGAAGCTTCTTCTCCTGATAGTCTGTCAGTTTTTAAAGAAATATTAAAAACAGAAATTATTTTTGTAAGAGAGGTAAGAGGCTTTTTGACCGTCCACACTGACTTCAAGCCCCTCTCACTCTCTCACTCAAAATGCCACTGAGACACTGATGCGGTTTCATATGCAGTTACTGGTAGTTTTGGGAGGATGGGAACTACTGAGAAAAATTGAAATTGTAGTTCCCCAGGGAACTGCTAGGGTGTCTAGTAATTCTTGCAACTTATTCTAGGTATTGAAATGAGGAATGTTACAGAAGCTATACTACGTACAACAGGTCACACAGTGACATCCAGTTAAATAAATAAAAATGTACAGTTTTCTGCAATGTAGGGGAAGTAGGATGTATTATCTTTTATTTTTCACGTCTCAAATATTCTAAAACATTATTGGAATTTGATCAAGTGTGCAATACATCTGCACACATTATTATCTTTGTATGTAGAGTGTATGGCTGAGCTGTTGTATTTGGATTTTAAGATTAAGATGAAGACATACTTTATTGATCCTGCACTGGTTTCCCATACATTTTTACACTCTGTTGTTAGTTACACACATTACACACAGGCCCTCAAAACACACACACATGCCCAGGACCTATACATGCACTAATGAAGAGATGTCAGCGTGAGGGGGCTGCCCATGACACGCATCCTGTTGGGGGTGCCGTGCCTCGCTCAAAGGCATCTTGGCAGTTCCCAGGAGGTGAACTGGCACCTCTCCAGCTATTGGTCCACACTCCATACTTGGTCTGCATAGGGACTAGACCCTCCGTTCCCAAGTCCCTACGGACCGAGCTACAGCCACCCCAATTTGGATTGCAATACAGGTGTACCTGATAAAGTGTATACAGTACTGTATATTTTACTTATCCAAAAATAGTAATTTAGTGCTCAGTTGAGGATGTAATCATGTAGAAATGCTTTGAGTAATCACAGTGTAATAGTATGAAACTAAAGTTTTACTTGAAACAAGCCAAACAAGTACCAACAGGCCACTTTGAAATATTTAGATTTCCTTGGTAATTCGATCCACCTTACACAATTTGTCCTTTTTGAGGATGGACTTGATGTAAAAATCCCACTTTGAATCACACAAGAGCCACAATTAGGCTGCATCACAGCTATTTATAATATTTAAGTTGCATATTACACTATGCAAGGGGGAAGGCCTTTATCTGTATGTGCGTCTGGTCATTTCACTGCATTTGCTCCCTTTGACCTCAGCAGACAGCTGACAGGAGCTCTTGAGCGTGTGGTGGAGAAAAAGCGAAAGCCAGCTTCCAGCTTTCCAGTCTCTCAGTCTGTTTACAATTCCACAACTGCTAGTTGCCATGGAGTCATTTGTCAATGAGCTCCAGATGCCAGATATGAGAGCCAACCAGGGAGTAGCAGTGAGTCACCATGGCCCGCAAGTCCCGCCCTCTGAGGCTCTTCTCCGGGCATGCTCCTCCTGTTCCTCCTCCAGGCCTCTAGATTTACTGTTAGCACTCCACTTCCCTGTGCTCGAATCCACTGCCTGGATGTTATACTATAAATCTGCATAGGTTTTCTTTGAGCCTGAATCCTCTGAGCCTGAAGCCACTTCAGCAGCTTTGTGTGGACTGTTATATCACTAGATCTGCTTTGCTTCAGAAAGGAGGGGTGGCGGGGGGGTCTTCAAGCCTAGGAGAGGAAAAACAGATGAAGCAGGAATAAATATGAGGCAATGCTTCAAAATTAGAAACCACTGATGGTATTGTGCATGAGCTCTTCTGGCAGTTCTCAAAATGACCTTGGCTATTTCAGTCTTTCACAGATCCCAGAAAGCAATACACAAAGAACACAACAATATTAGGACTCCAGTTTGAGTTTTTTACTGAGGCCGTAGTAGATGTGCTGTACTGGACTGCATTATATTGAAATGTGTATCTAAAATTCTTTCCCTCTCATGTTAATGTAAACGGAAACACCTCGCAGTATAACACAGTTCAGTTCAACACCACTGCAAACTACAACTTCAATACTACACATAGTTAAATTAATACCTCTGTAACAGTGTCAATCAAAACTGAACATTATTATCTTTGTCTGTAGAGTGTATGGCTGAGCTGTTGTATTTGGATTTTAAGATTAAGATGAAGACATTGGATTGCAATACAGGTGTACCTGATAAAGTGTATACAGTACTGTATATTTTACTTATCCAAAAGTAGTAATTTAGTGCTCAGTTGAGGATGTAATCATGTAGAAATGCTTTGAGTAATCACAGTGTAATAGTATAAAACTAAAGTTTTACTTGAAACAAGCCACACAAGTACCAACAGGCCACTTTGAAATATTTAAATTTCCTTGGTAATTCGATCCACGTTAAAAAATCCCACTTTGAATCACACAAGAGCCACAATTAGGCTGCATCACAGCTTGGTTCAACACACCTACACAATGAGCTAACAATAGTTGGCACATTCAGCACATTATAGATTTACACTGGGTACAAACCATTCATTAAGCTAGTGCAAAGGGCAAAAATAAACTGGAAAAAGAGTGGTGGGTGACCAGATAAGGCTGTTTGTTTTGCTTTCATTTAATAAAAGCCATAAAGTTATTTAAGTACTGCAAGTTCGGGTGAAACGATGATAGTTTTCCTTTCTTTTCTGCATTTCCTGAAACTAAAATTATAATGTAATGCTTGTAACTGTCAAGCGGTCGCTAAATGTAAACAATATCAGCTGAAGAGAAATCCCTAGCAGTCCTTCTGCACTGCCGGGAAACACCCTTTGAGTCACTGCTGTAAAAAGCAGCCTGGTACAGTGCAATAGCAGTAATCTGAAACAGAGCGAAATGACGTCTTTCTGGTGGATGGTTACTGCACGAGATACTTTGATACACTGTGCAAACATAACCTTCATAAGTTACAACATGGGAAAACACAGGGAACCCATACATACACGGCTGGGAATTTTTACAAGCTTCACAAGAAATACAATCAGATATCAAATAACACTGAACAGACTGTAAAATAGAGAAAAAAAATGTTTTTGATGTTTTTAGGCTTGTTGCTGTGCAGTGCTGTGGTGATACCCTGACTTACTTCCTGCTCATCTTATCTGAATGGAAAATACTTCAAACAATCAGCATATGTTGACTATCTTTGGTTGGTCAGAAACCTTTTTTCTCTGTTGTACCAAATGTTGGGAAAGCTGTGGGGTTATAAAAACATAACTTTCTTCTGAGTCATGAGCATCTTTATTTTAATAAACAGTGTTGTTGCGCAATGTTAATACATTTTTGTCTTGTGTTGGTCTATAATATGACATCACTGTGTGTGTGTGTGTGTGTGTGTGTGTGTGTGTGTGTATTGGAACAGGGTGCGTCTGTCATGACGCTTGATCCTGGTTGTAGTGTGACGTAAATGACGCTAATAGTGTCCCCATTCATTGTTCAGCACAGGTTGTCATTACCATGGAAACCAAATATTGTGTTATATGCTCTATGTGTAAAGATGTATCCATCGACGCAGTAAAAGTTCAAGGGTACATGCTGCCCACATTGACAACAACTGGAATTTGATTTTAATAACAGTACTTCTCTAATGTTTAAAGAGAGAAGTGAAAACTCGGCAGTT
The DNA here is from genome assembly GCF_004354835.1 of Perca flavescens. NCBI lineage: Eukaryota > Metazoa > Chordata > Actinopteri > Perciformes > Percidae > Perca > Perca flavescens. The sequence continues at coordinate 13,383,401 of NC_041345.1, forward strand.
TTGCATATCAAATAGAGGAACAAAAATAATATTGGAACTTCTTTTTGTGAAACATAGTTTTGCAGTTTTTTAGCATACTTCCATCAATATTCAGGGATTTCCTCTGACCTTTCTTGGGTATCAGTATGGTTAGAAAGAAAACGACTGCCTCTGACTGGGTGTCCTGCTGTGTTGCGTACCATATTAAACAGAAAATAAAAACTGTCTGACTAGTAGTTTCTCAGAATTTTTCTTCAAGTTTGACTTTTTGTAGATGCAATATGGCATGTAATAGATAGCAGATACGTGTATCTACATTGTGTTCTCACTGATGTTGTATAGATGTGATGTGCTGATCTGTGTGTTGTGACATGCTACATTTGTAAAGCCATTAAAGTTACTGTGACATGTAGACACACATTTGCTTCCACAAAACAGTCATTCAAAAACATTACTAAAATCACAGTACACTACAACAGTGCTATGCAAAGACTCTTGTCTTTTGTTTCTTCTTTTTGTCTTCTACCTTTCTGATTTTTATTTGCAAGCTGTAGCTGTCCTGGCCTTATCAGCCAATAGAAACAAACATTTTCCAAAGAACAAGGTGTGAGCTGCAAATCCTTGTAAGTCAAGGCTTTAAAAACATGTGCATATGTCCGCAGGCTTTCATGCTGACCTAACGCTATAGCTAACCCCGGGGTATAGTCTTTTTCCCGCTCTTGTGATTGCCTGATGTTTCCCAGGCTTTGTGTCACCTGCCTCTTGTTCCCTTGTTACACTCTGTATTTAGTCTTTGTTTCCCCTTGTCTTGTGTCAGATCATTGTGTATTGTATTCCTGTTTGTTTTGCATGAGTTTTAGTCCTCCCTATTATGCTTATTGTTCCTGGTTGCTTTGTTTTTCTATTTTGTCTCAGGCTTCATGTTGGATTACTTTTGCTTGCATTTTCAGGACTCCTTTTGTTATTTTTCCATTATATTAAATCTTCAAACAAACCACTGTTTCGTCTCTGCATTTTGGGTCCACCATTCTCCTGCAGCCTTAACAATTACACACTCTTGTCACAGCGTAGGACAGCACAGTGTTCCCGCCAGATGACTGACAACTTGTTCGGCTCATTATAACGTTATTTGTAACCAGTGTCAGGTGGAATTAGCAAGAACTTCGTGGTTAGCTAGCTAATTAACATTAACGTTAGCCAACGGCCGCAACGGGGGCTGCTCGGTCCCAGCACTTTCTTGCCAAGACACAGCATTGACAGCCCCAGAGATGGACAATCGGTTTAGCTAACCATCGGACATCTAAACAGACGATCCCATAGAAGTCAATACAATTTGACATGTGGATCATAATATTGACAAATGTGTGTGAATTATTTTCTTGTTAAACAGATGGTTTGTTTTATATACGTCTAATGTTTATGTGACTTTGCCTGAACCTGAGCGTTCACAAAACCTTAATAAACTAAGGTTGATCGCCGTCGTGTCCCCTCAGTCTTCCCCCGTATCAGATCAATGGCCCAACACGGTGGCCGCATACTGCTTATGTAGAAATACATATCTGATTAAATCACTATTGTTAGGCAGTGTGTCGTCTGTAATTAATCAACCTGTTATTACTAACCAACTGTTCGATCTATAAGCTGAGATTTAGTTGGAGACGAAAGTCTGATGCTGCTAAATTGTTAGCAGCCTCCCACTAAAGCTAATGTTAGCTATCCATCAGTAGTAACTGTCACCAGCATCATTTACCACACTGACTGAGAATATTTACGTTTCGTATGAGCCTTTTATATCAGTGTGGAAGTCTCGATTAACCCGCTACACAACAGCTTTTTCAGCATTTTCCTGTTTCTTTCCTGATGTCATAGGGAGCCTCGGGGATGCCGGTCTGGTCCGCAGCCAAAGCCCCTCTATCAGGATCTATTGTAGAACATGGCAAGAGGGCAAATCGAAGACCAGGGTTTTTCAATGTATTGTTGGTGCAACAAACTACTCAGCAACTTTTTGGCATAGTTATTAATTTAAAGCGGTTTGTTTAAAGAAAAAGTTTGGAGCGAGTTACATTTCCTTTGTCGTTTATGCTTTACCTTTCCTCGGATGACGTATTGCCGGTAGTACGTCAACCCGGTCTCACGCCAGGTCGTGTAATAGTCACGTTATTTTGATTCATAAATTAAATGAAACGGGGAAATGAAACGCCGCATGGCGGCCAAAACAACGGAACGGGCCGCCACTTGCGGGCCACCACTCGCGGGCCACCACTCGCGGGCCACCACTCGCAGGACACGATCCCCGGCCGCAGGGGCATACATTAACGGGGAAACGAAACGCCACAATAACGAGACGGTTGGGGTTAGGAAAAAAAAAGAACGGGGAAAGGAACCATCACACGCGGGACATGCCAACAAAGGAACTGCAACACGCGGGACAAAGGTACTGCCACACGCGGTGCGCGATCCCCGGTCTCCGCGGTGAAAGTCCTGTGTTTTCCACCACCCCGACCAACCTCCCTATGCGGACTTTCGCCTTATCAACTACTCGCTACCGTCAGCATTCTGGGATCACGAAATATGCTTCCGATTAAAATGCATTGCTTTCAATTTCGTAATCGCCACATGAAAAAAAACGGCATTTACGTGACCTGTCCACGACTTAATAGATTACAATAACGTGACTATATAACGACCTGGCATGAGACTGGGCTGAGTACGTATGCTCACAGCGCGCTGACGGATTATTTTCTGTTCAAAAACCACTCAAGCAGATATAGAGAGTGTGGCCAACTCAAATCATGGGCACCATATTGGAGACCAATGTCACATGACTCTACAGTGTAACCCTATGGGGTGAATATGCTATCTTGAAATAAATTGCTTATTTTCACCATAAACGGGCATATACATGTTATTATCAATGTTTGTCAATATGTAAAAGGCCAATATTTCACTGTATATGTACCTTCTATATCGTAAATGGGCCTCTAAAAAATGCCCATTGTAGTGAATGACCAGTTGCCTAATACTGTAAGTCTCTGAGTAGTGTTTACCTTTCTAATGTCCGCTAGCTTCATAGACAGTATATAAACGGCTAGCATACGTACAGGCTAACTATAGCCAGTTAGCTAGCTTTGTGTGTAACGTAACAAAAACCCACCCATCTTGTAGGAGCGAAGCTTTTCATTCAATAAACTTATGGCACAAAAGGAGCACTGACGCCACAGATCTTATGTTGTCAACATGTACGCAGATATAGGAAACGCTGAAGGCTGTCGTAATATTTACCTAGCAGGCTAGGCTAACGCTGTTGCCAAACAACACAAACCCTGTCCAACCTGTGTTTCACTTTCCCTCCAATATTATTATGAACATAATAAAGACACCTTGACTCAGTCGAGACCAAAATCCATATGAATGTGGAAAGATCACAAGCATTTAGGTACATGGAGTGGTCCATACTTTTCGCCTTTGGTTCACGGGGGGACTTATGAAATCTTTTGCCGCTTCCCTGTCTTTCATTGCAGCCAAACGCAAAACAGTTGGCCATTTCTTCAGTGATTTATATCATTTTTTAAATAATTTATTAAATTTTTCCACTATTCCATGCACTGTGTCAATGGGAATCAGATGAATGTTGGTATCCAACATGGAGTCCACGAAATATGTGACCACCTCGGAACCAACCGCATAACAGGATAGCTCAGAACATTCGATTCCCTAGTTGGCCACACTCTCTATATAAAGGGCACTAGTTGATATTAGTGCCCTTTAGTTGATATATAGGGCGCTAGTTGAAGCATGAACAGACACTTTAACCGATCGTAGCCCGGTTAAGGTGTAACTATACATGAAGGAATGGTTGCTAAAGAAGTTCTCTACCTCTATGAACCGGATTATGAGAACTCAAATTTTAACTGGGGTAATGGCGTTTGAGAAATCAGGCTAATTGCCTTAACCTGAATATATATTTGTTTTTTAAACTGTAAACACACCGATTATTTTGTTTTCGCCCCATATAGTGAACTCTGCTCCCTGGCTAGTACACACTGTTTTATGTTGACACCACATTGTGCTATTTCATTTTGAGATTATTTTCCATTGGCTATTTAAGTTCATAAATTTTGTGTTTTGGCATAGTACGTGGCACTATATCCATGGTATTGAAAGAGGGCTTTACTTATTGCATGTTTTTTTGGTTGTGCACGATCAAAAACATCAGCCCTCTGCTTTCTTCACAAATCGCAGACTGGTAATATGGACACTGTGTCGGGCTCATTCACTGTGTTTTTATGCATGTGAGAAACCTTTATCCCCCTGCTGATGTCTCAGTGTTGTGCAAAAAGTAAACCTTCTGCCTCATATTGAGGGATTGAGAGAAACCCTTTTCTCACAGAGTTCTGTTTGTGTGTTTTTTCTTCTGGCAGACAATGTTACTGATTCTGAAATGCGGAAATTGATGTGAGGATGCATGATGTGACTAAACACACTTGGCCATTTGAAATGAAAAAAAAATAAAAAAAATGATCCAAAGCAACATTCTTGGATCATGTGTGGATCATAAGCCAGAAGCAGGAATCAGCTTTACTGGAAATGTCTAATCATTTGACACAGTTGAGCCATTCAATACATGAAGTCACGTGTGTGTGTGTGTGTGTGTGTGTGTGTGTGTGTGTGTGTGGCTGTGTGTCGGTGGCTGTGTGTCTGTGCATGTGTGATAGAAAGAGAGAGATAAAGAAAGGAATTGTCTGTGTGTGTGTGTGTGTGTGTGTGTGTGTGTGTGTGTGTGTGTGTGTGTGTGTGCATGTGTGTCTGTGTGTGTGTGTCTGTGTCTGTGTGTATGTAGTGTGACTTCTACACACGTTTTGACATTAGGCAAGAACTTTACGATGAGAGATCAAAACCAGAAACCATAGCTCAGTCAGGTAGAGTGAACAGGTCTTTCCTGTAATAGAGGTCATCCAGTGTCCAGAAATGATCCTGAATGCCCTTGAGGAGTGCCGGGATGGTGTGTCAGCAAAGAATGCAGCCAATAAATGGATCTCCAGCAAAAAACAAAACACATAAGATAAGAGTTATAGCAGTCTAGCACCATCACTGTTGTAAAAGTTTACAGATGATCCATTTTGTGTATGAACATACAAATTCAATGAATTTTATACTTTCTTATACATTATATACAGCAGCATATGAGTTGCACATATTTATACTACATGATTTTAATATGACAGACAGCAGTGGTGGAAGAAGAACTCAGATCTTTTACTGGTAAAAATAGTAATGCCACTGTGTAGAAATACTCTGTTACAAGGAAAGGTCCTGCATTCAAAATGCCATTTACTTACTGGAAGAAGTATGGGCATCAACATACTTAAAGTACCAAGTAAAAGTACTCACTATACAGAGAAATTATATTAATTTATTACAGACATTACAGACATTACAGACAAGTACATATAAATTATAGTTAGGTACAGTACTTGAGTAAATGTTCTTTGTTACATTCCATTAGTGATGTATAGCACATAAAAGTCATATTTGCATTTACATTAAATAAATCAGTACAGTTTTACCTTCACATTAATTTAGAACTGCAAAGAAACACCTATAGCTGTTGAGAATTTTCAGTGGTATAACATAAGAAAAAGCATGCTTGTTATAAATCATTCCCAGCTCTTGCCTGTATTTAGATATTGAGCAGTGTTGTGCAGTGTTGTGCTGTAGTCCATTCAAAACAATAAAATTACATTGTTAAAAAACATATGGCTTAACATTAGTGTACTCTGATTTTAGTTTCAGTGTGAGAAGTGCTCTGTAACTGGAATCCTGCAGTACATGGAATTTGGGATTTGATGTGCGCTCTGTCTAGGGTTTTATATTGTTTTATATTTGAGGTTTTATCACTTCCTTTGACATATCTTTTTTATGGCAAGGTCCTCACTGGTACTTTTTGAACATTCTATGCAACTCAGGAGATTTACCCAATGAGCATTGGGAATACACAAACTTAGACTTGTGGGGCTTTCAGTTGAGAATATCTGGGAATCATTTGGTTACAAAAATTTGTAATTTGTCAAGCTTTTTAACACAATTACAAGTAATCCACACAATAAGTCACAACAGAGGCATCTGCAGAGAAATCCGCCTGGTTTCTTATCCAAAGAGACAAGACGAAATGTACTGGTGTTGTATTACTAATCCTTTTTGAAAAATCCAACACAAGACTAAGAAAAAAATGTAGGCAGATCCCTGTGCTCTCTTTTTATGTCAGGACATGAAAGAAGTCCCAGGAACAACAACCAGCTGCCATTGAGATGTCTGCTAAAGACACTCAGACCTCTCACGTCACAGGAAAACCACTTCCATGGAAATGCAGCACAGCGAGCAGGGAACAATCTGATACTGTACACTGTTCACTGTGTCCCAGCAGGCCTCACACAGCCCACACACAAACTCAAAAGCACGTCTCGCTGCATGCTGACTCTCTCAACACAACAAACCTTAACCTCAAATGCCACTGCCATGACAGTAAAAGCCACCATTATTGGCCCTGCTATTTTCTTGATTGAAAGTGTGTCCAGTAATATATAAATGTTAACCAGTAATTGTACCAATAAGGCAATAAGTTCACAAATTATTCCATTTACTCTTTAAACACTTGCTGTGAAAAGTGGAGTTTTATCTGCATTTGTGAATCTCAGAAACAAATGGCTTTATTGTTTATTAAAAGTGCAGCTGAAGTAGAGCTCTATAGCATAATGGTTTAGTAGCACTAAAGGGTTTATTTTATGCTGATATGCATTTAAAAACAGTACAGTGTACAGTGCACATACTGCATGTTTGTGGCTTTAATTTAGTGTTAAGCATGCGGACAAGGTGAAGAGGTTCAGTTTCCAATTAAGCTTTACTTGATTCAAGGTACTCTGAACATTGGTGCATGATGTGCTGGGTTAAGTAAAGTTGTATTCATGTACACTACTGTAGCAAAGGTTTAATAGCAATGATGCTATCCATTACAAAAACCTAGTCCGTGGTACTTTTTGTGGCACCACAAAATTTGATGAGAGGAAAGGAATACAGCAATTCATTTCTTTTATTTTATAATGTCAAATCATCAAGTTATCTCAGGACACTTTTCATGTAGAGAAAGTCTGGACCAAACTCTATAATTAGAGAGACCCAACATTCTCCCATGAGAAAACACTTGGTGTGGTGGCAGCAAGAAAAATCTTCCTTTTAACAGGCAAAAACCTCACATGGCTCTAGGTGGGCGGCCTGCCTTTACTTTTTGGAGTGAGAGAGAGAGAGAGAAAGAGAGAGAGAGAGAGAGATGCAAAGCAACCACAGTATTACTTTACCAACTATACTAGTAGGGATATCACTAAAAATAATTATAGCAGTTGAAATAATAGAAGAATATTATAAAGTAGCAATAATTGTTACAAAAAATTGTAAGAGGAATGTCCATCCATCCATCCATCCATCCATCCATCCATCTTCGTCCGCTTATCCGGTGTCGGGTCGCGGGGGGAGCAAATCCAGCAGGGGACCCCAAACTTCCTTTTCCCAAGCAACATTAACCAGCTCCGACTGGGGGATCGCGAGGCGTTCCCAGGCCAGGTTGGAGATATAATCCCTCCACCTAGTCCTGGGTCTTCCCCGAGGCCTCCTCCCAGCTGGACGTGCCTGGAACACCTCCGTAGGGAGGTGCCCAGAGGGCATCCTTGCCCGAACCACCTCAACTGGCTCCTTTCGACGCAAAGGAGCAGCGGCTCTACTCCGAGCTCCTCACAGATGACTGAGCTTCTCACCCTATCTCTAAGGGAGACGCCAGTCACCCTCCTGAGGAAACCCATTTTGGCCGCTTGTACCCTGGATCTCATTCTTTCGGTCATGACCCAGCCTTCATGACCATAGTTGAGGGTAGGAACGAAAACTGACCGGTAGATCGAGACCTTTGCCTTCTGGCTCAGCTCTCTTTTCGTCACAACGGTGCGATAGATTGAATGTAATACCGCACCCGCTGCGCCAATTCTCCGACCAATCTCCCGCTCCATTGTCCCCTCACTCGCGAACAAAACCCCAAGGTACTTGAACTCCTTCACTTGGGGTAAGGACTCATTCCCTACCTGGAGAAGGCATTCCATCAGTTTCCTGCTGAGAACCATGGCCTCCGATGGTTCTGTAAGAGGAATGTGTAAATGTTATATTAATTACTTTATGTTGTGGTGCCTACTTTAAGGGTAAAAGTGTTCTGCGATCTACTAAATGCTTAATTTATGAGCCTGAGATCGATTGCTTTGGTCTCCCCCCAAGTTCCCGGGGAAATCGCAGTCTTTTTCTCATTACACTAAAGTTCTCAGTGAGGAAACATAACCGTATCACTCTCGGAATTATTTCTCCCCTTTTTCAGGGGCGTAACATTATTGGAAGCAGCGCTGGGATAGCTGTTCAGATGTCCGGTTTCCACATCCTGGTCGCTGAATTCCGAGCCAGCTAAATCCCCACAACACAACCTAGGCAGGCTGCAGTGAGGCAAGTGTTGCTGTTTGAGGGGAGCTGGAAGTTGGTGGTTAAGTATGTGTCAATTGAAGCCATTAAGAGACCATCAAAGACAGTAAAGACCATCTAATTCAGAGACAACTCCTGCACAGTAAAAGTTCCTCCTGTCTTGTCAACATGACAACTGCCTTGGAAGAACTACAGAAAGAGGTAGTAAGAGAATTGCACACCCTGACTAAAGACAAGTTACTAGAGATATGTGATTTCCTTGACATATCAGGTGAACAGAGAACAGATGTTCAAGACAAATCCTGCATATCATTGATGACTCACATAATGATGTTCCTTGAAAGAGAGGAAGTTGCAGAGCTGGAAGATGGCAGTATGTCGAAATTGTTGCTACTTAAAGACAAAATGGCGGAGATGATCAGTGGCATAGATAACAAAACCGGGCAAACTGACCATGATATTGAAACAGCTGGAACACGTCACAGAATAGAGGAACTGAGACCTGTGACCCCACAACAAGGAGTGGGAACTGAGCAGATTCCTGCAGTCAATGCAGCCAAAGTCAGTGATTATCTGCACCAGCCCCAACCCCCTGCACATCTTCAGGGGAGCATGCAGCTCTCACCCAGTGCACAGCCCAGCCCATACTGGCGCAAAGAGTTTAAAATTTCTGGTCAGATAGGTCGATACATACCCTTCTCATCTCCGTGCGTATTGTAACTCTGTCTGACGCCCCCCGGCGCTAGCTAAGCCTAGCACAGATCCTGGAGGTAACTGGTTCCAACTAGCCTACTGCTTTGAATAAGTGACAAAATAACGCCAACATGTTCCTATTTACATGTTGTGATTTGTAGTCACAGGGTGTACAAATAACAAGGTCATATGAGACACAGCCGTTTTTTAATCGTATACAAACTGGGAACTATATTCTCAGAAAGACGAAGCACTGCTACTTCTGCTACTTGGGCGCAGTGATTTGCTCGCAGCACCTGAAGCCCTGTGGCGAGGAGCAGAGACTTTGCCTGGAGTTGGAGTAATAGAGTCAACAATTACTAGATAGTAAAAGCATAGTGACCTTGTTATTTGTACACCCTGTGGCTATACAAATCACAACATGTAAACAGGATCATGTTGGCGTTATTTTGTCACTTATTTGGAGCAGTAGGCTAGTTTTCGTTTGGACGGCGAAGCCGCATACTTGCGTATCGATGATGTCATCGCCACACCCCTCGACCTCTAGCCTTCGAGCCTTCGACCTCTTACCCCGTAACGACGTCTCATAACAACAACAACGGTGGACTACATGCTTGTGTTCCTGCCGGAAAAGATATTAAGCCTATTAGGGTTACTAGGGCTGTTTGGTTTCTTCTTCTACTGTCTGTTTGTATACAGCGTGCAATTTATGCGCATGCTCTGCCTCTTCTTCTCTGGTTTTGGTGAAATTCTGTAGCAGAAACACCACCACCTAGGCCTGGAATATGAAGTAGCATATTGAGTCATTTACAAATGGATCCGTTTGGACCCAAACATTCTTGGAACGATGCCAGGGAAGACGGGGGAAAAAAAGATTGTTTTGGTACGTGTGGACGTGGCCTAAGTGTGATCTCTTTAAACCCCAGGTGCGTCTGCAGAGGGCAGCAGCGTTGACCCAGCCGATTTTGAAGCAGTAAGAGCATTGAAAGAAATCAGACCAGAGACTGTGGGCCAGCTCAGTAAAATGCTTGGTTTACTCCCTTATGTTAAGAAATTATCTAAAAGACGTGTTCGTTCTGATTTCTGGAGGAAGGAGGAGAGGCTGGGGTGTATGACCTGTATGACCTCCTGAAAGCAGATTCAGAGAAAGTACCTGACCACCCATGGAAAACAAAAAAAGAAAGTAAGTCATGTGGTGCCCTCAAACAAGCCAATCCTGTGGCCTGACCAGCATGAACAGGCACTTGAACAGCTGATTGACTGTTTGCTTCACCCAGCAGTCTTAGGTTTCTCTGATTTCACTCAGCCAATTGTTGTACACACTGATGCGTCACACCAAGGCTTGGGAGCAGTTCTGCATCAAAAGCAAGATGGGAAGCTTAGGGTCATTGCTTATGGCTCTCAAACCTTAACAGCAGCTGAGAAGAACCGTCACTACCACTCTGGCAAGCTAGACTTTCTAGCTCTAAAATGGGCAATCACTGATAAGTTCCGTGATTATTTGTACTATGCTCCAACCTTCACTGTGTACAGCGATAACAACCCGTTCAGCTACATTCTGTCTACTGCAAAACTGAACACAACCACTTTAGTGCTGCCACGATTAGTCGACTTAGTGGACGTAATCCACCATTAAAATAAGTCAATGGCAATTTTTGTAGTCGACGTGTTGTTTTACTATTGACCCCCTATTTATTTTTGGTTTCCCGTCTCAAACGGCTCACTGTAATTCACCTCCACACCAGTCTGTGCACTGTGCGCGCCCTGCTGTTTAATCTGCTGCTATCCTCTTTCTTCCCCCTCCCCCAGCCTTCACTGCTTTGATTTGAAAAATTGCGGAGACACGTGAGTCCTCTGAATCAAGTACGAGAATTAGATCAAAAGCTTCCTAAGTATGAAAGTATTTCAGGCCATCTGGTAAAAGAGTGGTCTGTACACTGTCAAACTTCACTTGCTTATCACGGGAGCACAACCACGATGCACAAGCACCTAAAAAGGAAACACACAGGAGTTGTTCAAGATGCGCCCACAGAAAAGGAAAAGATAGGGTGACCAGATTTCCCGGAACTAAAACCGGGATACTTTGCGTGTGACCGTAGTGCTCGTGCATGCACACACTTTTTAATGTGAACGTGTGCCAGCCCAGGTCAGATTAGACACAATTTTGCCAACTGCACACGTAGGCCTACAGCTTAAAACATAACAGGGTATCTCAGTTAATATTCATGTATTGTCTTGATATGTAGCCAACATATCTAAGAAATAATATTAAAAGACATTTAGTGAGTTTTGTGTGGGATCAACTTTATTTTTCAGAATTAAAGCATTCTTTTGCAAAATGCACCCACTGAACTTGTGAAAAACTTTGTGAAAAGGTATTTTTTATTGCATGGCACTAAACAAATTATTTGGAACTGCTGCTACAGGCTTGAACTAAAGTTATGGTAACACTTTACGGTAAGGGTACATGAATTAATTCATGATTTGTGCATTACTTCATTCCTTTATATCTTATGAATCATCAGGAATTGACATGAGTTCATAGCCTCTCATTCATGACCTCAGGCATGAACAACACATCAACTAAAGCATTAGGTAAGGTGGGTACATCATTATGCACAAGTTGTGTTCAAATCAGAATTTGCGCAGTGATGACCACATTTTGTTTCATGCTTAATAAATCAATATTCATAATGATGTGCCCATGTATCTAATGCTTTAGTTGTGTTGTTCATGTATGAAGTCACGATTGACAGACTATGAATTCACGACAATTCCTGATGATTCATGGGATATTAAGGAATGCAGTAATACATAAATCATTAATTACATAATGCATAATAATGCATACATCAATTAATTCAGGCATGAATTCATGTTAATTTGTGTACCCTTACTGTAAAGTGTTACCAGTGTTATTCTAACCAACAACACACACACACACTTGGATTGAAACTGCAGTTGCCAAATTTGAAATCCCTCTGCTTAAAAAACTCGCCATAGTTCACGCCAATGCATCAAACGTTGTATGTACCCTCAAAATCCTAGAAGAAAGACGTGGGATCTCTTCTGTCCACTGCTCTGGTCACACTCTGCAGCTAATTGTGAACCATGCTACGAAGAATACCCATATTCAAAAGGCCATTGGAGCTGCAAGGTGGTGCACTTTGACAAGAGTGAGGACAGCCAGCAAGCAGCCTCATTCAAGATGTAAGTGTCAGGTGGAACAGCACGTACTACATGATCAGACGTCTGCTGGAGCAAAGATGGCCTGTAACGGCATGTCTGTCGGACCCAGGGGTCACAAATAGATCAAAGCATTACCATGACCTCAAACCAGAACAATGGAGCCTCCTGGAAGAGCTTGAGAGAGCTCTAAAACCCTTCGAATGTACTACAGTGTACCTGAGTGAGGAGTCATATGTGACACTCTGTAGCCTAGCCCCACTCATTAAAGGGCTTCTAAAAAGTGCACAGACCACTTATTCATTTGAGAATCCCCACATACTGGCATTTCAGAAAGATGCAGAAAATGAAATAACCGAAAGGTGACAAAATGAGCTTCAATTCACCAAATAGCCTAATTGCTTTTGCTCTCGATCCCAGATTCCGCAGGCTGAAATTCTTATCTGCAGATGGCATCTTGAGAATGCAATGGAAGATTCAACATCTTGCACTTGAAGAAAAGCAGAAGTCTGATGTTGTAGTACAGCAGCATGACACAAGTGAAAAGGCCCCTGTTTCAATGTTGGAGACATTGCTGGGGTCATCCCACCAAATGGACAGTGAGGATGATGAAACTGATGACATGCATTCAGTGAAAGAAGATTTTTTCACATATATTGGGGAACAGCCTTCAGCCAAAAACAGAAATCCTTTGCAGTGGCGGAAGTCCAATCAGTCTAGATTTCCTTGCCTGGCATCTCTTGCGAAGTCTTTTTTAGGTGTACCGGCCACATCTACACCTTCTGAGCGCCTGTTTTCCTCAGCTGGAAACATAGTTTCAAAGAAAAGAGCCAGCTTAAAGTGATGGTTCGGAGTAATTCACTCGAGCCAAACAACCCCCAATCAGCTGTCTCCCCCTTCTTATTACGTTGGTTGAGTTAGCTTTATCAGCTAGTTAGCTTACTGCAGGCGCTAATGGACCCACGTTTGTATGTCGTAAATAAACCCACTAATAATGCCCGGATTGATACCAAACGGCTACACTAGTACACATATGTTATGAATTTATAAAACGAGGCATTACAAAGTTTGTAACTACACCAGAAGTATATTTATATAACACTTGCCTGATAGATACTCCTCACGGCTGCTATAGCGCGAGATCCCGCAACATCACGCGAGATCACAACATATATTGCCGGAAGCGACTACCAAGCAGGAAGCGAAAGAACAGCAGAATAGATCAAGAAAATGGCATGCTGTGTCACAGCAATGGATGACTTTCCGGCACTAATAAACCCAGCTGTTGTACAGACATTTTTTAACGTACCCAAAATCAACTGGAAGAGAAGACCTGTTCCAGAGGGACCCGACGGACAATTATCTGCAAAGTACACAATTACTTATTTTCGTCAGTGCTCTAATAAATTTTTGTGAATCTCAAATTACAGAATATGACTGCCCCTTTATTGCTCTTGCTTTCTTATTTCCACTCCTAGACAGTGTAGATTGGTGGCATATCGGATCGTCTTGAAGTGGGGATTACAAGGTGAGCGTCTGGGGCACAAGGAGAGGAGAGTCATGCCTAGTTGTGTGGTGACCACAATTAGGACCAAGTACCCGTTCCCCACCGGCGATTACAGAGATTTTCAGGAAGCAGAGGAATTATTGAGAATTATCTGATTTTGCAAATAATGTTATGTAAATAATGTAAATTTGTACCCTAGAAGGATGTCAATGTCAATTTTGAAGTTATAAATAAAAGTAGTTGGTAAGATGTATAAAGACTTGTTTATTGACAGAATTATATACAGAACTACAAAAAACATGGGAATAATAAATCAAAACAATGGATTGAGAGACTTGTGTCGATGTGGATTGTTTCAACAGCTCTGACTTGTCAGGCCTAGGCACAGGGGCAACGTTCCTTAGAAGAGAAGCCTTTTCCGGCGAGGCGGAGGACGGGGCCAATCTTCAAGATTAATCTCATCCCTCATCTTCTGAGTGTGGTCCATGAGGTCTTGGCGGAATAGTTGCGCACCTCTCTCATACACGGGCCTAGCAATCCACTGATGACTGGCCTTTGAGTATGCAAATGCAAATTGGGGTTGTCCTATAAAACAAAATGTAATAACAAATTAGGTAATAACAGTGTAGGTGTACATATGGTCAAGTATTTGCACAAAGCACAACAGATTTATATATTTTTTTTCTATAGCTGACATTCCAAAATTCACTCAATTTCACTTTCAGGTCTTATTCAGATCATTTTAGGATAGCAGTGATTTTAGTAGAAGATGTAGGCATTTACCTTCTTTTGTTTTGGCCTGCTCCTTGCCAACATTGGCGTTGTGGTCCATGACCGCAAGTTGTGTTCTGGCCAGCATTGCGTCGTATGAAAAGTGAAGCCTTTTCTGAGTATACTTCAGCATTGACGAATGAAAAACTTCCAGGGACCCTGTGTAGGTGCAATGCAACCCCATACAAATATTAGCCATAAACATGATAACGTACTTTTAAAATGATATTTACAGGAGCCTCTTTACATTGTGTACCTAAATGTCTTAGAGTGAAAGTGCAGCAATGCTTGTGTTGCAAAATAACTTTTGTCATAGATCTAAAATAAAATAGATTTTAGGGGGAAACAAATTTTGTAGACATACCTGTGTGTTTGAACAGTGCCATCTGCAAGTCTCGCAGTAGGTTATTTTCCAGGACTATACTTTTTAAAGCTCGGGATGCTGGGGAATCCTCACCATCTCCGTGACTGGAGCTACAAGACCAGTATAAGTGATTACTTATAGACTTCAGTCAGGTCATTAGGTCTTTATTTTCCCTCTTGTTTGCTGCATTGACTAGCTTCTTCTTGACACCTAAATGAAAAAAACAAGATGGATTTATTACGATCAGCATTTTACCAAATGCACACAAGTTAGAAAACATGGTGTGATATTGTTAGTTCTTCTGGTAGGCATAACACTTACTCTTGTTGACGTGCCATGCATCAAACTTGTGCCGAATGCCATTGTAGGTCTCCCTCATAATTTTACGTATCGATGGTGCTCTATCAGTAGTGATGACACCGACATCCACACCCATGGTCAGGAGGTGATCGAGGCCTCTTTTGAATCCCATCGCCTCCATGGCTACTGAACTGGAAGCCTCCGTAACCTATGGAATAAAATTTTCATATTTGACAGACCATAAATGCTGTGAAGCAATCAAATACCCACACCTTTTTGTGGATTATTTTGGAAATGATTGATGTATGCTGGTTTACCTGAACTAATTCAAAGTGGACAATCTCCTTTGTGGCATCATCCATGAAGGAGTAAGTTGAATACTTTGCACTGAAACCTATAACAAAAAAGTATTGACATTAATACAGATGAATGCAAATTAATATAAATGTTTTTCTAAAGTTTACTCACATTACTCTAAATGCTTACCAGGGCTGTCACACCGCGCATCTCCAGCCAAGGCAATTTTTTCTTCTGTGTCAGCGAATTGTTTCAGGCGTTCAATTACCTGGTCCTGCTGATTTTTGTACGCATGGTTGATGACTGGAATGAGATACTTTGACTGTACAGAGTAGAACTGAGTTTTGCCAGGGATTTGGAGGTTTAGCAGAAATTCACAGTCTCTGATATCTGTATACGTGGCTCCGGTGAATAATATGGCGGCAGAGGTGAGTAAACTATTTCTGCCCATCTTCCTCTGGTCTGGGCATGATTGCCATAAACCATTGTGTCCTTGTAGGCAGGTCCAGCGTATTTTTAATTGGCTACCGTGTTTGGTCCATTTGCTCTCTGCCATGGAGATTCCACAAAGGCAGCATGTCTGAAACATTTGCATTATGCTCGATTCATCCACTATCCACTTTCTCTCTGACCATCCATTTATTGAGCCATGGCTGAATGTAGAGGCCGAGCCTGAGTCTGATGGGGAGGGGTCACTTGGTGGCTTGTAGCTGTCGTCCTTAGGGTCGTCTAATCGACATTCTCCAAAACTAGTACTCATTTCTTAAAGAGAATCCTCTTTTTCTTCCTATGGAACGACAGGGATAAAGATAGTTGAGTTATGACAAAAAAGTAAGGTTCCACTTCAACCTTTTAACAATGAGAGAAGAGAGAAGCAAATGATGCACTCACTTGTGAAATGATTACAGGACCAGCATGAAGGGGAGGGCATGATGCTAATGTAGCCCCCCAATTCAGCATACAATAAATTCAGTGATCAATTACAGTGACAAAACCTGCAATGCAAAGCTTGTGTAGTGTATTACTTTGATAGCCTGTATTACCTCAGAAAGATTCCATGTTGGAGGGCGGGCCATGTATGTGCCAGACAGAGAACGCTGGGTACGTGGTCTAACTACAGCTGGTTCCGGACTCAACAGGGATAATGGTAGGCCAAAGGACAGGCTCTTAGATGTGGACTGTCTCACACTGGTGTCCTGGCTCTTTGTGGGGGTAGATTGAGGCAGTCCAATCATGTCTGATTTGTCAATTACCACCTGGCTAGACTGTTGCTCTCCAGCCTAAAATGTGAAGGACATTCTACACAGCAATGTATTATAAATAAAAACTATTAAAAAAAATTGACGTGGTATGACAGGACACAGTTATTGTGCTATGCCAACAAAGTATATCTTTATGTCCAACACACACGTTCACCCCCACCCCCCAACCATCTGAGCTTACACAACAGATCAGGGTTGTTCTACTTTCCTGAACAACAAAATAAGCTTGCTCGATTTTTCCAATGACTCAAAAGAGACAAATCTACAGTTGTGAGGACATTTTGAAAATGGTAATGCAAAAACTTTCTACATTTTATATGTTACTTGTGACTGCATAGAAACACCAGGTATTTCATTATGCCCCCTCCCCCAATCTACCTCTACACAAACACGTTATCAGCAAAATACTAACTTACCTCATCTATGTCCGCTGCCGGTGGTCCCACTCGTGGAATAGCGTTCCTTTTCAGAAGTACTGTAGTCGACTTTTTGGGCTCCTTGACTTTACTAGGATGATAAAAGTTGTCATCATCGAAATGTCTGCTACACACACGGTAGCGCTTCTTTTTTAGCGTCTCGAGTGGCGTTGTGATGTCCATTTTGAACGACAAGCCACTGTTGTAGAAGCTCCGGATCTTTGTATCGAAACGGCAGATCATGGAACGTCTCTGGATTGAACTTTTTAGCTTTTAAACCGCAGCCAGGATATATACAACTGCGTGGCATCTTGTCCTATCGCCTCACGCTGCAGTAGCTGCTTCTGCTGTTCACTCGCTTCTTGATTCTTCTTTACCATTCGTCTCTTCCGGCAATATATGTGCTCTGTGCGTGATCTCGCGTGCTATAGCAGCCGTGAGGAGTATCTATCAGGCAAGTGTTATTTAAATATACTTCCGGTGTAGTTACAAACTTTGTAATGTCTCGTTTTATAAATTCATAACATATTTGTACTAGTGTAGCCGTTTGGTATCAATCCGGGCATTATTATTATTATTATTTACGACAAACCAACGTGGGTCCATTAGCGCCTACAGTAAGCTAACTAGCTGATAAAGCTAACTCGACCAACGTAATAAGAAGGGGGAGACAGCTGATTGGGGGTTGTTTGGCTCGCGGTCAAGCTGCAAAGCAGCCTAGAGTGAATTACTCCGAACCATCACTTTAAGTCTAGACCATGTGGACATTTTGAAGTGGCCACAGTTGGGCACTATACTCTCTTGTACTCTACATGATTGCACATAGTTGAGTTTATTCTAACGGTCAGACAAGACTGGAAAATTACACTTTGGAGAGTGTAATGAGTTTACTTTCTTTTTTTCTTCTTGCCATTTTGGCTGTAATGGACTGTGTTCAGTTAAGCCTACAACTTTCTGTTACTCATGACATGGAGCAGCTTTAAACTGGGTTTTTGAAAACAGAAAACCTTGAAAAACTAATGTTTTCTCTAATTTTGAGTTATTTTTTATATTTGCACTGTTAAGCAAATACTTTGCACTGGAAATTGTATTTTGTTTTACATTGACATAGCAACTTTGTGCAATATTTGTTTTGGAATGTGGAAAACATCCCATCCATCCATCCATCCATCTTCGTCCGCTTATCCGGTGTCGGGTCGCGGGGGGAGCAGCTCCAGCAGGGGACCCCAAACTTCCCTTTCCCGAGCAACATTAACCAGCTCCGACTGGGGGATCCCGAGGCGTTCCCAGGCCAGGTTGGAGATATAATCCCTCCACCTAGTCCTGGGTCTTCCCCGAGGCCTCCTCCCAGCTGGACGTGCCTGGAACACCTCCCTAGGGAGGCGCCCAGGGGGCATCCTTACCAGATGCCCGAACCACCTCAACTGGCTCCTTTCGACGCAAAGGAGCAGCGGCTCTACTCCGAGCTCCTCACGGATGAGTGAGCTTCTCACCCTATCTCTAAGGGAGACGCCAGCCACCCTCCTGAGGAAACCCATTTCAGCCGCTTGTACCCTGGATCTCGTTCTTTCGGTCATGACCCAGCCTTCATGACCATAGGTGAGGGTAGGAACGAAAACTGACCGGTAGATCGAGAGCTTTGCCTTCTGGCTAAGCTCTCTTTTTCGTCTAACGGTGCGATAGATTGAATGCAATACCGCACCCGCTGCGCCGATTCTCCGACCAATCTCCCGCTCCATTGTCCCCTCACTCGCGAACACAACCCCAAGATACTTGAACTCCTTCACTTGGGGTAAGGACTCATTCCCTACCTGGAGAAGGCATTCCATCGGTTTCCTGCTGAGAACCATGGCCTCAGATTTAGAGGTGCTGATCCTCATCCCAACCGCTTCACACTCGGTTTGCGAACCCGATCCAGTGAGTGCTGAAGGTCGCAGGCCGATGATGCCATCAGGACCACATCATCTGCAAAGAGCAGCGATGAGATCCCCAGCCCACCAAACTGCAACCCCCCCCACCCCGACTACGCCTCGATATCCTGTCCATAAATACTACAAACAGGATTGGTGACAAAGCGCAGCCCTGGCGGAGGCCAACCCTCACCTGAAAAGAGTCCGACTTACTACCGAGAACCCGGACACAGCTCTCGCTTTGGTTGTACAGAGATTGGATGGCCCTGAGAAGAGACCCCCTCACCCCATACTCCCGCAGCACCTCCCACAGTATCTCCCGGGGACCCGGTCATACGCCTTCTCCAAATCCACAAAACACATGTAGACCGGTTGGGCATACTCCCAGGCTCCCTCCAGGATCCTTGCGAGTGAAGAGCTGGTCCGTTGTTCCACGACCAGGACGGAATCCGCATTGTTCCTCCTCAACCCGAGGTTCGACTATTGGCGAACCCTCCTTTCCAGCACCTTGGAGTAGACTTTACCAGGGAGGCTGAGAAGTGTGATACCCCTATAATTGGCACACACCCTCTGGTCCCCCTTTTTAAAAAGGGGAACCACCACCCCAGTCTGCCACTCCTTTGGCACCGTCCCAGACTTCCACGCAATGTTGAAAAGGCGTGTCAACCAGGACAGCCCCTCCACACCCAGAGCCTTGAGCATTTCTGGACGGATCTCATCAATCCCGGGGCTTTGCCACTGTGTAGTTGTTTGACTACATCAGTGACTTCCGCCTGGGAAATCGACGACAATCCCCCATTATCCTCCAGCTCTGCCTCTAACATAGAGGGCGTATTAGTCGGATTCAGGAGTTCTGCAAAGTGCTCCTTCCACCGCCCTATTACCTCCTCAGTTGAGGTCAACAGTGTCCCATCCTTACTGTACACAGCTTGGATGGTTCCCCGCCCCCCCCTCCTGAGGTGGCGAACAGTTTTCCAGAAGCACTTTGGTGCCGACCGAAAAGTCCTTCTCCATGTCTTCTCCAAACTTCTCCCACACCCGCTGCTTTGCCTCTTTCACGGCAGAGGCTGCAGCCCTTCGGGCCCTTCGGTACCCTGCAACTGCCTCCGAGTCCTCCGGGATAACATATCCCGGAAAGACTCCTTCTTCAGTCGGACGGCTTCCCTGACCACCGTTGTCCACCACGGTGTTCGTGGGTTACCGCCCCTTGAGGCACCTAAGACCCTAAGACCACAGCTCCTCGCTGCAGCTTCAGCAATGGAAACTTTGAACATTGTCCACTCGGGTTCAATGCCCCCAGCCTCCACAGGGATGCACGAAAAGCTCCGCCCGGAGGTGTGAGTTGAAAGTCTGTTGGACAGGGGCCTCCTCCAGACGTTCCCAATTTACCCGCACTACACGTTTGGGCTTACCAGGTCTGTCCAGAGTCTTCCCCACCCTCTGACCCAACTCACCACCAGATGGTGATCGGTTGACAGCTCTGCCCCTCTCTTCACCCGAGTGTCCAAAACATACGGCCTCAGATCAGATGAAACGATTATGAAATCGATCATTGACCTTCGGCCTAGGGTGCTCTGGTACCAGGTACACTTATGAGCATCCCTATGTTCGAACATGGTGTTAGATTATAGACAATCCATGACTAGCACAGAAGTCCAACAACAAACAACCACTCTGGTTTAGATCAGGGAGGCCGTTCCTCCCAATCACGCCTCTCAGGTGTCTCCATCATTGCCCACGTGCGTTGAAGTCCCCAGCAGAACAATGGAGTCCCCCACTGGAGCCCCATACAGGACTCCAGTCAAGGTCTCCAAGAAGGCCGAATACTCCGAACTCCTGTTTGGTGCATATGCACAAACAACAGTCAGAGTTTTCCCCCCACAACCCGCAGGGCGTGGGGAGGCGACCCTCTCGTCCACTGGGGTAAACTCCAACACAGCGCGCTCAGCCGGGGACTTGTGAGTATCCCCACCCCCGCCCGGCGCCTCACACCCTGGGCAACTCCGGAAGAAAAAAGAGTCCAACCCCTATCCAGGAGTATGGTTCCAGAACCAAGACTGTGCGTGAGAGGTAAGCCCCACCAGATCTAACCGTAGCGCCCACCTCCCGCACCAGTTCCGGCTCCTTCCCCACAGAGGTGACGTTCCACGTCCCCAGAGCCAGCGTCTGCTGCCCGGGTCTGGTCCGTCCGAGGCCCCTGACCTTCACTGCCACCCATGTGGCATCGCACCCGACCCCAACGGTTCCTCCCACAGGTGGTGGGCCCATGGGATGGAGAGGGAGTTGCCACGTAGCTTGTTCGGGCTGTGCCCGGCCGGCTCCGTGGCAAACCCGCCACCAGGCGCTTCGCCGACGAGCCCACCGTCTGGGCCTGGCTCCAGACGGGGCCCCGGGCTTCCTCCGGGCAGGGTCACTCCATCTCTGCTTAGCTTTTTCATTGGGGTTTTTGAACCATTCTTTGTCTGGCCCCTCACCTGAGACCACTTTGCCTTGGGAGACCCTACCAGGAGCACAAAGCTCCAGACAACACAGCCCTCAGGTTCACAGAGACACACAAACCTCTCCACCACGATAAGGTGATGGTTCACGGAGAGGGAAAACATCCCACAATTTTTTATTTGGTAATATTTAGGTTATTTATATTGTTTATGGCACAGTTGATATTTTATGTTTTGGCCCTTCAGTTGAGTTCAAAATAAAATGGACACAACGAAATAACAAACACTTGATTTGTTTTTAAATCGTTTAGATTAGTCGACTAATCAAAAAATTTGTCGAAAGAGTAGTCGTTGGAAAATTAGTTGTTAGTGGCAGCACTAAACCACTTCCAGGTGGGCTGCAGAATTGGCTGATTTCCACTTTACAATAAAGTACAGGCCAGGCAGAGAGTGATGCAGATACTTTGTCGCGGATGCCACTGGATGTAGAGTCACTGATGAGAGAATGTTCTGAGGAGCTTCCACCAGACACCATTGCTGCCACAATTAAAGCAGTTGAGGTACAGAAAGAGTCTGTTGCACCTTGGTCACTTTCAGCTGCATCTAGGTCAGTATCAGATGAAGGTGAGACAGCCTCTGCAACAATCAGTTCGATCCCAAAAGATAGGATAAGAGAAGCACTAGAATCTGATCCGGGCATCCGTCCTGTGCTCGATTTCAAACTGTCTGGTTCCAAACCGCCAGTTAAACAAAGTCATTATTGTTTTATCCACCTGGAATTTAGCACATTTCCTGAGTGCAAAGAGTCTTTGTTGGCCTCTCTTGCACACAGTGTTCAGTTGGAATTTAAGGTGGTTGTCAATCAAGGTGCCCAGGTATTTGTAGTATGGCACCATGTCTATGTCCTGGCCCTTGATGACACTACTACAGGAAACATTGGGATGACGTCTGAGATCAATGGACATATCCTTAGTTTTTGTAATGTTTAGATGAAGGAAAGCATTCTCACACCAGGCAACACAATCATCAATCACTGGTCCATGGTCATTTTCATGTGCACTAAGAAGGCTAACAATAACCGAGTCATCTGCAAACTTAATAATGTGTCTTTTATCATGATGACTACAACAGTCGTTGGTGTATAGGATGTACAACAGAGGGGACAGGACACATCCCTGTGGGGATCCAGTGGATGATATTAACTCACTGGAAAGCTCACTGTTCACCCTCACTCTCTGACATCTCTGAGTGAGAAAATCCAATATCAAGCCTACCAAGCTCAGATCAAGGTTAAAAATTTCTCCGCTAGCAAATGAGGTTGTATGGTATTGAAAGCAGATGAGAAATCAACAAAGAGTCGCCTAGCAGGATTTTATGACGAAGGAGGTCAAGGCCTGAAATCATTAAGGGTTTGGGGGTGGCTAACCTTTCCTTAGAGATGGCACTCTCTGGGAGAGTGACAAGGTGAATATATCATAGAATACTGGACCTAGTTGCTCTGCACACACTTTCAGCAGGTCGCTGCTAATATTATCTGGGCCTGGACTTTTCTTAGGTCTGCAGTGTTTAAAGCAGTTGATGACACTACGTTCATTGAAGGAAGGGATAAATGGGGAAGATGCCAGAAGACTATTTCTGAGTTCAGAATGTTTATTGCTGAAGTCATGATTGTCAAATCTGACATAAATACCTGTTAAGGTCCTGTGCCAGCAGTGAGTCAGACTTTTAACTATTTAGTTCAAGCCTACTCCTCCCCCGTCCCTTAAGCCCCACAATTGTCTTCATACTGTCCCAGGCAGAGCCCAGGTTATTCATCCTGAGCTGTGTTTCTATTTTATCTTTGTACTTAAGTTTACCTGCTCTAAGGTATCTGTAGTATCTGTAAGTTTCCTTCCTTAAAAGCCCTATACTTTTCATGCAATAACATCTTCAGGGACTTTGTAACCCATGGTTTACTGTTTGCATATACTTTGATAACCTTAGTTGGAATAACAGTACTCTCACATGAGTTTTATTTATTATTGATCTCGTATGAGATCCAACTGCTGATAACATCTGTCAATTCATCAATATCAGAGCTCGACTCCTTGAACATATTCCACTCCGTGCAATCCAGACACCCCTGGAGAGCCAAGCAAGCGTCCTCCGACCATTCTTTTACGTGCACAGTCTGCACTTTACCCCTCTTAAGGGCAGTGCGATATGAAGGGATGAGATGTACACAATTGTGGTCAGATGAGTCTAATGTTGCTTTTCCATTACATGGTACCTACTCGCCTCGCCTCGACTCTACTTGCCTTTTTTGGTTTTCCATTACGAAAAAAAGTACCTGGTACCTGCTAACAGGTACTTTTTTTAGTACCTCCTCAGTCGAGGTTCCAAGCGAGCTGAGGCGAGCCGAGAAGGTGACGTGAAACCTTGCAGGCTGCTGATTGGTCGGAAAGAAGCGTCACTGATCACTGCATTGCTAGCGAGAAACGGCATTTTTAAATAGTTTAGCCAGCGGTGTTTTTTTGCTGCCGGAGGCTCCACGCAGAGCTTTCTCCGTAGCATACAAGTGGCCTGATGGTTATACTGGTGCGCTGGTGTGTGCATGTGTGATGTGTGTGTGTCGAGTCGCCGTATGTGTGTGTGTGGGGAGCTAGTGAGCGAGGGAGAAGTGAGAGAGTGACGGCGATTATCTCCGCAGCGAGTAGCGACTCTAGAGTCATATATATGTGAGAGAAACAAAGCGAATAGCGACTCTAGAGTCATATATATGTGACCACGGTGGGAAATCTGGAGCAGTAAACGTTAACTATCTCTTTGATATCATGTTGTTTACGGAGACGGAGAACCAGGAAATGCGTCGGGGATATGCGGGATGTCAATGGGAAAAGCAAGCTACTAAGCCACGCCCACGGCAGTCGCTATGACGACCAGCCACGCTGACGCAATACTAAAATCTGCAATGGAAAACGGACGCACAGCGAGTCGAGGCGAGTAGAGTCGAGTAGAGTCGAGGCGAGGCGAGTAGGTACCATGTAATGGAAAAGCACCTTAATGGTGGGAGAGGGATGGACTTGTATGCTTCTTTAACTGTGCAGTAGCACAGATCCAAAGTTTCACTGTGCCTGGTAGGGCATGTGACGTACTGGTGAAAATATTTAAGTGTTTTGGACAATGAACAGTTATTCATATCCCCAAGAATGATGATTGGGGCGTCTGGAAAACGTTTTTGGAGCTTTTGAGTTGCTTGAAATATAAGTTCACATGCATTGTCACTGTTCGCCTTAGGATGGATGTATACAAGAGTGACGAACAGCTGGTGAAACTCACGGGGCAGGTAGTGAGGGCAGAGTGAAACCGTGAGCAGTTCAACATCGGGAGTGCAGAGTTTATCTCTAACAATGGCCAATTTGGACCAGCGCTCATTCACATAGAGTCACACACCCCCCACCTGTCGACTTGCCGGTAGTTGTTGCATCTCTGTCCAACCGAATGGGCGACCCGAACCCGCATATTCCTAGGTCACTGTCTAAGTCTCTATCCGACAGCCAAGTCTCCGTAAGCGCAATAATACAGGCATCTCTGAACTTGTGAGAGTAACGAGTCTGCGCCTGAAGCTCATCAGTTTTATTCCGCAGAGACTGGATCTTGGAAAGAATGATAGACGGCAGGGAAATGCACGAGAGTGATTGGCTTTTCACCCTGAGACGAACACCTCCTCTACGCCCCCGCTTCCTGGTCTTTGTTTTACGGTGTGATCCATGGCCCTGTTGTCCGATTGACTGTGCTGGGTCCCACCTCGGTGAATATAAATCCGTCGGTGGGTCAGTGACATGCCTCCAGCATAAAATGAGCTCCCTTGGGTACTGGTGGAATATTTGCAGCGTGACTGTGCTGCTGAAAGGTTTGCATGAACTGGGCTGAGATTTCTGTGAAATGCTTTTAGGGCTTTGTTGAGTGTAAGCTTCTAGGAATTTGGTCTTTTCTGGAGAGGAAAGTGAGCCTCATATTAAAGTAAAAATATAGCAGTGAGGTATATTGCTCCTACAGGAGGAAATGTTTAGTAACATACTTCGAGAAAATAAAAGCATGGATGGAACTTAGCAAGCAATACGTGTTGAATATTTAAACTTTGCTGAATGCCATTTCCACGGCGGTGATGGTAAGTAAACATAGTTTAGAAAAATGAGCTCATAGGTCAGAAGAGGACAGGATGAACGCAGGCAGACTCATTTTCACTGGGCTGACTCACATGTTTAATATATGGAGATTTAGAAGATGTGGAAACTTGGATTTAACACACCGTCTCTCCCTCTTTATATCTCTCTTTTTAAAATAATCTTTCTCAGTGTAATGATAACTTTCTTCATTTATTACATGGCATTATACTTAGGCAATTATCATTATGGCATAATGCTGTTTCTTGTCTTGCCGCTGGTTTGTGTTGTGGTGTTGGTGGTTGTTCCAGCTGGTTTACCAGTATGTCACAAGAATAAAGTGCACAGTCTTCCTGTTTCTTAGACAAACAAAACCTCACTGTGTATTTACCACAATAGCATCCATCAGCTTGGGGAACAGCTTACACAAAACACCATGGATTGAGTGTGAGGTGTAGTTAATAAATAGCTCCCTGAGGACACTATTATCAAGGCTTCTAATGGGTCTGTGACTATAATTGGTAATTATTTATTGCAGTCTTAACATGGCGAGATATCTCATAAAATCATAGAATGAATAAAGTTGATTATTAGTATCCTGGAGGTTGAGTCACAAAGTACACACAGTGACTGTAAGGAATGGATCACTATTCCCATAATCTGCGCAAACACACACACACACACACACACACACACACACACACACATCCTGCCTGAATATCTATCTTATCTAAAATCATGCTATCATGTTTGTCTTTATACCCAAATGAGTTCTCCATCCTTAGTTGTCATGAATATCGTATGGGAAGTGCAACTACAGAAAGACTGGAGCTGTTGTAATAAATGACAAAAATTGCTCAAAACAGGAAAAAATATTGCTACACACATCATTTGCCGTATATCCCGGCACAAAGATGCTAAAATGTACAGTACACTCTTGCAAAATGGCTCTAACTAGAAATACACTTGCTCAATTTACATAGCAGAGGAAGTGCTGATATATCTTGGTGTATTAAATTAAAGGGAAATTTCACCGCTGGAAAGCTGAATATATCTTTAAATTGGGTCACTAATGTAGTAGAAATGTGAAAACAATGGTGCATTCTAGGCCAAGATAAGACAGAAAATGTTTTTTTGGCTCATATGGATGAAAGACACCAAATCCCAGAATGCACTTGCTTTGCTGCTGTATGAGGCAAGGGGGTAAGCTTCACTTCAGAACGCGAACCTCTGATGGCGCCATTTTGTTGCTACAAAGCGATCACCTCTTGTTAGCATTACACTATTACACTTTAATTACACCATTACACCATTACACTAGCATTTTTTTTTTACGTCACTTGACCGCAAATAACTTTACATCTGAAGCATTTAAAGACTCTATTTGTCCATTGTTTATTTCTAAAGAAACACGACAATGTATAAAAGGCTCCATTACCTTGTACCTCACGTTATAGCTCCGTAGCAGACGTTTTTGTAAAAATAAGCTAACGATTGTGTCATAACCAAGTGACTTACTGTCGCACAGTAGAGGAATTACCGTATAGTACAGGAGAAGCTCACAGACAGTTTCGACTTACATTAGCTGTTTAGGTTTAATTACTAATGTTAACTAGCATGTTAGTTAGCAATAATTAGCCTGTGCTTATGTTATCTCCTTATATACACCTACGCTCTCCGTCTCTGTAAGATTGGAAATGATTGAGATTTCTCTTGGCACAGCTACCAGAAGACTTACAACTTTCAGAAACGTTGCTCACGTCACATTTACGTTGTCTCTGTCAGTTGGAGGCTGCGCAGTAAAGCAAGAGATCACCGGAAAAGTGCTTCTAATAGCCTTCACTGGTCTCCGTCCAGAGCAAAGGGGTCTATTGGTCCATTATATACTGTCCATGGTATGAGGCCACTCCCAAGCCACGCCTGCCCTTTACAGACAGACAGTGAGACGATCAACTCAACAAGTGTGTTTTATTGTCATTTCAACCATATACACGAAAAAACGTTTCATTGTGGCTCAAGTGGTGTTACACATTTAAAACATGCTTTTTTTTGCAACAGCTGATACATTACCCGCACTTCTTTCAGCAGATTGATTGATAGCTCCAGAGTAAACAGAACTGTGTCCATGGCAACGCTTTGCTATGCATGGCAACGGTGTGTTATCCTTAGCAGCGGTCTGTTATCAAGAAATAACATACCGAATTCTACATTATAATTCAACCAAGCCATTTAATAAAAGAAGGCTAACTCATAGCTACTAGCATTAGCTCTTGGTGGGCTATGGTATAAATATTGAGTATAAACACAGCCGTACATTTGCGTGGGATGTAGCTAGAATTTTTCGGCATTTAACAGTCACAAACTCCACCAGCAGTTAGCAGTTAGTTGGATACAAGTCAACCCATTTCTGCAACAGGCAGTCCGGGGTAACACAGCCCACCTCCACTAGAAGTCTTACCCGGTGACAGCAGGCTGGATTGTCCACAGCAATATTTCCACAATAACAAAAACACAGCAGTCTCTGAACTTGCGTTGGGAGTTTCGTGGAAGTTGGATGTAGTCCAGTTTGTTTAATGAGCGGACACTTGCAAGCACGATTGGTGAACAGATGGCTGGCTAGCGTTAGCTTTCCACCGGCACACTCGTTCAAAGCTCCCCACTGATGAGGTCACTTTACCGGCCACAGGAATCGAGCACCACCGCTGGTCTCCGTGCAGGCAAAGCTTGCGTAGTGTGTCGAGTATTGCGTCCGTAATAAAGTGTCCTGCATATTCTCCGATGTGTTCCAATGTATCCCGGTGGTACACGTGTGTGGTAGTTTGAATGCACATAATTGTTGTTCTAAAATTTCCAAGACTGTATGGCTGCAGCCTGGAGCGTCCCATATCATGCCGTCCCGTCTACTTTTCAAAATAAAAGCTTGCGTCCCAAAATTTCCGTCGGGATGAACGGTTTCTGCTCCTGCTGAGAAGCTAAGCGAGGATTCAAGATGGCTGACACTCGTTTTTTCCTCGGCAATCTCCGGAAAAAGCCGACATTCCAACCCCCTTTGGGCTATGCGGAAGTGGCTCCTAATACACAATGAATACAGGCTGTAGTCTTTTGCCTCTGGGCAAAATGACGCAAAAATCGTCATTTTGCGTCATCTGAGGTTTTTTTCCAGACCCTCAATACAGAGATCTCCCCTCCCAGGGGGACATGAGGGAGGGAAGCATGGTCATTCAAAAATACTACCGGGGTTCTACTGATACAAAGCTTAATGCTAATCAGTGAAGTTTCCCTTTAAGTATGAAATAGTGAGTGTGACTGATTGCACAGGTGCAAACATTACAGTTTTTTACAATTGCTATGACACTTTTTTCAATGATTTTAACAACTTTCCTAAACTCTTAAGACAGTTAGCACAACATCCGTCTGTGTAGGCTATACAATTAACACATTTCTTGTTGCTTTGACACAAAATGCATACAGTTAACACAAATTTAAAATGCTTATTTTACACACAAGCTCCACCAAGACCAAAACAATGGATTTGTATTGCCAAATTTACAAATGCTTTCACACTGTATGTCAGAACAGATAACAACATGTTCTAAACCTAACTTATAGGCTAAAGTCAAAGTGATCAGCTGATCATATTGTAAATTGAAACACAAATATATCCCCTGCATTTTATACATGCATTTATTGAGAAAAAGCTGATTGAAGTTATGCAAATAGATCAATCACAGCTGATTCCCTTCTAGGAAACACTTAGGTGTTGAGGTTCTTTCAATCGCATGATCATATGGTAGTACAGTAAAAGAGGACCTATTTGAACAATATACTGTAGATGAACACAGAAAATAAGAAAAATGCCTTCATGAGGGAGAGGAAGAGGAGTACCAGGACAATTCTGTCTCTGTCTCCTTTTTTCATAAACCGTACATTCTATAAAGCTACTCTGAGATGGGTCATTCATTTTTTGTATTGAATGTCTGCAGCAAAAGAAACAAAATGGTGGCCAGGTTGGTTCAGTGGGTAGAGCAGGCGCACATATACTTGGAGGTTTATGCCTCGACGCAGACGATTTCCTGCATGTCTTCCCCCTCTCTCTCTCCACTTTCTCAACTAGCTGTCCTGTAAAATAAAGGGGGAAAAGCCCAAAAAAGAATCGTAAAAAGAAAAATATGCATGCATTTACTAAACTAAATGTAGAGGATTCAAGATAAACTGCAGTGCAAAACACAATCTATGATCAATACAATCACTATTGTCTGTTATATAAGGGCAGACCTGACAGATAAAATAATGCAGTTTCTGTAATTCCATGTAATGTTTGTGTTTTGTTTGATATTGTTCTATGATTGACTAAATGTTCCTGTTGGGAGAGAACATGTGTTAGTGTTTTGGAAGAATTATTTGATTTTGAGACATGATTGCATTGTTTTGGTAGACATAGTGTATTGTATTAGTGTATTATTGCATTTTGAAAATTAGTGTTAGAGTTTAGTTTACAATGTGCGATTTTGAGCATGAAATTAACTGTTTTGCCAATTGTGTGTTGTAGGTGTGTTGGCAGGCGCGGAGCTGTGGGCGGGCCTGGACGGGCATGGGCCCGCCCACATTGACAGCTGGCCCACCCAATCAGAAATTCAAAGTTTAGTGTGTTTGTGTGTTTTCATTCCACATTGACAGCTGTCCCGCCCGACCCTTCGCTAAGCCCCGCCCTCCCTAGTTACTGTTGCTACGCCTGACAAGCTTTCGTGCCGGTCACGTCTATTACAGTATGTATGCACCGGTTTTCATTGGTCAATGCAACATCAATGTAGCACTATTGCAAATGGGCGCGAACAACAGTATTGATTAGAACAAATCTGTCGATTTTGCCAAGAGCGAGGCACGCCGTGCGCCTCTGACGCTCATTCATGAGTGGTGAAGATAGTTGTGGAAACTTTCCCGGCTGGTCAACAGTACAGAAGTTAGCTAGCCATGGCACAAAAGCGCATTTTGGATTTCTTTATAGATTAACCACAAGCTAAAAAGTGTAAAAGACCGGATGCAGAAAACTCAGCTGTAACTGACTGAAGTAACAGATGAAAGGGAGCCAATCTCGTAAACCAAGCTAGCAGCAGCAGGCTAGCCGCAGAGGGAACATCACCGTCAACTCAGTGCTGATCAGCCTCGGGGTCACACTTTTCCTGCTAGACGTTTTGGAGGATTTTTGACTGTGTTATGACTGCAACACAAGGTAATAATGCTGGTTTATTATTATGCTGCCGCCGTGTAGTAAATTGGCATGATGTATCAACTGTTCAGTAACAGTTCAACTGGAAGTTTATATGAATTATTGGAGATCATTTTGTTTTTTTACACTCGTGTAAAGCCTACTTAGGGTACGTATTGGCAAACCAGAATGAGGTCACACCGATTTTTTAATTATCCTACCGTATTGTTATAAAATTATTAGGCCCATGCCCGTCCAGGCCCGCCCACAGCTCCGCGCCTGGCCCAGTTTAACACGCAGGCCCAATATCTCTATGCCTTTAATTTGCTATTGCTGTGCTACAAAAACTTAAGGCTGCATTTCTCTATTTCAGTGTTTATGTCAGGGCTGACTGGCTTCACTTTGATTTGATTTAATATAATTCATTGTTGTGTTACCCTTGTGTTTTGTAGCTCAGTGTTTGAGCTTGTAGTAGGCATATTCTGTACCATTGTCGTAGCCGTGTGTCTATATCCTGCGTTACCCGTGCCTGGTTTGTTCTGTCTTGGATTTTGGACTTTATTCTCGTTTTTGTTTTTTCGCTTGTGGAGCGTGTACCTGTGTTCCAGTTTTATTACCGAAGCCTTAGTACTGTTTTGACACCACGAAGTGCCTTTGTTTTAATAAATAGAGATATGTTGTCTTCATCTTGACAGTATGGGTATGAAATAAATGTAACTTGGTTGAATAGCGATAACGGTCTATTATTTCCCGGTGTTTGGGGATCAGTAGCCCACGGCAAGCTAATTACGGTCTTCGATAGGCTATTCATATGAATTGAATGTCTATACAGTTCAATAAATTGTGATGGATGCAGTTTGGTGTGTGGTGGTTGATTTAGGATGAAAACTTCACTCAGGAAATTTGTCAGCAGCGGTACCGCCCTAGAATCAGGCCCACCTTGACTTAATCCAGGCCCACCCATCTGTCACGTTCTGCATCCGCCACTGTGTGTTGGTGCGTTAAGAGTTTAGGAAAGTTGTTAAAAGTATTAAAAAAACTGTCATAGCAATCGTAAAAAAACTGTTAAAGACGTTGATGCCGTATCTTGACGACCAGCAGTGAACTGATCTCTGAGAAATGCACAGCTGTAGTTGTGAGCTCTTAGCTTATTGGGAAGTTCCTTTTGTGTGATGCACACACATACAGTGTTGCATAATGTGTGTGGTTGGGAGGTTTACTGTGCATTTTTTAAACTTTTCGACACCATATACAGAGATGGGAAGTGAATCATTATTCACAGTAAATGTGATGAAAAACAGTTAAAATAATCTGTAATGGTCACTCAGTGTTTGTGGGACTGTAATTGACATTTACAATTAAAACAAGTTATAATGAACCTGCTGTACATCACTTCCACTCTGATGAAATAGAGTGATTTTGGAGTAAAAAGTACAGTATTTGCTTCTGCAATGGAGAGGAGGCACAGTATAAAGTACCATAAAATTTAATTATTTAAAGGGAGTTCCATTTCCGTCACAAGTACTTGAAACCTATACGGTATTTGAGAAATGTACTCACTTACTTACCCCCACTGCTAATCTGTAAATTAATCAACACTTTTGTGTCATCTGTAGTTTGTTGAAATGTAGGGGGAAACAAAAAATAGTTCTCATTTTACTCACTATTTTTTTGGTAAATCAATGGAAAAAGAACATGATACAAGTCACAAAAAAAGTACACTAGTTACAGATAAAGCAGTGAAACCTTTCTTGGCAATATGAAGGTTAGGCCACTATCAGTACAGCTGGTCTGACACACTTTGTATGAATAAGAAAATGACTACTATAGATAGAAGAATGGGAGGAGAAAGGCGAGGGGAGTTGCTTAGTAACAGTTCACGGAATTGATTGCGGCCTCTGAGAAGTGTGACTCATCCTGTGGGGTGTCAGGAAACCCTTCAGATGTTGGTCACAACCTGTGTGCCTTGAGCAAATATGACCACATTTTATGCAAATCGAGCCTCCTAATCTCCCTCTCTCTCTCTCTCTCTCTCTCTCTCTCTCTCTCTCTCTCTCTCTGTCTCTCTGGTTCCTTTTTTTTTAATTCATTCTCAAATTACACCATCCATGTGTGGGAACAGCAGGCCCCACTTACAACCCCCACACAATCTGCTCTGTATCTCGCCACAGCAGTTTTGTTTTACTCTAAATGCTTTACTCTCTAAATCTCATGCAGGATAATAACACGTGTGTAAGTGGAAGTGGCAACACAGAAACAAACCTTCACATCCCAAACTCAGCCTGAGTTACTGTTGCGTGTTATTTACAACCAATAAGTAAATAGTTAGACTCATGAAAGCAATTAAAAGGATAAATGCTCAACTGAAAAATGTTTGGAAAGAACAAATTAATCAGGAATAAGAACATGTAACTTCAGCCAACATTTGAATCACTCATCTGGAATTTATGTGTGTGTGTGCACCCAGTGTAATCAGAAGCTTTTATTAACTTTCAGCGGATTTTCATGTCCTTTATTGAAAATGAAGCAACTTGAAACGTGGCTTTTTCTAATAAAACATTGGTGTTGACAGACAGAGAAACCTCCCTCGGGTTTCTCTCTCTTTCATGGTGTGTGCAAGGGAGCAGAAACCCTTCCCCCGCCTCCTCCCCACAGCAGTGATAGGAAGTGACACTGCTGGGACCCCTGTGTTTCAACTGTGGTGATGATAACACCCGGTGGCCCACTCCTGCCATATGATTAGTTTCCTCTAAACTCTATGGTTTTACCACAAGTGTCGTGTTTAGTCGGATAAAGATAGAAAACAGCATCCAGTCAGATCGAATTATTCCATGTCTTTGATGTTGGGTGGGCAAAGTGGAGATGAGTCCTCAATGTTTCTGTAAGATTTACCAAATTTATAATAAAGTTTAGAGGTCTGAAGGAACTCACCGTGAGGTAGTAACTAAAGCCCATCAAAGAGAGTTTGAGCAGTTTTTTACCAAACCCAGATTCTCTCCAGATCTTTCCATGATCCACTCATCATCCTCATGGAAACATCTTGCTCTATGCTTACAGTATCATCACGTTTCCATCATTTTTGTTTTTTGTAGGTTGGTAAGAGCATGTAATCCCAGGTTAGTATGGGTGTTTTATATATTTTATTTAAAACTATAGTGCATAGTTTCTGTCTCCCCCATGAGGAATTCTAACTGACAACAACACGGCGCATCCACAAGGCGCAAGAGTGATCGCGCACCACCCCTCCCCCACACAGTTACTTGTAACCAAGGAGGACACGAAGGATTAAAAAAAAAAACATTATAGACTCTTCAGAAGAGGTAATTATCTTTACTCGAGTTCCTGTGGGCAAAGGTCACCGGATGACAAATGTTTGTGAACATAGCCATACTGAGAAATACAGAGAGAGTTTTGTGGAGCTCATAGTTTTAAAGGGGTGGTTCAGAATTTTGGACATAGGACCTCATTTCCAAGTTAGCCAGTGTGTTATTTATCAATGGAGACAGTTTTCAACACTTTTCATCCAGTCCTTCCAGTTGCAGAGTTCGCTGGTGCTAGGCTAGCGCAAGTCAACAGTATCTGCTAGCCTGCCATTAAAAGCAGTAGGCCTACACCCAAAACAAATCAATTATAACGCCAGACTATCAATGTAAATGGCTGTTGATAGAATAATGTTAGAATTAAAACAACCCTTGCATCTCAACAATCGCATTACATTTTGAGGGACTAGTTTCTCAGCAGCGGCGGAATTTTACTTAGCTCCAGTTAGTAGTACTGCGCCAAAAAGTAAACTGAGAAGCACACTCCAGTCCGGAAACCTAGCTAGTAACTGCTGGCTTGGACGTTGAGACACCGGCGGAGACTCTACTCAAGTGGCAAAAGTGTAGTGATCATTTTAGATCAGACGACTTTCAAAACCCCTGCAATCTAAAGGACCACAAGTCACTGACAACGAATGCGGTTCCATCCGTCTTTCTAGATGCACCAACAGCTACTGATGAACAGGTAATACCTTTTGGTAGGCTACTCTAGCTAATAAAGCTAGCCCCTTTCATAACGTTAGGCTAGCTGCTACTTATAGATTGAGACTGACAACGTTACTGTTCAATGCATTGTGGAGAGTGACAATGTTGGCTAACGGTAGGCTATAGTTACACTCTTGGTAGATACCTGGCTGGGCTAACCGCTAACTTTAGATAATTGCTGACAGAAACGTCATGTAAGCTCGGACAGTTTACATGCAAATTGCTAGCGCGTGTGCTTTCATGTAGCGGTAACGTTATGTGAGTTATAGCCTGGCAGAGTGGAATTAGTTGGAGCTCACAGCGACAGGTAAATAAACTTCGGTGCTTGTCATGTAAACCGGCTTTCTCGGTAGCCTAGGTAATATCACTCCGCCGCTGCTGTGGCCTATGCTACCAACTACAGGGAACAAAGTATTGCAATGTGATGCAAGGGAAGTTTTAAGTCTAACATTATTCTATCAACAGACATTTACATTGATAGTCTGGCGTTATAACTGATTTGTTTCGGGTGTACTGTGGAGTGTGTAAGACTGCTTTTAATGGCAGGCTAGCAGATACTGTTGACTTGCGCTAGCCTAGAACCAGCAAACTCTGCAACTGGAAGGACTGGATGAAAAGTGTTGAAAACTGTCTCCACTGATAAATAACTTGGAAATGAGGTCCTATGTCCAAAATTCTGAACCACCCCTTTAATTAGCTTTGTATCAACTTAGTTGGCAATGGCTTGAATGTAACGGACATTCATTAATATCAAAAAGTTAAGCACTAAAGCTGTACAGAGAGACAGCAGATGGACTCACTTCACCACGTTTGGCATAGTTTTACTCAATATGCTACTTCTTCATCCGGTGTGTGTGTGTGTGTGTGTGTGTGTGTGTGTGTGTGTGTGTGTGTGTGTGTGTGTGTGTGTGTGTGTGTGTGTGTGTGTGTGTGTGTGTGTGTGTGCGCGCGTGTGTGTGCATGTGTGTGGTGGAGGAGGCAGAGAACAGAGAAGAAGACAAAAAGGAGATGGCAAGAGAAAAAGAGAGAGACAGATAGAGCGAGATAAACTCACACCGCAAATTGTGTATAGTGAGAGTGAAACCCTTGAGACTTTGGACATCAAAGATGTGAATGTCATAACTTTATGCTAATCTGACTCAGGTAAGCTGTGTCAAACAAGCCCTCTCCCTGCTTCCTGGAAAAGTCTGTCGCAAAACTAAGAGTTTTTCTTAACACATCAAGACGACCAGAAAGCATAAGCTTCCCATAAACCATGGGCTTGCAACATCACAAAACTACTTGGCTCTCACGAAAAAAGAAACAAGGCATGAGATGAAAAAAAGAAGAAGAAAAAAGCAGCTTTTTACTGGGACAAGACTGTCTAATAAAACTGATTTGAATAGATCAGAATTACTGTAGAATACTGCTTCCCCTGCTCTGGCCTTCCTGGAAATCAAATGAGTAGCCTTATTTGGAAGCCAAATAACACATGCGCCATTCAAATGTCCATTTATTCCAGTAATTCAGATATAACACAGGGAAATGCCTCATTACACTCCACTGCACATCACATTCAGGCTCCTGTATACAGAATTTCCTGTCATTCATTAGTTTGGATTATTGAATTTCCCACCATAGGTATGGCTTACCTCTCTCCCTTTTTTAGTTTATGTACAAGAATAAAACATTATCTATAATCAATACTCATTGTAATAGACACTCATACTTGAATACAAAGAAAGAGATTAAAAGAAAAAAAATCTATAATTTCCTGTCACGTTTTATATTGACTCCTCATCACTCTCATAAAGTCACTTACTGGTCAGTTTTACTGTCCAGTAGCTCAGAACAGTTGTGTGTTAAATGGAGTGTGTAAAATGAGAGTACAATATATACATATTTAAAGCGCCCATATTATGCTCATTTTCAGGTTCATAACTGTATTTTAAGGTTGTACCAGAATAGTTTTACATGGTTTAATTTTCAAAAAACACCATATTTTTGTTGTACTGCACAGCTCTCTCTCACTGCTGCAGATCCTCTTTTCACCTGGTTTCTGTTTTAGCTACAGAGTGAGACCTCTTTTCATCTTCTTCTTCACTACAATCTTTGATTGCACTCGCACATGCTCAGTAGCTCTGATGTAGATCATGTCAGCTAGCTAACTCTAGAGACAGTAAAAGAAAGCCAGTTTGGTCAGTTACAAGGCAGGATTAGCTGGGAGACTTCTTCTAAACGAGGGCACACATGTAAGTATGGTGAACTTGTGTGTGTTGTAGCAGTGCTTTGCTATTGAGAACGACGTAGCATGCTAGCGTTAGCATGCTAACGCTAACGCTACGAGCTAACGGTTGTGGTTAGCCAGCTCATTTCGGACTGTGACGTCACAGTCCGAGCCGATTTTGAACAGCTCACTAGGAGACTGAAGGCAGGACACATTCAGAAACCGTATCTCACTCAAAACAGCATGGATGGATTTTTTTCAAAGTTTGTATGTGTGTGGAAGCACCAGAGACACAAAAGAACACCCTAAATCCCAGAAAAAGGGATTTTTGCATAATATGGGCACTGGTACGCAAAAGTCAGCGAGCTCCCATTTTGTCTCTGCATAAACACATTACAATTATACACCTAGAAACACCACATCTGCAAGGCAACAGGCCATCTGGGTGGATATGCTTGTGAAGCTTGTCTTTTGTTTCTACAATCTTGAGGCATTTTGACTAGAATTCATTATACAGTGCAGGTGTAGCTTTTATAGTTTGTCTTTTTACTTGGTTTTAAGAAATACTGCAATACTATCCAAATATTCTTGAATTCTTGACATTCAAAGACTAGGACAGATTTTTATTCTCAATTTGTATGGGAAAAAAGTTGTTATTTATATTTGACAGCAGATAAGCCCCTTTTCCACAGTGCCCCCTTCCCACATGAGCATTAGACTCAAAAAAATTCACATAGGGTGTATTCCCATGACATCACCATTCGCAAAAAGGATAAGACTTGCCAATGGCTTGCAAAATAAGGGAAACTAGGGAATGCAGGATGACACGTAAAGTACGTGACCAAACTCCAGATGTGTCTTACAATCAAACGTACCTCCAGCTCCACATAATGCACACACAGAAAACTTAAACAAATTTGCTTAAGGTACATGTGGAAAAGGGTCGGAAGTAAGTCATAAGATTTTCCATTAGCTATGAAGTATGAGGTCAGACACAGGGAGGACAGAATATACAAAAGCAGCTGCAGCACATTACGAGTCTATCATGAGGAATTTCTCTTGTAATAAGTCCTGTGCTGCTAATTTGTTTGCAAACAAGCACTAATTTGGCTTCAGATGAATATTGTTGGATAAATAAGAGACAGCTTGTAACTCAGAAGTTACAGTATAAACCCATATAAGTGAGATAAAAGTCCAAGAATGCAAACACTGCAATGTGTGTGCACAGAGTGCAGTTGTGTGCTCACATCTTCTGTGGAAGTAAAGTGGTCAGTACTGCTAACTTAAGTTTACTTTGTTATCTTAGTCACCGCTGTTATCAGTTCTCTTGAATTTCATTTGCCTGGAGTTCACAAAGAATTACTTCATGGTACTTGTGAAGTATAACACAATAGGATTACCATGAATTTTGTGATAAGGAAGTACACAAACAGGCTTGTAAAGTTGTAAAACACACAGTTATATATTCAGTTTCAGGAAACTTGTGATTGTGGGCTTCTTGTAATCCACATGAGCCACAAAAGGTCAGTGTGTTGAGGTATGGAACAGCCCCGAATCAGGAAACAGACGCCACACATGGACACCTACCAGGTCAATGACGCAAACTGTGCGCCATTTAAAGTTACTGCAGTGTGTCAGGGCAGAAAGAAGAGGCATATTCATGGATATCAACTTGCGGCAGAGATATAAAAAGAAAATGAGAATAGAATAAGCAAACCGAGAAAGGGAGAGGAAAACACAAGAAAACAGACAAGAAAGAAAAACTGGCTGAACACAAGCAAATGAAAAAAAGACAAATTCCTCTCAGCCAAACCCTCCAGCAGGCTTTACAGGAAAGCCTGACCACACTGTTACTATGGCAACCAGGTGACATGTCATACGGCGCCCTTACTCGCTAAGCAAACACAGCAGCCTAACAGGGCATGGAGACCACATTGCCTGACCCTGACCAGAGCAGATTGGCAGTGACGGCAGCCAAAGCCCAGCGTTTACCCATCCGCCTTTTATAGAGTCATACAAGCATTTCCAGTCAAATAAGCACAGATACAATCATGCACACATATGTCTATACAGCAAAACATGTACAGAAGCAGACACACACAACTGACAGGCAGGAGTCAAAGCATGGAACAGTGGAGAGAAAACCTCCAGCTTGAGTAAATCAAGCTCATTGCTCTTTTTCAAAAGGATTGAAATTGATTTTACTTTTTCAGGACAGTTGGATAAGTGGGAAATGAGTTCTACGTATATGTTTTTTACACTCACTGACGTGACTACATTTGCAGAGTCTTGCTTGAGATAGATTAGCAAGACTTATCTATTTATCCCCACTAGCACTTGAACACACTAACCTAGAAGTGTTTTTTTTTTTTTTTAATCAACATGTATTTTCTACTGCATTGGAATAATATAAGGATAATAATGCTCACTGTGTTAGGAATCAAGCTCTTCTGATTTTCAGAACTGTGCCTTATTATATTTCAATAGAAAAGCAGATGTAGTTAAAATAACTAAATTCATCACAGTGACTTTTTTTTCTAAAAATGGAAAGAACACTACTGTATTATTCAGAGCCAGATAAAATGAAAAATGTAATAACTTGATACTCTTTGAGCATATTTTTTAATCATTATCTGAGGATGCTGTGAATAGTGAAGAAAATGCTGCTGTTCCACAATGAATGGGCCAGACTTAATTTGTCCTGCCTGGTGTCCACTGTGTGAAACCCGAGCTCCTCTAGTCTGAGGTAATGCTATAGTATTTGCAGACGGCTGCACGAGTGGATCAGATGACGGCAGGGAGAGGTGTTTCCATTTTTAATCACCTTACTGACACACATCATCACTCTCTCTTTGTCACTCTCTTTCACGTTTCCGTTTTTTCACCTCTCCTAGAGCTGAAAATAGCAATAAAGTCCCATCAAACAATGTCCCGGGTCTATTGATCAAACAACTTTACTTTTTCAGTATAGCGTAAGGTTCAACACATGATTAGTAGTATATTTACAAATTAAACAAATTCCACCGTCGATGCATAAAAGCAACACTTGCTGAGCACTTTTATGGTACAAAAACCAAACAAGTGCCAAAACCAGTCAATATAGTGATTTTGTTCCTATAAGCCTTTACTTGGTTGAACTGCAGCACAATGTTAAAATTATGGTGTTGCACAGGTTCTTCTGGATAGGTAACCTGTTACGTTAAAACCCCCCCTAAGACATGCTTTACTATGACCTTTTTCAACATATTATACTATGACTTTTTTGGACATAATATGACTTTTTTTGGACATATTATACTATGACTTTTTTGGACATACTATGACTTTTTTTATGACTCTTTCGACATATTATACTATGACTTTTTTATCCCTGTTTTCATTATACTATACATTTTAATGGCTTTTTTCAACATACTTTGCTATCACTGTTTCCATGTACTTCATTTGTTGGCATGGAGGCTAAGTAGTTAGCACTACTCCAACTAGCACCACCTAATTTCATGTGGAGTTGCAGGTTCTACCAGACTTTCTTTGAACTACTATACTATGACTTTTTTGTGATGTTTTCGACATACTATTGTTTTTTTGACAAGCTATACTGTGACTTTTTCAATACATATACTATGACTTTTGTATACATTTTTTCGACATAATACACTTTGACTTTTTGTCACTTTTTTTGACCTACTATACTGACTTTTTCCAAATACTATACTATGACTTTATCATTTTATACTATACTATAAATACATATACATACATATATACATACTATACTATGACTATATTCAACATAATATACTGACTGTTTTATCACTTTTTTTTAACATACTATTTTATCACTTTTTTTAACATACTATTTTATCACTTTTTTCAATGTGCTATACTATGACTTTTTATGACTTTTTTATGACTTACTATACTGACTTTTTTCGACATAATATACTGTTACTTTTTTCAGCATACTTTACTATGACTTTTTTATCACTTTTTTCAGCATACTTTACTATGACTTTTTTTTACTTTTTTTTGACATAACATACAATGACTTTCATGACTTTTTTCCCCCGACATACTATACTGACTTTTTTCGACATAATGTGCTATGATTGTTTCTGTATTTTCTGTTTGGTGGCACACTGGTTCAGTGGCTAGTACTACTCTAACTAGCACCAGCAAGCAGGCATTTCAAACCCTGGCCTTTGGTTCAAACCCCAGTCTTTGCTGACCTTTTTGTGTGGAGTTTGCCTGACTTTCTTTGACATACTATACTATGACTTTTTTATCACTTTTTTCAACATAATATACTATGACTTTTTTATTGCTTTTTGCAACATACTATGCTATGACTGTTTCCATATACTCTGTTTGGTGGCACGGTGGTAAGTTGTTAGCACTACTCGAACTAGCACCAGCAAATAGGCAATGCAGAATCTGACCCTTGTTTCGATGTCTGTGCTGGGCCTTTTTTTTTTTTTTTTTTGCCATTTGCATGTTCTTCCAGACTTTTTTGACATACTATACTATGACTTTTTTATCACTTTTTTTTCCAACCTACTATACTATCACTTTTTATAAATTGTTTTTGACATACTATACCATGGCTTTTTTTTATATACTATACTATTACTTTTTAAGCATTTTTTTCGACATATTATACTATTACTTTTTATCGCTTTTTTCAACATGCTATACTACAACTATTTTTGACATACTATACTATGACTTTTTTATGAATTTGTTCGACATACTATACTATGACTTTTTTATGAATTTGTTCGACATACTATACTATGATTTTTTCGACATACCATACTATGACATTTTTCAACATACTATACTGTGACTATCATTTTCTGTCCTCAGTGATGTTAAACAATTAATATAACATCAAACCAAAGCCTTCCAGACTTAGCATGTAGCTCAGTGTGATAAATACTTGGTGCTGTCCCTGAAGATTTAAGGTTGTGTGTTCAAACCCTTAAAAGGCAATATACTTAAAGGACTAAAACCCAAAATGAAGAAGTAAAATATGCTACAAACAGTGGTGAGAGTGTCAGATAAGACTGGACAGTGTGATATAATGCTTGTTAAAAGACCCTAGTCATCATGGGTACCAATCCACTTTATTTATATAGCACAATTTAAACAAACAACAAGGTTACCAAAGTGCTTTACAAAGATAAAAAATATAAAAAAAAAATAACAACAAAATAAATAAAATGACAGCGACAACAAAGACCACAGCAGCTCTCATTGTGAATCAAAGGCCAGGGAATAAAAATAAGTTTTTAAACGAGATTTAAAAGTGTGGATCCCCAGACCTCAATGACCTTGACGGGGTATAAATGTGCAGGAGCTCAGAAATGTACTGAGGTGCCAACCCATTTAGCGACTTAAAAACAAACAATAAGATCTTGAAATGTATTCTAAAATATACAGGGAGCCAGTGGAGTGAGGCCAAGATGGGAGTAATGTGTTGGTGTTTCCGGGTTCCTGTTAGCAGACGAGCAGCTGCATTTTGGACTAACTGTAGGCGTGAAAGGGAAGTTTGGTTCACGCCAATGTAAAGTGCATTACAGTAGTCCAAACGGGTCGAAATAAAAGCATGAATCACTTGTTCAAAAATTTTAAAAGATAAAACTAATTTTAGCTAAAAGCCTCAATTGATAGAAACTAGATTTAACCACCATGTTTATCTGCTTGTCAAGCTTAAAATCACTATCAATTTTAATGCCTAAATTGGTAACTACTGGCTTTACATATTGCTGCAGGGAACCAAGGTTTACGGGAGTGAAGTCACAAACCCGGCTGGGTCCAAACACAATGATCTCAGTTTTTTCTTCGTTTAAATTTAAAAAATTAAAAGACATCCAGGTTTTAATATCCTTGAGACATTCAAGTAAAGGAGTCAGGGAACCGTTTGCATCTCTTCTCAGTGGTAAGTAGATTTGCGAGTCATCCGCATAAAGATGGTAGGAAATACCATGTTTTTTTAAAATATTTCCAAGAGGGAGAAGGTATAAAGAGAACATTAGTGGTCAAAGAACTGAGCCTTGAGGGACTCCACAGAGAAGGGGAGCTATAGATGATGTAGAGTCACCAAGTTTTACAGAAAAAAATCGGTCAGATAAATACGATCTGAACCACTGCAGGGCAGTATCATGGATGCCTACACAGTGTTCTAGGCGAGAGATCAGAATAGTGTGATCAATTGTGTCGAAAGCAGCAGTGAGGTCTAAAAGCACAAGAATAACTGAGTCCCCACGGTCTGTAGTTGATAAAAGATCATTAAAAACTCTTAAGAGTGCAGTCTCGGTACTATGAAAAGCTTTAAAACCAGACTGAAAAATTTCTAAAATACCATTTGTATCCAAATAGGATTGTAATTGTGCAAAAAACGTTTTTTCTAAGATTTTAGAAATAAAAGGAAGCTTTGATATCGGTCGGTAGATAGCTAAAATGGTAGAGTCCAGATTTTGCTTTTTAATTAGAGGTACAACAGTTGCCTCCTTACAATAAGCTGGGACAATTCCTGAAGTCAGACTGCTGTTTTTTGGACAGTTGGCCCTATAGTTGTCCAGACCTCTTTAAAAAGGCGAGGGGGGATAATGTCGGTAGGACATGCTGAATCATGGGTTCCAACTTGATAATGGGCTGTTTGTTCTGAGGTTTCACACCCAAAATGAAGAAGTCAAATACGCCAACAGAACAGTTCAAAGTGTAACTTTGTTGGTGCACGGTAGGTTTGTTCTAGGGACATGAGGTTTTTTCAACATGCTATACTAGGACTTTTTTCGACATAATATACTTAGACTTTTTTATGACTTTTTCAACATACTACACTAAGACTTTTTGTTGACATACTAAACCTTGACTTTTTTCAACAAACTATACTATTATTTTTTCAACATACCATAAAATTACTTTTTTCGTCATACTATACTCTGACTTTTTTTTTTTTTTTTTTTTACTTTTTTGAAAAACAATATCTAATAATTACTTTAATAATTTCTGTCCTTAGTAATGTTAAACAATAAATACAACATCAAATCAGCTCCTTTAAAGTTTCACATATAGCTCAGTGTGATAACTACCTGTTGATCTGTCTGAAGATTGAAGGGTGTGGGTTCAAACCCTTGGGGAAGCATTACATTTTAAAGTCTAAAACAGTTTGAAGTGTAACTTTGTTGGTGGCACGGTAGGTTTGTTCTAGGTAAATAAGGGTTTTTCAACATGCTATACTATGCCTTTTTTCGACATACTATATTATGACT
The DNA here is from genome assembly GCF_004354835.1 of Perca flavescens. Taxonomy (NCBI): domain Eukaryota; kingdom Metazoa; phylum Chordata; class Actinopteri; order Perciformes; family Percidae; genus Perca; species Perca flavescens. Next base: position 13,427,888 of record NC_041345.1, read on the forward strand.
TCTTGTGACATTTTTCGAAAAACAATATCATGAGTATCATTCATGTCCTCAGTAATGTTAAACAATAAATACAACATCAAACCGAAGACTTCCAAGCTTCACATATAGTTCTGTGTGATAAAAACCTGGTGATCTGTCTAATGATTAGAGGTTGTGTGTTTGAATCCTGTGCAGAGCATTGTATTTTAAGGTCTAAAACCCAAAATGAAGAAGTAAAATATGCTACAAACAATGGTGAGAGTGTCAGGTAAGATGTGTTGTGGCCCAGTTAGCTCAGTTGGTAGAGCAGGTACACATGAAGGTCCAGGGTTTGAGTTTGAGTCCAACCTGAGATATTTTCCTACATGTCATCCCCCTCTCTCTCCCCTTTTATATCTATCTGTTCTTTCCATTAAAGGCTAAAATGCCCCCCAAAAAAAAAAAAAAAAAATAAGCTGGGTCAGTGTGATATAATGCTACTTGGAAGACCCCAGTGGTCATGGGTTCCAACCTGATAATGGCCTGTTTGTTTTGAGGTTTCACACCCAAAATGAAGAAGTCGAATAAGCCAAAAGAACAGTTCAAAGGGTAACTTCGTTGGTGGCACAGAAGGTTTGTTCTACGCACATACGCTTTTTTGACATGCTATTCTAAGACTGTTTTATGACTTTTTTTGACATGCTAAACTATGACTTTTTTATGACTTTTTCAACATACTATACTAAGACTTTTGACGACTTTTTCTGACATACCATACTATGACTTTTTTATGACTTTTTCAACATACTACACTATGAATTTTTAATGACTTTTTTCAACATACTATACTATGACTTTTTCATGACATTTTTCAAAGTACTATTCTATGACTTTTTATGACTTTTTTCAACATACTATATATATAGACTTTTTTATCACTTTTTTTGACATACTATGCTGACTTTTTTCAACGTACCTTTTTTTTGCACAGCGGCTCAGTGGTTAGCAACTCTCCAACTACACCAGCAGGTAAGTAGTTTAGACGGTGACCCTTGGTTTGATACCCAGTCCAGGCTCTGCCTTTTTGTGTGGAGTTTGCATGTTCTTCCAGCTTTCTTTGACATACTATACTATGAATTTGTATCACTTTCTTCAACATACTATACTACAACTATTGAATTGAACATACAGCTTTTGTGTTATCACTGTTTAAGTTTAGTGCTTCTTTATGGTTTTTCTGCGTTTTTAAGGGCATTTTGGATGACGTCACAACTACAGTGCAGTGGAGAGATAAAATTGTTTTAACTTGCTCTCACGGCCACAATTTTTACTTCTCATACCCCATTTATACATCAAAACGTAAATATACCATTTAAGCAATATGACTTGTACATTTCGCTTTGGATTCTCCAAATGACAAGAGTCCCAAGCATTCCTTCATTGACAGCCCTTGGAAAACATCCTCAACATTTCTGGACGAAAGCACTAGTTTCTTAAATTGTTGATATGCCCACATTTTTTTATCCACACAAATTATATACCAATACTTTCACAAATGCTTTCAGGCGCTCACGGTGAAGTCATTATATTGACGACACGTATTGTTTAGGCTTTTTTGAGGCTTCTTTGATGGGAAGTTTAGCAGGTAGTTTATAAACAGGTGTGATAATTAAACATCAAAGCCAGGGCAAAGTTTGATTACAGCTGGAAGGACCAGTTGCTGTTCTCCTATACCAAGACATCACACTTTTACAATTACAGACAGTAATATGAACAATAACAACATTACAATTGATTTATATTAATTATGTATACAGTATATTATGCATATTTGTGTATTTATAATAACATTAATAAATGTATTATTTATATAATATATATATATATACACACACACACACACACACAGTTTTAGAACACCCCAATTTTTCCAGGTTTGTATTGAAATTCATGCAGTTCAATGTCTTATTGTACTCTGAAATGAAAGAATAGAATAAATGAATAATTTAAGTTAAAAAATAATCATGGAATCAATTTATAAACCAAAATGTATTCTAAATGTTTGACTCATCAAAGTAGCCCCCTTTGGCAGATATAACAGCTGAACACACTCGTGGCATTCTTTCTACAATGGAAATCAAATATTCTTCAGAAAGTTCTTCCCAACTCTGTTGCAAAAGTTCCCATAAATGTGTGGCACTTGTAGGTTGCTTTGCTTTCACTTTTTCCGTACAAAAATACTGCGTGATCAACCGAAGATTTCAAATTTTGATTAATCAGTCCATAGCACCTTCTTCCAGTCTTCAGTAATCCATTGATGATGTTTCTTGGCCCAGGCAAGCCTCTGTTTCTTATTCTGACGTCTCAGCAATGGCTTTCTCGCTGCAACTCGACCTATCAAACCTGCAGCTGGAAGTCTTCTCTTTACAGTTGAAACTGAGACTTGCTTATTACGACCACTATTAAGCTGTGCTTGAAGCTGTTGTCCTGTGAGCCGCCTATCACGCAAGCTGTTGACTCTCAGAAACTTGTCTTCTGATTCTGTTGTGGCTTTGGGTCTGCCAGACCTCTTCCTGTCACAGTTTCCCCCAGTTTCTAAGTGCCTTTTGGTGGTGAAGAATACTGTACTCACTGACACCTTGACTTTCTTTGCAATTTCTCTGTAGAAAAGACCAACATTCTTAAGTGTTATGATGTTCTGTCTCTCTTCCATTGTTAATTACCTTTTTCCTGTCATTTTTATAGCAACACACTACGTTCTGCAGTACAATACTGTTCAAATAATGCTCACGAGGGTACGGTACCACAGTGTGTTCCAACAATACTTTTATACAAACAGAGGGTGTTGCAAGTAATCCAGACAAGTTGGAACACCTGTGGGAATTGGTAGCACCAACTTTCAAAGCTTGATCAACCTCCATTGCTGCAGAACAGCTTTACGTTGTTAACCTATTTCTTGTTCCCTGAAAAAGGCCTTTTTGTAATATACTGAAATGTACATTATTTTTCAGTTTTGGGTAACCTAGACTTTTTTTTAACCTCAGGCAGTTCACCACTTACCTTTCTACCATTTCAAGCTATTCATTGGACTTGAACTGCTAAAATTTCAATAAAAAACAAAAAAAATGTGGGTGTTCTAAAACTTTTGACCAGTAGTGTATGTGTGATATATAAAATTCATACTAATTAAAACCATTCCCACGTTTCCATCTATTCTCACTACTTCACCCTCTTCTCACGCAATTATGCCAGCGATCCAATTTAGCTTTAGCAACTTAGCTTTTCAGCATTCAAGCATTTTCTGCAGGAAATGCATTTTCTAGTTAAAATGTATATGCTTTATATGGGCTAAATACACTTCTTCACGTCTTAAAGGCTTCTTCAGAAAAAATATCCTTCATTGTGGAACTGACCTTAAAGGGAGATTTTATCAACCGCACTTCTGTTTAACTCGAGAAAATGTACTGTACATTTGTGGCTGCAGTTTACATAACCCATTTAACCATTTTATATGAATCATGACCACCTGCCTAATGAGAATCTCTGAGAGCATGCATGTGTAACTTAGCTTATTGGCTGGGTGGAAGCGTGAGTCAGTGAAGGATTGGTAGTTATGTGTTCATAGCCTGAGGTAACCTTTACCCATTAAACTCTCAATGGTTTGGCTACAAAACCCTAAAAAATGTGTGTCAGGCTTACTCTGTTTCCTAGAAGAGGAATAAGAACAGAGACCAGAATTGGACAGATGTGTGGAAACACAAACTTTAAACGCATTGGCGTTCATATTTCTTTACTCTAACACCTGGCTGCAGCCTGGAGTACATTTGACGACCCCATCTAACCCAAATCCAAGCTCCTGTCTGTTTCCATTGGAAGATAGTAGAGACAGAGGGAAGGAGGGGTGCATAGAAATTGGATGGTGTGTGGCGGGCAGTAGGGTTGGCAGGGATAGCAACAATGAGCTCATGTTGGCCCTTCCCATCTTGGCTTGACTTTTGCTTCATTCCCGAGGGGCACGCAGTACAACGAGATTTACGGTGGGGTGTTTAGGGCCCCTTTGTTGAATTCCAGTGGGAGGGACCTTGCATTGCTAGTGGAGTGCACAGGCAAAGTGGATCAAGACAGTAAAAGGCACACAGTGCCCAGCCCACAGCGCTGTTTGTTTTGGAAGCGGGCATATGTCTACGGGAATTAACAAACACATCTCAGCTGAGCCAAACTGAAGGCGCTCAATCCAAAAATGGTACTCAGCAGACGTAGAGGTCAACAGATGTTAGATGTGTAAATATAAACTATTTACTATTTACTATATGAGTCCTATTTGGAAACACTGCATGATTGTTTGTTTGTTTACTGTATAAGTATATGACTCAGAGCAGCTTTGAGAGGGAGATGTTGTTCACCCCCACAGACAGCAAAAAGACTATAATGTGGGCCATTGTTCTGCATCCACATGAAGAGATCAAAAATGGGTCAAAAAGGCATTACAAACACTAAACAAAGGAATTTTCATCCTACGACACATGGGCCACGACAGCTACCACATAAAAGTCCCCAGTCAACTTTAACTTTCTGCCTCTGCAGAAAAGGTTTGGAACAAACCCCACAGTTTTAAGACAATACATCCCTGTTCGAAAGTGACAGTTTTCATGGTAATTCTCCAAAAAAGCAGGAAGAGAAAATGACTGCAGGGTCATTTGAGTGCAGAACCAACAAACACTTGAAAATTAAAAAAAAAATGTGAGGAAGTTTGCAAGTGTACAGAGAAGGTTCAGATCAGATGGTAGACAATTTCAGATGTCCTCGGTTGTAGGCCTGTTGGATGCAGTGAGTTTGTTCTGAATGCACATGCAAAACTTAAGGAAGTTGTCATTATTTATGCAAAAAAAAGAAATACTTATTCAAAGATAAGAGGTGTTTGCATAGATTGTACTGCAGGGAACTCAACAGGATAGGGCACAGGGCCTTCCTGTAATAGAAGAGAATAAAACAATGGGAAGGAAACAATGCTAAGACACACACACAGCCCAGCCTTACTGGAAGTACTACGACCTCTGATTTCCTTACATGACACGTGTGTGTCACCTCATGCCAACCAGAAATAATAGCAATTGGCAGGCAGACAAAAACAGACAATAGCTTGTAATAGATGCCTTAACAATAATGTGTACTGTGTGTAGGTGTGCTGTAATAAGGCAGGACATAACTTCAAAACCTCAAATTGACACTTTTCCTGTAATGTAGTCAATAAGGATTCTTAATAACACAGCCATGCATTTAATGTGACTGCTTTCATTCAGTATGCTAAGTTTTTTTAGTTTCAGCATATGTGAAAATAAGGTAGAGCAATGTACCTACATAGATTAAAACTTACTTACTTACTGTAATTGCTATTTAAACTGTGTCACTGTAATAAAACAGTGGAAACATCCAAACAGTTAGACACAGTGTTGCACCCCCAGTGTGTGACAGCATGATGAAGGCAAGTATTCAACACATACTTTTTTGGCCAGTCTGTGCAGGGTGACATGTGCAGAGGATGGGAGAATGCTGACATCTAGTGGATTATGGCATACTACCCAAAAACAGTGAGTTCAGGAGGAGGAGGAGGGGGGGCGTTGGATCAGTGTGACTGTTGCTTACATTGTGTGCCCATCTGGATGATTAATTACTCACCTACAGGCTCGCTGAATGCATAATGAGTTCATGATATAGGTCGGCCTATTAGGGCACATTTACCACTGTGTTAATTCTAAATGAGGTTGTTTATGGTCTACTGCTACAATTTGAGACAATTTAACATTTGTTATACTTGATATAGTCATGTTTATTTATTAGCAAAATGTATCCTGCATGATAGCAGCATGACTATGGAAATGTTAGTTGAGCCTCTTTCTGTGTACCCCAGGAAAAATAGCTGCTGTCCTTGTTTAAGCTAATGGGGGATCCAAATAAAATAAAAAAAAAAGTACAAGGATTCAGGTGAGACATGTAAGAAATAAAAAATGCTACAAGATTCTTAATTGTGCCAAACATCTTCCAGGAATGTTTCCACATTGGCCCATTAAATCCAGATTTAGAGAAAAAACACACTTTTTTGGTTCTTTGCGGCTTTATATAAGCTTGCGCAGAGAATGTCATAAGGATTCAGGTGGTGTCTTGAATCAAATTAGCGGCCATGCGTGTCATGGTTTATTGGGTTACCATGTCTCTGGGAGGCATGACGCCAATACAGCTGCTGCAACCACCCTGCATGATATTTCCAGGCAGCAAGAAAACATGAAGCTGTTTTTCACTGACAATTTACTCCGAGCCGTGTTTGCATTATTTGTTGGCTTCATTTACCCTTTTTTTGCCTCACGTTGACTGTGGTCACTGGCAATATGGTCGCGCTATGAAGGAACCTGCACTGTGGAGATAAGAACAAATTAGGCTTCCACATTAGTAATTTGTCATTTTCCTCGGAAATTAACCCAATAAGGCAGAGAGTGGGCAAGAGAGGGGGTGACAAAGGTGTAAAATAAAATAAAGCCATTTATGTGATGGTCTCACTGCCCTCTCTCCATTTCCCTTTCTCAAGTCAAGTCAACTTTATTTGTCAATTCTGCAATATGTGCCAGACATACAGAGGAATTGAAAATACGTAAGAAATATTTGCAAATAAAGATTTAAATAAAGATAAGTAATATATACAAATAAGTGGTTCAGCGTCCAACATTCTTGGGGGCAGAGAGGAGGGGAGGGAGAGAGGAGAGGGTGTTGAGCTTCCTGACAGCCTGGGGAATGAAGCTGTTCGCCAGTCTGGTGGAACAGACTTGGATGCTCCGGTACCGTCTCCCAGATAGCAGGAGGTTGAAGAGGCTGTGTGAGGGGTGGCTGAGGTCACCCACAATGCTGGTTGCTTTGCGGGTGAAGCGGGTTTGGTAAATGTCCAGTAGTGAGGAGAGTGAGACACCAATGATCCGCCCAGCAGCCTTCACTATGCTCTACAGGGTCTTACGGTTGGCAGTGCAGCTCCCGTACCACACAGTGATGCAGCTGGACAGCTGGTCTCAATGGTGCCCCTATAGAAGGAAACAATGGATGAGGGGGCTCTCTCTGACTCAGAGAAGTGTTGAAGATGTCAGTGAAGACATCTTTGAGCTCCTCTGCATGGTCCTTCAGCACACAACCAGGGAACTTGTCCGGACCTGCAGCCTTGTGGGTGTTGATCATAGAGAGGGTTCTCTTCACGCTGGCTGCAGTCAGACACAGAGCCTGGTCGTGGGGAGGGAGTGTTAGTTTTCGGTGGGGGCATGCTTTTGTGTGCTTCAAACCTGGCAAAGAAGCTGTTGAGGTCATTCAGCAGAGAGGTGTTGCTGCCGCAGGTTTGTAGTGCATGATGACCTGGATACCATACCACACCACAGGCTCCGTGCATCTCTGCTGTCTTTAAAATGTCTGGTTATTTTTTTTTGTGTCGCTGAATTTGGCTAACTTGATGCCATGAGACTGGTTGGCCCTTGCTGTTCTCAGGCCATCTATGTCCCCAACTTTGAAGGCATCGTTCCTGGCCCTCAATAGCCCTAGGACCTTTCCTGTCAGCCATGGCTTCTGGTTAGCCCGTGTTGTGATGGTTCCGGTGGTGGTTGTATCAACAATGCATTTGCTAATTTACAAGTAACAGTGTCCAAATACTCCTCAATGTCTGTATGATTGTTATAGGTAGCTGTCTGCTTAAAGGTGCCCTGCCACATGTATTTCATTACTTTGTGGTAATGTCTGAAGTCCTACCATGGACTCTGTAACATTTTTTGTGGAAAAAATGCCTTGGTTACCTTGTTTCAAGCCATTCTAGCCAGTTCTCATTAATATTCAACAAGCTAAGCTGTTTGAATCCAGTGTTGGTCATCTTACTTTAAAAAAGTAATTAGTTACAGTTACAAATTACTTCTCCCAAAAAGTAATTGAGTTAGTAACTCAGTTACCACATTGTCTTTTTTCCTGGGCATAGTGTGCATGTTACATAAACATTCTTGTCTTTAATTTCAATGAGCGAGAAGTAGTGCTGGTACTCCAGTTCAAGAACGCTACCTTTGAATTTCCCTGGCTCGTTGCTATTGTCACTGTCTTGTGTTTAGTGGTAGTCAGTGCGTGCGGTGAGACAGCATGAGCAGGGCATCCGCCCACCCAGCCAATCATCATCGCATTTGCAACGGTGTCATCATTCTCACCCCTGTTCTCTCCAGGCAGCTGGTGTGTAGCCAAAGCCTTTAAACATATTCCAGTCAGTGGTGTCAAAGCAGTCCTGAAGTGCAGCAGATGCCCTGTCTGGCCACACACGTATGCTTCAGAACTGGTTTGGTGACTTTTACCTTTGGTCTGTTTGCAGGTATAAATATAATAATAACTATTAGCATGACACTGATGTGGTCAGAGGGGTCGGGAGGGGGAAAGGCTTGTATGCACGTTTGTGTGAGGTGTAAACCAAGTCCAGGGTGTTACTTTCTGGAAGATGTTTGGCACAATTAAGAATCTTGTAGCATTTTTTATTTCTTACATGTCTCACCTGAATCCTTGTACTTTTTTTTTTATTTTATTTGGATCCCCCATTAGCTTAAACAAGGACAGCAGCTATTTTTCCTGGGGTACACAGAAAGAGGCTCAAGGAAAGGAAAAGTTCACATGTTGATGGAAATGGGGGATATCTGTGTGGTTGAAGTCCCCAGCAATGATGAAAAATCCATCTGGGAGGGCTGTCTGTTCCTCACTGATGGCGTTATAAAGATCCCAAAGTGCGTCCACTCTATCCGCGTTGTTGGTGGTGGGGGGAATATAAACAGTGACAAGCAGAATCATTGTTATTTCTCCCGGCTGATAGAAAGGACGGCATTTTCTCTTGGGTCTCAGCTGACAATATTGTGCAGCTTTAACAGTGAAAAAACAGTGAAAGTGGCACTTTTTTATTTGGAAAGGAAAATGTTTGGAGAGGAAAATATGTGATCCATCCTACTATTTATATTCTTTCTCTTAGCTTCTATTTTGATCTGCCTGTCTGAATTCATATATTCTTCAGTATTTTGTCACATATAGTTTTTATTTATACTGTAGAAACACATTTCTCTTTACAAATGTTCAAACCCTTCCTTTTCACCTGAAAGAATTTAGCATACTTTGTTATACTTCTTTTGTCAGCTGTTTTAAAGCTTTTTGATCCAAGTCACATCAAAAGTCTTAATCAGCAAATAGCCAAGTCAAAATGCAAGTCATTCAGGTTTCTGAATGATGAGCATTACAATTATGAAGTATTTAAGCCTCAACCTTTCAAAACTGAGCATATTTTACCTTCAAACTTTTTTTTTCAATGCATTTAAATGTAACTTTATATACTATTATTAGATTAAAATGTGGACCTCCTGTATGCCTACTACTGCACACTACTGGTCAAAAGTTTTAGAACACCCCAATTTTTTTATTTTTTTATTTTTTTTTATTGATTATTATTTTAGCAGTTCAAGTCCAATGAACAGAGGTGTCAAAAGTATTCACATTCATTACTCAAGTAGAAGTATAGATACTAGGGTTTGAAAAGACTTTTGTAGAAGTTGAAGTATCAACTCAAGCTTTTTACTTAAGTAAAAGTACTGGTTTCAAAACTACTTAAAGTATAAAAGTAAAAGTAATGTAAGGCAGAGATCTTCAACAGGGGGTCCTCAGAGTCATTGCAGGGGGGCCTCCAAATTATTGTAAATTTTTGAGTCTTTAAAAAAAAAAGAAAAAGAAAATGCCTTAACATAATTCCAACATATTATTAGCAAATATAAATTCCCACTGATGATAGGCTTACCGGCCTATAGGTAAAGTAGTCACTAAGATATCAGCCCACAGATACAGTTAATCCTAGATTTACTGTGCCACATACAGTATGTCACATACAGTATGTAACATTAAAATATGATTTATAAAATCATGCCAACAATTAATATTTTAATAGCTTATGAAAAAAGGTACGTAAGAAGGCTTTAGGTTACCCTAACAGTTATTGTAGGCCCAGTTTAATATGCAACTTAATTTCATACAATATGTAGGGGGTCCCTAGCCTCGTGAGACCGTCTTGATCTTGCGAGCTCCAGTTTTCCACTCGCAGATCAGTCTGGCATCTTGAGGCAGAGAACATTTGGAGCCGTTAGTCAAACGACCGGGCCAATCAGCGTTGGTTTTGAGGTGGGTTAGGTGGTGATAGACAGATGGTTTATCCAATCAGCTAACCAGTATTTTCAGACAGCGGTAGCCCTAATTCTGTTAGCCGCTCGCTAATGCTTTTTTTCTCTTGGATCCTTCTTTTGGAATATGGTCCGGGAACCTGAAATGGTGCCTTTTATTCCTAAATGCTCGTTACACAAACGGCAAATCTCCTTTACCGACATGTTGCTTGCATGCTGAGCTAACGAGCTATGCTTTGCCTGCAGCAGCAGGGGCGGGCTTGTGGTTGTATTTTCATACGATTCGTGGGTCTGATTGGTTGATTTGGCCCGTCTATCACCAACATAGGTGATAAACAGATGGTTCATCCAATCAGCTAACCAGTATTTCCTCCCCTTCCCAAAAGTTCTCCAACGGAAAGTTCCCAGATGGATATGCTGAGCAAATGCGAAGCAATCCATCTGGCGGAGTCAGGTTAGGGGGTCCCTGCTACATCTCACTTTAAGTTAAGGGGTCCTTGGCTTAAAAAACGTTCAAGACCCCTGATGTAAGGGGGGGAAATGCCGTTAAGGACAACAGCTTAACTCTAAAACGCGGGGACAAAATCATATGACTATAATAATGTTACAGTATATTAAAATCATACCTGCAAACTCAGAAGGGCTGAAAAAGGTGACACGTAGGCTACATCTCTTCTGTGTTTTTCAGACAACGGCAGCTACAGTCTGGTGTCAGACTCCTCTCCAGTGAAATATAGACACACTTTTACACCGTTTAGCTCTCAGCATTTTATCATGTTTACTCCATCTTCTAGCTAACGCTAGGCTAACCTGCTTCCAACTCTAGTGTTGACTAGCGTCCCGTGCGGCGATGTTCAGTTCCCTCTAACGTCTGTTTTCGGAGCATCGCGCAGGCACCTAAGGCACCGACATCCGTGTTGCTATTCGGTCCGGTAGATAACGGTCGTTAAGGCACCGGTGGCGTATTAGCACCGGGTCTGTACAGGTGTTATGGATCGCGTACAAACCAATAGGGTGTCGGAATAGCTATGTTTATACTTCTCATCCAACCACAATCAAATTCACTCTCTCCGGATGGAGCAATTTGGATAGGTTTTTTTCTATGTTTTTTTGAACGATGACTGACGAGCTGGAATGAAAACAAGCCAAACTGAAATATGAGTAACGAGGCTATTTTTAAAATGTAGGGAGTAGAAAGTACAGATAATTGCGTGAAAATGTAAGGAGTAGAAGTAAAAAGTATGCTGTAAAATAATTACTCCAGTAAAGTATAGATACCCAAAATTTCTACTTAAGTAAGGTATTTGTACTTCGTTACTTGACACCTGTGCCAATGAATAGCTTAAAATGGTACAAAGGTAAGTGTTGAACTGCCTGAGGTTAAATAAAAAGGCATATATATATAAATAGGCATATATAGGCATATATATATAAATAGGCATATATGATTAGTTAGAAAATATGGTTGAAACAAACCAATCACAGCAATACACTACACAAAATTCCAACCTGCATGAACATCAATGATTGAAATCAGTTACATGTAGTACCAGATAAATGTATGCTGCACTATAATAAATTGTGTGGTTAGGTTAGGTTACTTTATTGGTACCCATAGGTAAACTAGTTTTACAGTCTAAGAGGCAGGACATCCTTAAAACTTTGTAGACCACAACATAACATACAACACACAAAACATTAAAACATATAAAACAGGTAATGAAACGTAAAAGAAGAAAAAAGAGGAATAGAAAACAGTACATGACATGACCAGTGACACTGTACATGGTTGCAGTGACACTCATCAAAACATTCTGAACATAAAGGGAATAAATAAAATATACATTAAACTCATATGGAATCTGTGTACCATTATGTAATTGTTACATAGTCTATTATTTCAAGTCCTTATATTAACCACGTGCATCAAGTCGAGTCAAAGTTTTAGGTCTCAAATCCTATCAGTCCACTCTTCTCAGCATTTCCACTCTATGTTGTATTTATGCGTATGTGTGTCGCATGATTTACACATTCATCCTTGTGTGAGCTATACTCCCATTTCATCACTCACCTGAATAGCCCAAATATGCATCACAGGAAACAAATAATTATGACAACCCATGGCATCTTCAATTTTTAGAATGATCCAATTACTACCGGTGCTCACTTTAGCAAGGGACAGTCCTAATTAACGTTTCAAGTGGTTCCCAGGTAAGAGAAAACACATCTTATTCACGTTCCTCCAAGAAATGAGTCCCTCCTCTGCTTATGAGACCACTCAATCCTGAGACACCCCTCAATTGCGGAGCTAAAATGAAGCTCAAGTTCAAGATTTAAGTTGCTACCACAACAAGGAAGAAAGCTGGTCTGAAACAGAACGTGGAGGTTGGAGAATGAATCATTTGGACTCTTGTAAACCTGGAAAGAAAGGGTGTGAACATGTGAAAAAAATAGCTAATTTCCAATAAGAATATATATATATATATATAGACTACTACACTAGTCTATATATATACTAGTGTAGTATAGTAGAGCTACTGTACATCATTTAGAAATCCAGTATAGCTCTCAAATGTATGCTGTTGAGAGCTATACTAGATTTCTACACTAGTCTACACCTCTTCAGGGGTCGGTTATTTTTCTATAATTTCCCACAAAGCATACACCACAGTGTGCTGCATCTGTTTTAGAGCCTTTCATGTAAGAATTACAGGCTATATATCAAATAATAGTCTTGGTTTAGGATTACACATACAAAATGATCGTATCCCTGCAATCTCAGCCGTACCCTAAATATAGCAGCTAGATATCTATTGTTGTGTTTTATATGAAATGGAAAAAAAAAACATGGTCAATGTTAATGTGAGTTCACAACCCTTAACAACAGCTGGTAAGACTTGAAATGGCCCAATTCATTTAAAGTCCTCCTTTAAGAATAAATCTTTTTTATTGGGCTGTTCTTGAATGTGCTTTCATTTAAGGAAACTCTGTCAATACGTGGCACTCCACAAGGGCAAAATCGACTGTCTTACATTTAGTGAGAAAGATGGTTGCCCTCGACGCAGTAATACATTGACTTTTCTGTAACATCTGAGTCGTTGGCTGTTGAAAGAAAGCATTGACCTGATCGCAATGACTGCAGGTACACACTTGTTTCATACAGTAAAATCAACTGAGGAAGCTGTTTTGTTTATGCTTTACAGATTACACCAGCATTGTTATCAGTGATCACTTTAGAAAATGACATGGTTTTCAACCCTCACCTAAGGTAACGTTTTTTTTGTAAAATGATGTTGTACTGCATGTTGTATGGCCATATGTAATAGACATATGAACGCATTAGGGTCCAATTAACTATATGAGCTCCCACAGTGTGTGTAAGAATATGTAATAGATCATGTTAACCCCCTGATGGCAACAAATGGAGAAAAAGCTACAGTATATTGCTGATAGAGGTTTTTAGAGGCAAGCACTTAAAAATGAATCCAAATGTGTTGAGCAATCACGCAGAGAAGCTGAAAGCTTAATTAAGCTTGGTATCAGGGACAATTCAAATGTTTGTGGATGTTGATTTGACCATTTTGCCATTGCCGACTTGTGGAAGAGATTCATTGAGTAAGAGATTGATGGAGGATTGTTTCAGATTGAGATTGATTCCGGAAGGAGAAAGAAGTAAGCGAGCACGCTGCAGGCTAACGCTGGAAAGCCACGCTACCACACATAAAACACTATTGGAGAGAAAGACTGTTTATGATTATAGAGCTGTTTTCTTGTCTTCCCACAATACTACTTTTGTAAATACATCTTTTAAAACCTGAACTACACACCAAGGAGCGGTGGCGAAGGCAACGAGAGATGCTGGAACTGCTCGGAGCACGCGAGCAGGCCGTTGCTCCCGATTTCCGATGCCAGGAGGCCCGGCTCTGGAACGTGAATCAAAATGCGGCTGGGTGAAACAGTTTAACGCAGCACAAAGCCCCTCTAAAAGTAGGAAAGACACACTCATCCAGGCCAGCTTAGTCTCATTCTGATGTTAAACGCAATACGCAGGAAGAGGAGACAATATAATTAATATTACGAGGTATAGTAGCTGTGTTTTGTTGTTCAATGAGCCCAGGTTAGCCTTGTAACGGCAGAAAGTAATTCTGATGAAAACTGTGAGCCTAGAGGATGTTCAAGTCAAAATTACTGCACTCTGTCAATGACAGGGGCACAAATCAAAGAGTAATGGCTTAGCACCAAGTTTGGTGTTTGTCTGCCAGAGCGGATTGAATTATGTTCCATAAAAGTTTAATGGGATTTCAGCAGGCCTGATATATAAAAGGAGGGCTGCAAGAATGAGCTGCTGCTTTGGTCCTTCCTTAGCTCTCTGCTCTCTGTACCATCTGAGACAGGATTACTGGGCAGGATGCTGCCAAACAAACAGCTGAGTGGACACAATGTTTGGACAACCATGTCATGGTTTGGATTTTGATTCACTGACTGAGGCACGTTAAATCACGTTGCAAATCACAGTCAGGCAAACATAAGCACACCTTTTAATGCTGACGCCATGAACATCTTTAGCAAAAAGCTTTGCACTGCTTTCCCCCATTTCAGTGCTAAGTGGTGTAATAAGTGTGTTTAGTGAAGGTCCACGTCTTACTAGGGTCAAAAATTCCACTTAAAACACAGTTAGTCGAAAGTGCACCTCACATTTTGGCCTCCGACACCTAAACATTTCCGTGTTTAATTAGCTTGTTTTTTTTCACCGAGCCACTTCATGATCCACTTTTCCTCATATTCCAAAGGCAGTTTATCAATACAAAAACATCCACTGAATTGAGATTTCTTGGTAGTAAATAGTTTTCAGGTACGCATACTGAAGATCTGCAGCTGTGACAAAGTTGTCATTGATCATTTCCCTTTTAAATGCACTTTTAAAAAAAAAATTCCAACAGAAAACAAAGTCTATTTTGGAGGCTCATTCCCACCTTTTACAGCATATTACTCACAAAAAAAGGTAGTAATGCACTGAATATTTTGAACTCACTGTTGCAACATCTCCAATCGTTTAAATGTGCAAATATATTCTGAATTAATGTATCTTTTATACTGTTGCAACATTTTGGTCAGACATTTCTGAATTATTCTCAGACTGTCTTTGGCAATTCTTTACACAATTGCTTTCCTGTCTGACCTGACTCCTGATGTGCCTAATTTATATCCAGAGGCAGGCAGTCCCAAGGCACTGTGGCTATGTAATCTGGCAGACTTGTTGTTTAAGAATTGTATTGTATAGAGGACACATAAAACAAATATACAGACCATGATGTTTTAGATATTATCGCACAACAAAAAAAATCTTCAGGGCAATATGTACAATTTGATTACAGAGTGTCACGGACATTTAAAAACATTCAATCAATGCAACCTTTTTCTGTTGCCTACTTACAGTATGCATTGACACTACAGCTGGATTTATATTTCATTGCTTTTTTTTGTCACAGTTAACAATAAAAAGGGAACACCACAATAGACTTTACAGCAATGCAAAGTACTAAATGTTGTAATTGTTGTTTTTACTTCCAAGCAGAGATAAGTCTCATTCCTAAGTGGACAGCACCGACAGAATATTACAATATCTAGCTGTTGCAAAAGCATACTACTACTGCAAAGCATGCAGCAACACATGCATCTGTACTGCTGAAAACACTTTGCAGAATCCCCAAGAGTGCACTGATCTTCAGCCCTGTTTCCATGATTCATGCATTTACCAGTAGGATAACAAGAAAGGGTATAGGAAGTTTGTAATCAGGAGGCACACACTAACATTTTCTCTTTAAGGCACAAGCCAACATTGTCTTAACTTCTACATCAGCCAAATGCTAATTTTCTCTAACACATCAATGCAGCAGCTTTTCCATCATGAAATACTAGAAACTGAACCAGTAGATTCAGTCTGCTGCAGAATCACTTGAATTAAACATCCTGATCCACTGATATGAACCATATTTAACTGCAGTGTACAGGGTATAGATGAGGTGCAGAAATGATCCCATACAACTTCAATTCTCATTTTGCCTGTGTTCATATTGCAGGGCAGGGAATTTCCATTTGTCTCGTAGATGAAGCTGCTCTCTGTAAATAACAACCGTGTTTCAAGACACGACTCACAGAAAACCTACTGCTGAATCAACTCGTCCAGAGTAGGTTAATAGCTGCACATACATAGCTTATGGACGGAATATGGCAACAAAAGGCTAAATTTACTGAAAAACACTGCAAAACCACATTCAAAGACAACAAAACCACTGTATAGATCTACAGTAATTATTACTTATTGGGCATCATAAAACATTAATTTATAACATGGCAATGGCTACGCCAGAGTCATAGCGTCCCTTAATTTGACTTATTCTGGCAGCTAGCATAAGCAGTAGACCAGTGGCCAACTCCATGCTGTAGGAGAGCCAGGCTGCGGTTAAGGACCAGCCGAAGGACACATTCACACGGGCGAGGTTCTCTGGAGACACGATATGCTGGAACTCCACCATGGCCAGGTTCGAGTATTTGATGTAGATGCTCACCCCAGACAGGGTAAAAATACCTGTTATAGTGCACAGAAACAAACAGATGACACCATTGGGGAAAAAAAGCACTCCAGATTTTAAGACATTCCCTTGTGCCAGTTACATGGAAATGGATCCATCTTGAGGAATTGTAACGAGATCTCTTACACCAATTTTTACAATGAAGTCATTAAGGTGATAATGAATTAATTAGAAAATAATCCTTTTCCAACATTATTGTGTTCACTTAACTTAATGGATTGTATTAGATAATATACACTAAATCCATACATAGGAAACACTTAGTAAAATTGTAAAGTATTAAAGATTTAAAAGCCATTTCACACAAAATAATTATCTCATTCATATGCAAATGAAGGCAGCAAAAGGCTTCTAAATTAAATTTGACCATTTAATTTACAGGAGGAACCTGTGGTTTCTTTTTTGATTCCAAATCAGACTTGAGGTAAAGTCTTTAAAATTACTGCAGAGGTGTGCTGACAAGAATAACATACGACTGAATGTCAACCCCAAAACACTTTGCATACTGAGCGAACACCACTAGGAGCACAATTTAGACTGACCTTTAGTGTGGCAACATGTAAGGAACCACAACCAGTCTTACTTGAGTAAAAGTACAAGTATCTTACCAGAAAATGACTTTGGTAGTTAAAGTCTCCTTTTAGAATATTACTTGAGTAAAAGTCTTAAAGTATCTAATATTCACTGTACTCAAGTATAAAAAGTAATTTTCTGATATTTACTGTACTTAAGTATAAAAAGTAATTTTCTGATATTAAATGTACTTAAGTATTAGAAGTAAAAGTAAAAAAAAAAAACTTTGATGATGAACCTAATGGCCAAAGGTGTGTAATGTTATCTTCATCACCACTGTCGTCAGGGTGGTCATCATCTGTTATCATGGCGGCAGAGCCTGCACCAGGTGCTTCAATGACACTATCAGTTATTATGCTTCCTCCTCTTCTTCTTTAGTTTTGGCCTATGGTTGTTTTTTTACCACTTGGCAACAAACAGGCATTAGGGCACCAACTGGAATGGAGGGTGCATTATCTTGGCAATCTAGGAGCAATGATTTGCCAAATCTGCTTTTTTCCAGTGTAACAAATTTCTTCTGATTTTATTTTGCAGTAATGAGTAACTAAGATGCTTAGGGGAAATTTAGTGGATTAAAAGTAAAAGTTTCCGGAAATATAAATAACGAAATAAAGTACAGATACGTGAAAATTCTCCTTAAGTACAGGAGTGAAGTATTTGTACTTTATTACATTACAACACTGACCACAACACACTGAACAATCACCTGCTGCAATTCAATTAATTAAATAATATTTAATTAATTTGAAATCACAACTGTGGACTTGTCTCTCAATGTCTATCATGTAGTGTGGCTAATTGGCAGGCAAGCAATTAGCAGAGAGAGAGAGAGAGAGAGAGAGAGAGAGAGAGAGAGAGAGAGAGAGGTTAACCAATACAAGTGTCATACACAGTGCTATAGGAGGTACAGCGGGTTCTGCAGACCTGCCTTTCATAGAGGCAAGCAAATCCTTGTCACAATGGTTGCATTTCCACCTGGTATTAAAATCCAATCTGAGTGACTCAATCACAAGTGGACAGCTCTAAGCATGTGTGTTCCCAGCCGCTGCCTTGACAACTCAGACTCGCTGGAAGTAACGATGTAAGAACATGAATGTCTGTAGTAATATCCTACATATTTGTGAAATCTAGGATGTTTTATGAAACTAAAAAAGGGGTTGTTATGCCGGCGGGTGCCTTTTCCAGGCAACCACAGGGCACAGAGCTCAAGACAGCTGAGGATATAAAAAGAGCAGGCAGCACTGGAACAAAAACAGTGAGACATCACCAACAATATAATAATAACATCCAAAACACACACTTCACTGTCAGTGGTTTCTGTGACATGAGATAGACATTCAATTAGTACATAGTTCTGCTTACAGTTGAGTAAGCTGTCCTTACTGTGGCCCAAGACACATACCCATTCAAACTGCTATAAGAACGTGGTCACATGTGATCTAAACCACCTCCGAATGAGGTCTGAGTGATTGGATCTCAATGTAACCTCAGGTCATAGACATAATGTTGTTAAACTACAGTGGTAATTGTATACTGGAAATAAATGGAGTAAAAACCTACACCGATTTTTACAAGTACTTATGAACACAGTCTGTCTTCCACTCAGGTTCCCATTGCAGTTGATTAGTACTCCTACATGGGCAAGTCCCATTGCAGTTGATTAGTACTCCTACATGGGCAAGTTTTCACCTTTAGTTCTCCTGTACAGTTGATCCATTTTGCATGTAGTCTTCTGTGTACAGCATGACTTCCCTTGCACTTTATGTGAGGTCTGAGTTCTTTTTGCACCGATACCGCACTAAGGATTTGTTACACATTGCTGTATGGTTGGTGGCAAACCAGTTTCCCTATCGGGATTAATAAAGTTTTTTCAATTCAATTCAATTCAATTCAATTCACATCTATTGTGCTTCCTTAGGAGAAGCAACACCAATTTTAACATTTTAATGGAGTGAAGGTAGCTTTTTAAAACAATTTTGAGTTGCAGAGCTGCAGAATAAGACCTGAGGCCAGATTTATCAGCAGTGCTGTACATGACGTGAGTGTTCAGAGTGGAATTTCAAAGACATATTGACAAATGGCTCAACATTAAACTAGTGTTTGGATATAGGCATATCTGTCATACTAAAATTTCAAACTGAGAAATATGTCACTTCTGGGTTTGTGTGGACTAGAGTAGGGCTGCAACTAATGATTATTTTCATAGTTTGTTTAATCGGTTGATTATTTTCTCGATTAATCGATTAGTTGTTTGGTCTCTAAAATGTCAGAAAATGAAGAAAAATGTGGATCAGTGTTTCCCAAAAGCCCAAGTTGACGTTTTCAAATGTCTGGTTTTGTCCACAACTCAAAGATATTCAGAGGAGAGAAGAAACTAAAACATATTCACATTTAAAGGTCCAATATGTAATATTTGTACTGTAATAAATCCAAAAATGACATCAATGCCTCATCAGATATTAAGGAAACATGTTAAACTGAAATACTATCTTTTCTGAAAACAATGCTAATTTCAGTATTTTTTCTTTTTGAAATTTACATTCCGTGACGGAATTTATGTTTATGTTTTGGTCTGTGTGTTGTTATCAACGGCCCAGTTTGACAGCCAGGCCGGGTTGCCAGATATACCTGTAAAAACGTAAACCCAGCACGCTACAGCTGTGACGGTAGTACAGCCATGAAAGCAGCAAACAAACAAACAGGATCAACGGAGATAGATTCTGCATGACATTAAAAAAAGAAAACAGCATGTTTCTAACAGTTGCGTGACCAGAGACGTAACAACCCCCTAGTAAATATTGGAGATGTATTTGAAAGATGGAGACAGCTTAGAGCCCAAAAGGACGCAGAGTTGGCTTATTTTCTCCTGAACAGGTAAGCATTAGCTTCAGGCTAATTTATCACAGCTACTAGGGACGGGCATTTTTTGTCATTTCAACATTTGTGTACTCACATTGAATTATACTGTATAGCTAGAGTAACCGAGTTGGTTACTCGCAAAAACAATTGAGACATACCCAGTAAAGTGATCCCGACTGGTCCTGGCTAACGCCGCCATGCTAACCCTGCTAACTGTTAACGTTACCGGGAGGACCAGGCAAGCAGCCCATGGCTGTTTACAGCATGTAGCCTCGACAACGGTGAGTTATTTTAAACCACGAGAGGGGGGCTGTAAATCGGAAAGAGAGGACTGTGAGTTTGCAGTGTGTTTAGCGATTGTTGCCGTAATTCTAAGCCAATGAAGTGTGTTCCGTCGGCAAGGTAGTGGTATTTTTAGCGTTTTGTATTGTAATTCTAAGCCGAGGAAGTGTGCCTGACTGGCGTGTGGAGAGGACAGTGAGGTTGTTGTGTTTTTAGCGGTTCATACTGTAATTTTAAGCCGAAAAAGTGTGTCTGTCAGTTGGTTACAGAGCTCCGCGTGAGCACGGGCTTTTATGACTGATATATAGCCAGCATCTAACGTCAGCTACTCTGCTGTGCTGTGGAGTAACGTCTGGCTATGTGAGACTAGCATCTAACGTTAGCTACTCCGCTGTGCTGTGGAGTAATGTCTGGCTATGTGAGAAAAGCGCCTAGCAACATTGTTGTGAATGCTGCGGTCTCAGCCTGGCAACCCCCGTGAACTTTGAGTCTGGGCAGGAGGCTGCGGGGGAAACGACTCTCCAGTATTTTGAATTGGTAGTACAGTAACTATTTTAACCGCTAGCTGCCAGTATTACACACAATATTACATATTGCACCTTTAACAAGCTGGAATCAAAGAATTTTTACTTTTGTCTTAAAAAAATTACTCAAACCGACTAATCGATTATCAAAATAGTTGGCGATTCATTTAAAAGTTGACAACTAATCGATTAATCGATTAATTGTTGTAGCTCTAGACTAGAGTGCACCTGAGTTAGCTAGCGCCAAAAGGGGCATTTTCTTCTTCGCTAAAGTAGATTGAAAAGGTTTCCTGCTGTTCAAGCAAAGGAGAGAGTCTCACAGAATAAGCAATTCCCATCAGCGGAGAGAGAGACAGATCTAATTGTCCTGGAACAAGCAATTCTGAGATGAAGCTGCAAAAGAAGCATCAACAGTTTGTGTTTAATTGCTCCGTGCTATGGTATGGTAATAAATGAGGCAGAGAAATTCTCATTATTGAAGTTAACTTTCAGTGTGCACAGTTGAATGTTGTTTCATCTAACTCTATTGAATCTGAACCCAGGTATTACTTCTCGTCTATTACCTCTCTTGTAGGACTAGATGGCCGGAGATGTTTTGGTAATGAAGACAAGAGGTCAGGATGTCTTGGTGTACAAGGCAAACAGTTTTCGGAAGTACAGCACTAGAAGACAGCTTCTTTGACATTTGAGTTATGCATAATTAACAGGTACAGTACAATAGGCAAACCTGTGAGAGAAATGTGAGCTATAAGTACATCTCTTAGGATACTTCTCTTTATGCAGGCAGACAGAAGGATCCTAAGTTAGAGGGAGAGGTATGCTTTGGCTATTGTTGGGTTGTTTCGCACTTTAAAGGATGCCTTCTCTCCAAAGGGCTATGTGAGTATTGATTAGTTTGGTTAGTATTTTGTTGTTCTACAAAACTATTTCAAATTGCATACAGTTTTGTGTGTATTTGAGACATAAATGTGGAAGTTCCAGAAAATGATTAGGATTAACATTCTAACAAAGATAAAGCATGTACTACATGACAGGACATTTGTCCCCTGATAAACATCGGCATTATTTTTTGATTCATGTTTCACAATTATGTTTTTTAATTCAATATCATAGTTCTATGATGCTAAAAAGGGTACCAGATTTCTAGCCTGGAAGCTGAAGACCAGCTCAACGGCCTATTCGTTTACCCTCAGTATCGAGGCCTGAACAACAAGGACCAAAGTGCAGGTGACCTGCAGTTTGAGGAAGAAGCCTGTAGGGTGAACAGCATTTTCACAAATTAGAATTTAGAAACTGTCCTGCAGCTTTTTTGTTCTCTAATATTGTGGGACATTTAAGCAGCAAAACTAAACACTGTAGTTATAAACTTGACCAAATGAAGCTGTCTGCTGCTGCAGCGGGCAACAGCTCTGCAGCTATGTAATTCACATTTTAGAGAATGTTATTAATAGTTTCCTCCTTAATTATTATTTCACCCCCGCTATTAATCAGAATGTTAATTTATATGATATATATATATATATATATATATATATATATATATATATATATATATCCATGATCGAGAAAATCAGGAATAAGGAAAGACCCCGGTTAGATCATAATGCTTAACAAAGGCCTATAATGTTTATGAGAAAAGAATTGAGGAGATTTGCAGTGATTTTGTGTTTTGTTTTCCTTTTAACTTTTATGAACATTTCTATTAGGGCTGTCAATCGATTCAAATATTTAATCATGATTAATCTCATGATTGTACATATTTAACTCGCAATTATTCGCAAATTAATCGCAATTTTTTTTATCCGTTCTAAACATACAAATTTAACACTTAAATAATTGAAGTTTCTTGCTACTTTAAAGTTTCTATCAACAGCACTTAAAGAAAAAACACTTTTAAAGTAAACAGCCAGAAGTGGAGTAAAATTATACACAGTAACGTGCTGCAGATCTGGTGTTTTTAGATGGAGAATATTCAGTTAAGAGAGATCGGCTACTGTTTTGCCCTCATTGTTCACTGTGAAGTTAACTGGAGTGAATGTAACCCCAGTGTGTAATTTTATTCAACCTCAAACGTACCGAAATCGAGATTCAAACTCATTCCCTTTTGAGTTCGGCCCTCATCAAATGCATTCTTTGATGGATATTCAATTTATTGTGACTGGTGAACAGCTGAACCCTTCACATTGAAGGAAAAAAGCAATCTTTTTGCCACTGTATTGCTGATGAAAGCATATCCTTGTACTGCCACATAGGGATCTAGTAGATCAAATCTTCTTACTGTACCACACCAAGGACATTTGTGCACAAAAAGGACTCCAGTTTCATCAAAGACACTGAAGAATGCTCAGTTTGGTCTTTGAGCTGTCTTTGAGCTGTTGATATTAAGTTTATATTTTTGAACATTCAATGCTTTTATTCATTCAGATATGAAACGGTTAGCAATTATAATTTTCGATTTGAGCTAAATGCTATACTAGCATTGAAACATGCTCAACAATGTTATTACATTTAATCTTCAGGAGAACATGAATGTGTGTACCAATTGCATCAAATATCTGGGTTTATGCATAATGAGATCAAAATTACATTTTAGGAAGTTTATGATTGGACTGCCCAAGATTATCGGGACAACATTTTGTGTAATAAGCCACAATATATCTATATATATAACGGACTGTCTATGTGAACACACTCAATTTCAACAAAAAGGAAATTCTGTTTATATTTTACAGAGACGCCATTTGAAACAGAGAATGACACAAGAGAGCGTGCCCTAATGATTCCAGAGCAAAGTCTGACTGAGTTTTTCAATCAAGAACAAGCTTCTGCATTTTTGGGTCACTTTGTCATGAAGAGCAATCACTCTACATGCCGCGATCAATACTGATATTTATATCAATTTCCACAGTAAGAATGTTTGGTGGTTTGGTGTTGGTGGTTTGGTGTTGGTGGTGTTGCAATTATGATTTATTTTATGGTAATATTACTGGCAAGAGCCATGAAAAAATTGTCAGTAGATCATAACTATAATCCTCCTTCTCACCTACAAATCCCTCCATGCCCTGGTCACACAGTACCTCTCTGACCTTCTCCATCCATACACCCCACCCCGAAACCTGCGGTCCTCAGACGCTGGCCTGCTCTCCATTCCCCACACCAGACTCTGTACCTTCGGAGACAGAGCCTTTAGTGTTGCAGTCCCATTCCTCTGGAACACCCTCCCTCCAGATATCCAAAATGCTACATCCCTGGACATGTTTTAAAAACTCCTCAAACACCACCTGTCCATCACAGCCTACAACCTCCCCTAGCTCTGTTTCCCCTGTAATTGTGTAAAGTGTCCTTGGGTTTTATGAAAGGCGCTATACAAATAAAAAAAGTTCTTCTTCTTCTTCTTATTATTATTATTACAAACTGTTCACACCAGTCTACATCATTGTTGTAGTGTTTGGTAATAACACTGTGATTTAGCATATGGGAGTCTGATCTCTTACAGATGGTTGTGCTGAATCAATCATGTTTTTTTTTTTAATTACAAAATGTGACAAACAGATTGAATAAAGTGTCGGAAGTCTTGCACAGTACGCTCATCACCAGTTTAAAGTATCTTTCTCCTTATTTCCTTTATAAAATCCCCATTTTCACCCTTCCAATAACAGGGTGAGCAAAACGATCCTTACCTAGGGCAACGCAATTAAGTCAACTGGGATATTGAATGTCCATACAGAGATATGTATTCTAATAACAGTCCTTCCCTATTGGCCCTTAGTCTAAGTAGGTTAGAATGGGATTTTTGAAGTTGCCTTAAGTCAGAAGTAGATCAGAAGTGAGAGTGAGCAGTTGAAATATATATACAATATGCCAGCCACACACCTTTTTCTGTGCTGAACATCTTACATCCTGACTTAACCAAGCAAAGGATTTGCTTTAAAGCAGCTTACACGCAAAGCACACATAATTTGCCACAGGCTCAGACAAAAACAAACAATTCTGCGTGGACTTACTGCAGAAGAGAACGTAGGACGCTGCTCCAGCTAGCAATTTGGGACTGCCGGCTAACGAACTGACAAGTCCAAAGATCCAGCCGAACACCAGCAGGACTAGGCTTAGGGGCAATATGATAACCACCACCTTATGCAAGCCTGCAAACACAAACGCACATACAAAGACACTGTGGTTACTGTGCTTAATGATTATAACTGTGCTGTGATTTGGTTCTAGTGCCCTAACTACAATTCAGCTGGATATACTACTGAGTTTGACCCATTTGCCTGCAGGGAGCCATTTCTATTGTCAGTTGGGTGTGAAAATCAACTGGAAGAAGTTTTGAAATGTTGAGATTTGCATAAGATAGCTTCTGTCACAGTAAACAATTTATTACTGTATTTCATTGTCCAACCTGCAAACAGGGACTGTTTCAGAAAACACTATCCTTTGCAAAAATGTTCATGTTTGCTTGGATTTTCTCACAGCATATTGTTACTTGTAAATGTAATCTCTTTAGCAGACAACTACACCTATAAATTACATTTGTCAGGAATCACTGACTCAATTCTTTAAATCCACCACATTATCAACTTCTAAGCCAGTTGATAAACAAAACCACTCACCAAGAAGGTGCCTTTCCACTTCTGACAGGCTGGACATATTTGCTGTGAAAGAAGGGATGACTGAACTCATGTTTGCTCCTGAAAATGTCAAGGGGAAAGGTTATTAATGACAAGTCGTGCGGACGGAGCTGTAGGACTAGAAATTTTCTACAGGATACCACACGTCACTTTTTACATAAGAATTGTACAAATAATGATCAATATATTTAGAACTTCAACACATTGTATGCTTAAATTGATCAAACCAATTAAAGATGTCTCTGTATGACATATATTTTGTATTTCCTCAGCCCTGAATATGCAACAGTTTTGCACCTCTGCGCAGAATAAAGCTCAAGTTTCTGCTTCTGTGAGTTTAGCCAGTGCAGTAAATAATATAACAATATTGTGTCAGCGCATGTTCCACTTTTATGTCAGGTGCAATGCTTGAAGAGCTTCAAACATTATTTGTTATCGTTAATTGGCATTTGCTTCTGAATTGCTGGCGGCACGAGCAACACATTGTCCAACACATTGGACACATCTGGGACCTCAAACTGTGCAACCAACAAGCAGATTATATTGCAACTGTGTATCCAAGAATATCCTTTTGAATCTTTTTGCAGCCTCCATGCATGTTCACCTGCAGCTGCCTACAGGGTTTGATACAGATGTGAGGGGTTACAGTTGCTACAGTTATTACATTTATTATACTCACTGAATGAAAAGTGAGTTTTCAATAATCTTATTGTGAAGTTAATAATTCAGCTAATAACCCATCTTTGCCATATATTTCTCCAAGCTACAAGCACTGGCATCTCTTCTGTGCATTAGTGTCACACAACTAAGATTCACTGCAAGCAGTTTTTGCCACCCTAGCATGTAAGGAATAAATCCCACTGGGGATCAATAAACAGTATAAAATTAATAAATTAAATCAAGGCAAATAGCATCGGCCTTGCCTTGATTGCTGCTGACAATGAACATGGCTACGCAGCAACATGAAATAGACAAAGAGAGATAGACAAAGAGAGAGAGAGAGAGAGAGAGAGAGAGAGAGAGAGAGAGAGAGATGATCCGTGAACAATGTATGGATGTTTTAACGGCATTACATATAACAGTTTTTTTTTCCTTCTTTTTTTCAACATTACAGACGAGCAATAGCCTACTGGAATTAGCACAGGTGGGAACAAGTGTTTTACGAGTTTTAGGTTGATGCCACATGATGAAGGCTTCTCACAATTACCCCACGGTGCGAAGCCGCGCAAAACTTATTCTGGAAAAATGAGGGCTGCATCTGATTTTAATACAGCTGAGCTCACACAACATATAGGCTACTTGAGTAAGACGTACCCTCTGAATAAAAACTCATAAACTACAGACTATGTAGGCTTAAGTTGAGTTTACATACCTTCATTGATTCTCCACAGTCCAGAATGTGAACTTAGGTCGTCTGAACATGAGCAGTTGGGTTTATTCACATCGACGATAATGTACCAGTAATCAGTCCATATAGCCACAGCAAGGAGGATAAAGCTGAGCAAACCTGTAAACCCAGCTGTAATAACCACCTGTCCGTACCTCATTATTCAGTCCACAGTGCAATAGTGCAATTTCTATATTTTTCTACACTGTATTCTGTATCGACAGATGCGCGATGCGTAAAAGCTCTCCCGCTGGATCCTTCCCTGTAAAGTGCTGGTCCTCTATGGCAATCACGGTCCTAAAACGTAGTTTAGACTGGAAACTGAGCAAAACACATGACATTAAGATAATTGTTTAAAAAACTGCAAATAACAGAAGATACACGTCTTTCTCGGCACCGCAGTTTACATCACTCTGACAGGTATGTTGGCTTACAGCGCTCTTGGATTGATCCACAGAGTTAATTTAAGAGGATAAAGCGCCACACTTTCGGTGCGGAATTACAAAATAAAACCGCGATCGTGTTGTGAAGCTGCTTGCAATTTATTTTTTGATGCAAACAAGCCCACATCCGGCCAAAGGTTTACTTGTCTGAGGATCACTTGACTGTAATTTAGACTATTTTAAATGCAAGGCTGCTGCGTGCTATGACCACAGGTATCCTAACTGGACCGAGCCTACCCTTTTTGTCACTGCGCATACAGTAAATTAAACGGTAGGCAGCCTACGCCGAGAAACAACAACAACAACAACAACAACAACAACATATTTAACAAATAAAAATCTAAGGAAGTAGGCATCTTGCATAAGAAAATACAAAAGCACTCCCGCGGCTAATATGATAATCACATTTAAGAAGCACAATTGGCATAGCATCCTGGTTACATCAAACAATCATTTAGGCTAGTAGACCTACCTGTATGTGGTTGTAATTTATGACACAGGCCTACAGCCAGGGAGCGGAGGTCTAGGTGAGGCAAGATGACTGATGTTTTGGGTCTAAAATCCAGCACACCTGAGTCCAAATGAAAAAGAAAAGACAGCATGCTGGTGCTGGTAGCTTTGTAAACCGAAGCTAAACGTTTAAAAGATATGAGTGGGGCCGTTGTTGTATGAGGAACAATAACGTAAACATGTGGAGGGACGCACTGATGGAGCCTGACTGGCTTTCGCATCAGTCTCTGATGTAGGTGTTTTACAACTAAATCCCAAACTTTTCTTTGTCACTGACCCACGAAAAAAAGAGTAAAAAAATGCAAACATAAATCAAGTACAATATACAAAACAATTTACATAGCATAAGCAAGCCAATAGGCACATTCACAATTCACACCAACCACAGCCTATAGTCTGTGTGGATATGTCTATCTGCCTTTTAAACAATCCATCCCCCCCATTCTTCTTTTAAACTGCCCAAGCACTGTCAAATTGAATGGGGACTGTGATGAAAAGCAATTACAGTATAGCCTACTGCAAATTGTACTGAGGTCTAAACTCTGACTTGGCCACTACTCCAGGATATTTTAAAGCCTGTATAGCAAATAACTTTATGTTTGTTGTCTCCCTGGATAATAGGCTACATATTTACCAAATTCTCTTGCAGCCTGCAGCAGGTTTTTCCTTAGGCTATTCTCTGTAGCAGAATTCTCACTTCACAGGAATAGCAATAGTTTTTCGAGGTAAAAGAGTGCTGAAAACGCCCCCACAAAAAGGAAGCAGAGGACAACCTTTTCACACTTGTGGGCACAATTATTTTTCATGACAAATATGATTGAAGCAAGCATTAAAACTGAACTGGTAAGAACATTGGACAATACATTTTAAACCCTAGATATAAGATAAGATATATACGATAATTTGTCATGCTTAAGTGGTGGAGGGCAATACAATGGGTAATTTGGAATGGAGAACATATTTCTACTCACATCTGTGGAGGTGTGATGGGAACCAGATGTACTCACTCAGCTCACTGGTATAACTGGGAGTTATATAGAGTATTCTTGCAGCGGTAATATTGCAATGGTAATGAGGCTCATGTCACACTTGTTACCTAAGGTTTTATGTTGTTAACTGGTAATTTACTGTAGGACATGAATTGCATCACTTGACTTCTTCCTCGTCAGCTCTTACCAGACTTTTCTGGCTAGCATTAACTAACTAGCAGGCTTGGCTAGCAAGTTGCATTTCCACAACGTTCCACTTCCGGGATTTCTCTCGTTCTGCCGGAAATTAAGCCGGATGTCACTCTTTTCAGATGTCCGTTTCCGGATGTCCCGTTACCTTCCGCTTTCTTTGTGTTGCTATTTTACACTCCGGTTGATTTATGAGGACTATGGTTGACTGCTCCTCAGATCTCTGCAGGGTAAATCAAGACAGCTAGCTAGACTATCTGTCCAATCTGAGTTTTATGTTGCATGAAGACGCATTGCAAGACAATTGTGATTGGTTTAAAGAAATGCCAATAAACCAGAGCACGTTTTTCTTTCATCCAGGAATGCTGTGTGGACTAGGCAGACTCTCCTCTGCAACGCTGTGGAGGAAGGTCTGGCAATGCGAGACTAGGTGCAACCTAATGCTGAACAAGAATTTTTTAGGTGACCACAATGTTACAATTAAGTTTTATGAAGTCAAAACACACAGTGGAAGGGTCCAGGTCCAGGGAGAGGAGTGAGGGAGGGTTAGCCCTAAAACGCCCACTGCTTTATCGCCGATTTTAAAATCAACGAGACCATAATTCAAAAAATGAACATCATTCTGTGTTGCAGAAGACGTAAAACTACCAATTAAGATAATAATTGAATTAAAAATGTTTACTGAGTAAAAAGTGGGTCACTTTCTCATAGACTTCTACAGAAACCGACCTCCTTTTGTAATCATCTGCAGTAATCATGTTAAATGGAACCTGTAACATCTGTATCTGCAGCCATTGTTAATGGCACTAACTTCGATCAGTTCCTAATTCAAGTGGATTAGTTGAATTTGTAATCTTGTGTACTCTGCGCCATAATTAAAGTGTGATTTCCCACTGTCTTTTCCTAAACCTGTAGTATGTACAGACAGCTGAGCTCACAAATGAGAACACAATGTTAAAGCCTTGTCAGCCATCCCAGATGTTCTCAGTCGATAAAAAGTAGGATATCACCAACTCTCTTCCATACAGGTTGCCATTTTTAGTCAGAAATAGGTAGACAAAGTTAGAATTACTTCTGGCATGTTATGTTCTGTAGCCAATTGTGGCCATTTTTTATAGACAAGCATACTTTTGTCCATATACATCAGACATCAAGGAGAGGGAAATTGTAGGATGAAATGGATAGGTACTTCTGGATCACCGCAATTTTCTGATGCATCAAACCTTGTGCAGCCTATTTGTAGTTGAATTGCCTTTCAGTTTCCACAAATGCATCTGCTGTGACATTAAGGGAAATCAAAAGGGTACATTGCAATAAATAAACCGTGCATTGACATATAATTAATGTAATTACTTTCTATCTATCTATCTATCTATCTATCTATCTATCTATCTATCTATCTATCTATCTATCTATCTATCTATCTATCTATCCATCTATCTATCTATCTATCTATCTATTCTATTCTATTCTACCTATCTATCTATTCTATTCCATCTTTGGAAGAATCCATCATGATTATGAGACTTTTATAAGAGTAATGTTGTAAGTATATTATTTAACATTATGTCCTCTCTTGATTGTTATTTAACCAACAGAGATTGATGTCTTATAGACATAGACTGTGATGATTTTATATATATTTTTTATTATTTATATACAGACTGCACACAACAAAATGTTTTACAAATGTAGCTATTTAAATTCCCATCAAATAAACAGAACTATTCAAAAATGTACAGTAAGATTGTATCTTCACTGGACCTTTAAATCAAATTTTTCACTCAAAACTAAAATGCCATTTTAGGTGGAAAGCAGCATTGAAATGCTATGATGTGTTGAGTTGTTGAGTCCCAGTTATTTATCTTTTGAAGTGCTCTTGAATATTTTCACCCAGAACATTAGTGACCTGTGTATGCTTGCATCTTATTTTGCAGACTTTACAATATTGCTTAAAACCATGTCTGTCTCTCAAATGAACAAAGTTCTGCAGAGGATCATTGAATTGGCTTTTGCTTAGTGTAAAGTAACTCAGTGGTTGGTCACAAGATCAAGTTTGAAGTTTAAGCACATAGGTCTCATAACGTATTACAAGTGCACAGGTAAAGTACGATTGAACTAGTGGACATGTTTGTGGTTTGTCTTGCTGGTATTGTTCTGTTTTTCTGTTTGCATGTTGTGCTACAACTGGCTTTTGCCCGCAGCTAACCTGATGCATTTTATAGATCACTAATTCAGTTTTTGCAGATAGTTGTAGGATGTAACTCGCAGTATAGTTTTGAAAATGCAAAGGAAAAATGTTTTCAAAACATTCCGTTGTCATGTGGACAATCCCTAAAAGGCTTCACAGTTACACTTACTTCCTGTCCCACAACCATCCCAAGTGACAAATCTGATAAATGTTTTACTGATCGGGAGTAGGAGTGAGGGCTGGGGTTGCCATTACAATAGTTTGAGCCCTGTAAGCTAGTTGAGCTGGTTGAAGGCTTTCTACCGTGAGGTTGACATCTGCCCTTAAAATGGCGAAACTGACAAAAGGTTGAGCTCTAACATTGTTTTAAAGCAGCCACACCAAAGCTGCCTGCAAAAGTGTCTGCAGACACTTTTTGTTAATCGGCCTCGTGATCGCAGGCATTGACCGATGCAGATGATCTTCAAATGGCATTAATCAGCACGATTAAATGGCCAACCGATGAATGGTCTATCACTAATTGGGATCATTAATGTGTCTCTCAGTTGCTCACAGTGCCCAGATAATCTGCCTCTGTATTAGCTGGTAAATGCTAAATAACTTTTAACTTCACTTCAAGGTTTGTAATAAATCTCCAGTGTTTGATGTACCGTTACTTCTATTCGGCTGTAATTTGATTGGCCTGCTTTGTGTGAGGTCTGTGCTGAGTCCTTGCACTGTCAATGAGCTGAGCCTCAAGAGGACTTGTTTTCGCTTTCTTTCCATTTCCATTGTTATGGTTATGAGCTGGGCTCATTGGCTTTAAGGTGTTTGTAGTATTGGTATTGCTCTCTTTTAGGTCCTAATTAAAAGTGGCAATTGGTCTATTTCAGCACGGCATCTGTTGTGTGTTGTGTTTGTGTGGACTCTTCAGCTTGCAATTTTTCAAACCCTATACCCCAACCCGCCCACTCCGCTCTGCATCAGCCAACCTGCTTTCTGCCCCCTCACAGCGAAGGAGAACTAATCACTCAACGAAATCCCGACTGTTTGCTGTCCTGGCTCCTAAATGGTGGAATGAGCTCCCTATTGACATCAGGATGGCCGAAAACCTACTAATCTTCCGCCGAAGGCTAAAAACACAGACTACACCTCGGATAAAGGAGGAGGAGACATTTTTATATATATATATATATATATATATATATATATATATATATATATATATATTTATTTATATATATATATATATATTGAGGCTGCACTTTCATATGGCTCTTTGTAGTATTACTTATTTAAAGCTAATGTACTTGCAATCACTACTTGTTGTCTGGAGTTTGCACCTTCAAGGTTGAACGCACTTAATTGTAAGTCGCTTTGGATAAAAGCGTCAGCTAGATGAATTGTAATGTAATGTAATGTTGGGTGTTAATAATTGCCTTTTATGTCAGGGTTTTTTCACACATCACTACTACATCAGAAGGTGTTTTTGTAACTATATATAGCAA
Source organism: Perca flavescens (assembly GCF_004354835.1). Taxonomy (NCBI): domain Eukaryota; kingdom Metazoa; phylum Chordata; class Actinopteri; order Perciformes; family Percidae; genus Perca; species Perca flavescens. The sequence goes on from NC_041345.1 coordinate 13,460,703, forward strand.
AATAATTCAGTTATGGATTTAAATATTTGTAGCCAGGTTTAGGTTAGGTATGTGTCAAACTTGTTTTATGGCATAGAAAGTCCTCCTTCCTTTGTCTTTGAAAGCTTTAAAAAGGAATTGTGCATTTCCATTCATTAATATGTAGTTATGTTGTAAAACCCTATTGTGATTTTGGCCTTTTTCTTCCTTTCCAGATTCACTGCCAAGGTCCAGGTCTGGCAATATAATATGTGTAAAAATACAGCTGTTGTAATGCCTCTTTAGATTTGGCCAGCAGCATTAGGTACTCAGCAGTTTTTGAGAGTATCTTACAGATGGAGACCAGGGACAACTGAAAGGTGAAGGTGTGGTTTGTTGTTTGATAATTTGGTTTAAAACCAGTCTGACTTTTGCTGATGACATGATGTTGAAGAGGACATTTTGAAATTGGATGCTAAGGATGTTGCAGAATAACTTGTCCAGATGCCAGTAACAAAATGTCCTGTTAAATTACAGTAAACTACTGGCAGCTACAGTTGCCAGCTTGAAACTGTTATTCTACAGTGTACCTACTGTGATCTACAACAACAGTTTAGTACTGTAAAAATATTACAGTACTGTGCTGTATGGAAAATAAACATAACAGTATTATACTGTCAGCTCTTTGGTTGCAATTATACTGTTATTTTACAGTTCCTACAGTATTCTCCATTAATATCTTATTCCTGTAAAACTGTATAATGTGATCTTCACAGTGATATAAACTAATGATTTAAAAGTTCAACATTTAAAAATGAAAACCCCTGAAATAATAATAATAATAATAATAATAATAAATGAAAATAGCTGTCACAGAAATGGCTCAGATAAGAAATGGCCTGAACATTAGGCATTTATTAAAGCTGAACATTTTCAGTATCTTACTTTCTATATATATATATTTACTTTCTTAAGAAAGCCACGGGGACAAGATGGATGAGGGTGCCCTGCGCAGTTGACGAGAGAACAGTGAGGAAAGCAGCAGGTGATGCCTCAAGTGTTCCATCCAGTTTGGTGATGTCAGTTTAAGAGTCCGGATGAAAACTATTCCTTCATCTTCTTGTTATTGTTTCCTTGATCTCAAATAAAAACACTGATGTGTAGGCCTATTTTTAATTTCATTTAATTTTTTATTTTGCTCAGATGAACTATTAAACGGACCGAAGATCAAGTCTGATTTAAAGTTAACTGAAAAAGAAATACTATATCATACCGTAAGATTATAAGTAGCTTGCTGTAAAAAATAAATAAATACTGCTTTTTACCGTAAGATTTTACAGGAGCTTGCCATTAATATTTTGTTCCTCAAAGACATCAGAATTTACAGTATTCAACTGTATTAATGGAAACGGTACACTATTGTGCAAAATATCCAGTATTTTTACAGCAGTTTGTTTTGAAGCAAGAAGCAAGAAGCTATGACAACATGTCTGGCGATGAGGATTCCGTCTCCTGTGGCTCGGCATAAGTATGATCCTCCATTATGAACTAAAGTGCAGGCTTTAAAATTTCTCACTCACTGATCTCCTTCTCCGTTTCAGCTGGTTTCCGTCCCATGACGCTGGCTCTGAACGAAGATTTGTTGTGGATTAGCTAGACAGGTAGGCTAGTGCTTTATGTCCCTCTCAGCTATTATAGTTTTTTCAAAATGGCAGAACGACTTGGAAGCCTCCTTGGACTTGCCCGTCCAATGTAAATACAGATAAGAAATTCTTCTTCAGTTTTCTGGTTCACACACAGTCAGACAGAAGGGGAAACTCAGGTCAGAAAGGTTGATTACTTGGTTACTTGCAATGAAAACATTTTATTCAATTCTTCATTAGTATATTTTGTTTGCTTAGCCAAATTATTTGGCACAGTCATTCTTATTGCAGACATTGCACAGTTAAAATGCCTCGCCAAAAGCAGAGTCTATCTTACGTAAAGGTAAATTAATCTGTTAAAACATCTCCAGTTCAGTGATTATGTGTAATGATCAGGGCTAGTGAGCAGAGCAATTATGGGCTGTGATGCTCAAAGAAAACTTTTGCCAGTGTAATTATAGAATTAAACAAGAGCAGGCAAAGTGTCAATGTGAATGGGCTTCAGAAAGTTTAGTGTGTGTGTGTGTGTGTGTGTGTGTGTGTGTTTTCAAGAGAGGCTACTGAAGTTATTAGAAAGAAATTCCATGCTTTTTTGTGGATGAAGAATTCCTATACATACTGTTAAATCATGTCTTGTTCTCTTTAGTTCATATAAGTGTTGTGTACTGCAAGTGACAGCTGATGCCAGTTCTAATTTAAAACTCGGTGTTGTTGAAAGTATATTAATAGATGACAGGAAGTTGTTTGCAATGTGGGGGATTGCTAACAGATGTTGAGCTTGTTGTGATTGCAGCAGGATATGTTACTTTCACAGCACTTGTCACTGACTATTTACTGAAACACAGAATGAACTAAGAGAGGTACACACTGCCACCCAGTGCAGTGAATGAGAACATCATCTTAGCAATACCACAATGTTCAGAGTCCTCTCTGCCTTTTATTTACAGTTGAATGCTGACAAGGTTGGACTGTATTGTGGTTTGGAAATATCTGCCAAGGGTACATTTTAGCATTTTTCAATTAATACCATCATTTTTGAATTATTTTCTTGACAAAGGTAAGGCAATATACTGAGTTTATTTTAACCTGATACTGGGCTCATCTGCACATAAAGCAGACATTGTGTCATACTGTAGCAGGAAAAGCAATTAATGATACCTCAGTTCCATTTATGTCCCCCAGTGTGCCAGCATGCACTATATCAGGACCCTGGAGCCAGCACACCTAGATTGAATATAGTCATCATTTAGTCATCTTTAAATAATTACACTCTTTTTTTTTTTTTACTGTGTCAAAGTTTGCCCTGTGGGAAAGGCTTATATGTTGAATATGAGAAGAAGAAGAAGAAGAAGAAGAAGAAGAAGAAGAAGAAGAAGAAGAAGAAGAAGAAGAAGAAGAAGAAGAAGAAGATAACATTAACCACTAACTCTACAATGTTTGGCAAACCCTCTCTACCATCTGAACTACTGAATCACACATTTCACTCATATTTTCATAGTTTGGCAAAATTCTAGTCCCAAAGTCAACAAAAATATTGTCAAGTTTTTATTGCCTTCAACATTTTCAAAAATCATATCAGAAAACAAAAATATAGTGACACAATAAACATCTATATATATTAAATACATTCTAAAATATAGCTGGAGGCTCTAAAGAGCTGATACAGGATGCATAGATGATAGACCTTGCTTTCTAAAATTTCTCTATAAATTGTAAATTGCACACATCACAAAACCATTGATTTAGACATTACACTTGAACTATTTCAGATGTTATATCTTCCTGGGAAATAACTGACAAAAAATCTGCAGGATAAATTGTATACAGGTTCAGGTTGTACTGCACACCAACATCCGTGCCAATAAAGTCTGGGCAGCTTGTGCCCTTTAATGGGTTTCAGGAGTAATCTATTCAGTGAGTCCTGTGAGATCAAAATACAAAAGATTTCCTCCTTAAAAGGGTTGTGCTGGTCAACTAGAAGCTACTGATCACATTCGACAAAAGCAGTGTTGGGTAGGTTAGTTAAAGGAACACTCCAGCATTTTGTGAAATACAGTTGTTTGCCATTTTGTCCAGAGGGAAGACATATATTCCCGCTTTGTAAAAAGTAAAACATGTTTTCCAACAACTCCAATGCTGTCTGAAGGAGCTGAAGTTTGCTGCCACATTGGAGCTGGGTTTGACCAACAACCACTGGGCAAAGAGCTGCACAGAGCACTCACTTCACAAATGAAATTCACTACATCTTCTCATCTGACTCTGGGAAAACAGATGGAAAAAAACTGGCATTATTTTAGGATTTGTATTCGAACACATTTGCTTCTGTATATTTTATGAGATGTCACTGTGGTAATGGCCTAATGTAATAACTAAATCCTTTACATGTTCTAATCATACCACCCAACTCTGAACATGACAACGTGTATAAAGGGATGTAGAGTTCAGTATGGTTTAAGGCCCCTAGGCAGAACACCAGAGAAGCACTTTCTGAGTTCATACCTGGTACATTAAAAATGATGTATAGTCCATCAAATGCTTTAAATGTGCTCCCCCTTTGGTTTATTGCTTGTCCCTGATATGGATATATAAAATGTCTACTGATATCATTTGTTCCTAAACATGTCTGATCTCTGTATTTCTATGTGTTACACAAAACCTATTTCAGTGTTTGCAAGTCCTCTTTGGATATACATTGCTCAGCATTGCAGAGGTGCCTGAGATAATAGTCTATTTGCTCCAGTCCACTTAATTTACTTCATATTGTGCTGGAAGCTGTTAATGGTCCATTAAGAAAAATGAAAACACCATTGGCACCAGCCATTGTCTTTGAAGACAGTGGTGCATTATCATTGCTTAGAGTGACATCAATGACCACACTGTTCTTATAGAACATGTCAAAGTATTGAAATCATTTAAAAGCTGTAAACAAATGCAGTGGGATTGTTGACAGAGGTTACGGAAGTAAGAGCCTGACAAACATAGTTGACTTAGGTCTAGTCACCTATACCATATTAAGTTAATTTTGTATTTAGAGTATCCCTGTTTGTTTTTTTAGTAAACCCAAGAATGCAGCCACACTGATCCATCGTTTGTTTGTTTTTCATTAATATTTAGTTTTTTTGTGAATGTTCAGGAGTGAGGTGTCCTTCTCTACCAGATTTGTATCAGTTTTGATAGACAGAGAAATCGTCAAAGGTTTTTTCAGCTTTTGGAGATATATAGTCTATTTAGTCAGTGAAAATCAGCAGCAGAAGGACTACATGTTCATTTAGTCCTTTAGGCAGCATCACAACAAGTTAGAACAGCAACTTTCTTTGTTCAGTGACTTATCAGTGTGGCTGCCTTCAAAGATATTTGTTTGTCATTATACCTATATTGAACAAAGTGTGGCTGAAAGAATTGGGACAGCCGCTGTCTTATTCTGTATTTGTGAAATTATATGTGCTCACTCATGTATGTGTTGTTTGATGTTGGCATTGTCATTTGAAAGACAAAACATTTAACATGTACAATAAAAACCAAACATATCTTCCTAAAGTGTTCTCTTCTTGAAAAAAAAAAAAAAAAAGAAAAACATGGGAACAGGCAGCTAGTATAAAAACAGGCAGAATATTTTTACCCGGTCAGTCTGCTTCATTTGATAGAAGTGGGTCCTGCACCCTGCCTTCTTGCTCCCTCTTTGAGGAACTTGATTGAAAGGGATCAATACTCCCAAAGAGAAGATACATCAACGGTTGTACCGTGACCCATAAGCGTACCTCCCTGGTCTCCACGAAGGTACTTGCCATCAGACCCCTTGATGGCGACGCGTCCATGTTCCAGGAACTCAAGGAAAAAGTCCTCTGGCTTTTCTCCATCTGTGCACACTAGGCCACTGCTAGAGACGTACCAGAACTTTCCATTGACACCTGCAGAGGGATATCAGTGGATTATTGATTGCTAATTGAGTAAATGCTAAATATCTATTAAAACAGGATATAGATATATTGGATCATTTTGCATAATCGTTGGATTCCATAATCAAGGGAATTTAAAGCCAGTGCAACAAATAGAAAGTGAATTAGGTGCATATTCATCCGTTGGGTAAATAAAGTGTCTCCACGGTCCAAGGTTCCAATGTCAGGACCAAAAACATGGTAAAAGCTTGGCTGTCTAGATCTTACGGCTGTTGGACAGGTTCTTTTGTTTCAGCTTATATTAAACATACTATATTAATTAAATGTCTTGAACCACATTTTTGTTACATTATAATGGCTTGTTCTACACAACAGTTTTAGAATAAGCTATTTAGAATAAATCTGTTACCAAAACTATTTTGCCAACGATCGCATAATTTCGATAGCAGCCATTGAAATTGACAACATGCTCGTGACAGCCCTTATTGTTATGCAGAAATGTAGTATGTCATGCACACATGAAAACACTGACTTTTTACATTGTAGGCGCCATCGTTGAAGATCAATGAGAAAATGTCATAGACGGATCGATTTGCGTTTAGAGTGTTGGAGTTCTTGTGGTGACACACAAAGCCATTTTCTCCACGAAGAATCAACATAGGGCGGTTGATGAGTTTCATCAGGAATAATTCATCATCACCTGCAATGAAGGACAAATAGCCTACTGTTCATCTCTTGTGCAATAAAATGTACCTGTGGCACACTCATTGAATCTCAAATGGCTTGCTTGAAAGGACTTACCCACTGTATCGCTGACTGCTGAGAGCTGCCCATTCTTCTTTGTACAAACATACTTTCCATTACTTGCTTTGAGTGCCACCCTGTGTCCTCGCCACTCAATGTCAAACATTGTATTGACCTCTCTGTGAAAAACAAAATGGAGAGTTTAGATAGAGGCAATGGAAAACATAGAGAAAAACTCCTCTTTGAAAGCTATAAGACTTACACTTCTGTGGCAGTGGATTGGATCTCTCCGTGAGTCACCAAAGTCCAGTAGGATCCGCCATTGGTCCTGAACATAGACTTTTTGCTCTCCTTATCAATCTCCATCTGGAAGGTCTCCATGTCTGTCTCCACATCCTGATTGGCTGAAATACTCACTCCTGGTAATAATGGAAGAAAAGACATACATACACAAATAATTTTGCCTTTGTTAAATAGATATTATAGATTACACATAATTTTGCCATTGTTAAATAGATATTATAGATTACAATGTTGCATCCTATGGTACAGTACAATGCTTTGGCAAGGCATTGCCTCAAGGCTCCAGCTGTGCAGATAAGCCTCAAATAATTTAAGGGCATGTCCAAGTGCAGTAGTAAATGCCAACATATTTGATGATGCATTGACCCAATTCTCAGCCTTACCGTCATGGCATTGATCATGAAAACTGGCCTAGGTTTTAAATACATTTTTAGATTGCAATGTTTGCTAACTTTTAATATGTCAATATTAATAATTTCATAAAACATTGATTTGGTTTTCCGAAATCCATTCTTGAAGTATAAAACAGTCATCCCTGTTAGACTTGAGAGGTGATGATCGTGTTTGCTCCATCATAGAAAATCAGAAGCCTTGCTCAGGTTGGATTGGAGAAGTGGATTATACTGCAGGATGAAACATTGGGATGTTTTGTCTTTTCCACTCACTATGAAAACACGTAATTATTGGAAATTTATTTTAACCTTTCAAGTACGGTAAATACGGGTTCAGTGTTTACATTTTTTTTTTTATTATTTGGGCAGAGGATCACTTTAAACAATTGACCTGCTTTGTAGTCATCTGTGAGCTGTGGATGTTCCCATGCTTCACTTTGTGAAACTTAGCTCTTCAACAAATTAACAAATTATGTGATCAACTCATGTGATCTGTTTTGCATACAAAAGCAAGTGTGTAAGTAATAGTAGAATAGCATCTAAACTTTGTTTGAAATTAGTCAGCTAGTGCTCTGTTCACTAAACCTGAGTGCCTCACTCGCAGTCAATCTAGTGTTTTGCACTTAATCCATATGTATTAACTCTGTCTGGTGGAGTGGGTTAGGTGGTGGATGATACACAGACACATACAACTGAACTGTGTCTGCTGTAGTTCAAATTAGACGCCAAAGAAATGTCCTTCAACCTTTCTCTTAAGCCTGTTACAACCCTAATCCCCCACAGTCACCCCTCCACCCTTCCTGTTCATTCGCTTGCTGTAATTCCCTGAGTGGTGAAATGCAAATCTGCACTGCAGGGCCCACTAAGCAGCTTTCAGTGCCTTGTTCCTTAAAAAACATGGAACTGCCACAAGGCCAAACAGTACAGTTAAAATGTAATTAGTTGCTCTATATTATGAAAATGAGTACCAGGTTGTTAAAATATTGCCCTGATGATGACCTTTTTTAATGCAGAAATCTTAGTCATGCATAAGCATAATGATGACTGCAGTCTAAAGTTAGTTTGAGAACCTTGTTCCTCAGATATGCTATAGAATTGCATGTGCACTGTACAGCTAGTTTAAATAAGGCTGCTGGTTGTTTTAATTTTAATATTTAATTTTAAAGCTTTAAAAGACTGCATCAGAACACAATTTGCTTCCCTGTCCTCCCACATTGAAGATCACATCATGCAGGCTGACAAGAGACCTTGTATCTCATCTGTCTGGTAAGGCCTGGCTGTAGCTTTCTCTTACGCTGCCACCTCACTGCCACACTAGTCAACCATAGATCCACACAATTTGGAGAACTTCACTCGATGTATGATGGTAAAGAGTGAGTAGCTGCAAGGCTTAAAGTCCATTGATGGTAATTGACACCCGTGGGGCACAGATCTGCCCTGAAGTCATTTGCATGCTACTTAATCTTCAATGGACACACAGTGGAAATGACAAAGCCCATTACCACAATTATCTCCACATTATGGCTGTCAACCATTCTGGATCCAGCATGTAGACAAGAAAGGCAGGGCTTTCTCTCTCATTAGCTAGTACATTTTGTTGATTAACTTTTTTGGTTACTGTAATGTAACCAGGATTCAATTAGACAAATCCAGGATATTGCAAGTTATTAATAATCAACACTTGCCCAAAATCCCCAACAGTGGTACTGCTCCACTCAGAAATGCACTTTATTGTTATTGGTCAAAAGGCACTCATGTACTCTAGTGTGCTATGTGTTTAGCTATTTTACATAGGCTAGGGCTAGACTTTAGTCATCCTGGTTCATTTGTTTAGTGGCTTTGACTTGTATCGAGAAATGCAGGGAAAAGAAATACTGAAAGGAAGCAGAATATAGAACTAAATCTGAGAGGACAACTGAAATCCACAATACCTTGATGATAACTATTGCATTGAACCACATACAGTGAAGATAAACTGTAACAAGGCAAAACAAAATCTGTATCTTACCGAGATTCAAAAATATAGTGCACTGCTTTCTAAAGGATCTGAAAATGGTCTCACCTACTCTCTAGTGCCAACACTGGTACAATAAAGTGCACAAGGACTTGTGATTGAAAAACCATAGTGGGGAAAATTGCCGTTTCTGTCAGTCAATTTCATAATATCATTTCCCTAAATGTGAACTCAGCATGGAGCCTTTGGGAGGAGTTCTAGCTTCATTTAGCTTACATGTTCGCCATATTGTTTTCATGCCCATTTGTTACCATGAAGGTACATTTCCCTCACCTCATTTTAAATAGAAGTTTCTTTAAAATTTATTTGCAAATAATAAAATTTCACCAATGAAAGAAAAATCATTCCACTTTAAAGTTCCTCAATGCTTAATACTGGATTGAGAACATCATACTGTTAGTAGCACTCCAATCCATTTATTTTTGTATGAAACTATTCAATTTTAGATGTGCTTTTTTCTCAAGACTAAATTGCAGGCTGATTACCTTGTTTGACCGAGACAAATCTTTTATTGGCGGCTTGAAAAACTACTTGTGGATGACTCTCCTCAAGATCAAACAGCTCATCTTTTCCAGGCTTGGAACATCGGCCAGATCGCAGTGTCCCTGTTGGACCCACTGGGGTCAGATATTTCCCATCACAGTCCTTAAAAGCCAGCTTTCCAGATTTCAGCTCCAGTGTGAAGCTAGTCGTATTGGCGTTCTCCTTTACCAGTTTACCATCATTGCTGAGGAAACGGCTGTCACAGGTCTTCAGGCTGTACTTGCCATCGAGGTATACCAAGGTGACCAGGGAGTCCACACCCCAGGGAATGTTGCTGTCTACTGAGATCTCTCCATCTGAGGAAGACAGATGGGCATAGCGCTTACGTGCCACACTGAGCAGGCTGGCCTGCGGATGTAAAGCCAAATGGACGGCCCACAGCTCTTGTTCCCCAATGGCTTGGGCAAAGCAGGATAGGTAGTCAGCCGATCCTCCAAAGTAACGCAGGTAAAGCTCTGACTGCAGTGCCCAACGACCATCAGATTGAGGCACAATGAGGAAACGGCAGTCAGGGTCAGGCTTCTCCGCCCCACATGTGATCTTCCCATCTTTGTCAGAGGCCAGATAACGTCCCAAGTGGCTGCGAAGGAACACTACTTGGCCATCTTGCTCGTCCTGCTCTAAGGTCCAGATCTGTTTCTTCTTCATGCTGACGCCTGAGGCGTTCACCTTGAAGCCGAAGGCCTCGGCTGTCAGGTAACGGTTCTCATAGTTGATGAGGCCAAACTGTAGCTTCAGGGCCCTGTTAATTCCGTTTGTGGGCATGCTTGAAGAGGCCCAAGTTAAGATTGCAAGTAAAGAGGTTTAGGACTAACAAGGGAAAGGGTAATGGGGAAAAGCAGGCATGAAACAACTGAAAAGCAAAAATAAAATGCTTGATTTCTCCCCTTTTCTGTATCTCAAGCTGTAAATTAGCTCAACTTATCTCCCTTGATGGATTGTCTAGTGTCCCTTCCTTCTCCCGTCACTTTCTCTCATTCCCCAGAGGGCTTGCACAGGCACTTGCTCTCTGTTCCTTAATGAGTTAGGATTAAAATCAGCAGGACACAGCACCTCAATCCAACAAGCCGCTGACGTCACATACCAGTGCACCAACCACAAACCTCCCCTCCTCCCTCTCCTTCTCCGGTACACACTCCACTCAGATTCATTCTCTATCTCTTTCATATCTTCCCCTTACTCTCATCTCTTCCTTTTCTTCTCCACCCTTTTCTTCCTTTTTTTTGTAACTCACACTAGCACATTCATTTGTCAACCTGACTCCCTATAGGTAGTTACTCTAATATTTAGTTCCATTTACTAGTAGCCAGGACAGCCTGCTTTGATCTGCTGGCCAGCCACAGCCTAATTGGAAAATGTCCAGAGAGTAAAGGTTATTTTGGTTGCATTGGACCAGGGTTAATGTACATAGCTGACTGATTTAGAAGCATAGTCTTAACTCCCAAAGCAGTACAAAGTTATTACCCCAGCTTGCCACATGCAGATAGAGAGGACAAGCAACATTATGTTTGCTTCTAGTCCTCAGAGATATTTAAATTTGTGAAGCGTGCAAGCTTAGCTTAGCTAAGAGGGATTTGAATAGCACACATTTGAATGAACACACATCACCCATTTGCCTCCACTTTCAACTTTGTTGATTCTCAACCTAATTATTGCCAATCCTACCAGACCCTCCTCTGTTATTCCATCAGTCAATTAATAATAGATGACATGACTCCATGACCTTTGTCACAGTGCACACCAAGGTCAACCTTTGTAAGAGCATTACAACCCTCTTTTTCAAAGGTTCCTGGGAATGTTGAGGGTAATGTCAAGGAGAAAAAATAAAATAAATACCTAAACCACAAAAGTGTGTGATTTAAAATATAGCACAAAGCAAAATCCTTCGTATATTATTTATTCTTGATAATCTTTTTAAAGGCTGTGATCATCTATTAGCCTTGACAGTTAAGAGTGATTAGCGATGTGATTAACGCTCTAATGTTAATCTTAAGACATAGGTTGGTAAAAGCCCAAAGCTACAAAAGAAGTTGTTTGTTGAGCACAAACATATGTAGGACTTTGATGTGTGTAGTAGCCAAAGGACCGTATTCTTTTTATTGAGGTTGTACAGGGTAAGGAGCTCAGATAGTGTATCTTGTGCTCCTACATGTTGAAAGCCAGTTTAGGTTTCAGTCTAATCAGGATATCAGACCAACTATGGGACCCAGAACTCACTGGTACAGGTCGAGTTATGTGCCAAAACAAACTAGTTTGTATGACGTGTTGTCAGAGCAAGTCTTAAGGCAAAAGTGTTTTAGCTTTTCCAAAAAGTTTTTTGAAATGTACGAAAAATTACAGAATGAAAAAGAGAGCTTCAGAAAAGTGTAAATGTGGATCACAGCCTCACTATTGTCATTATGACATATAATACAAATTCAAGCTGTACAGTAACTATACATATACAGGTAAGTGTACAGTTTTAAGTCTACTGTGGGTTGCATTAGCTTATATTTTCTTCCAGCTAGCTGTGTGGGCACTGATTTTATTTTTAAATCAATAGAAGTGGCAAAATAGCAGAATCTCATTCTTCAAACTTGGTTGGTCTGATCTTACTCACCTTGAATTGTGATTAAAAAGCTTTCACTTTAACCCCAAAACACCATTCACAAATACAGTATACATAATTTTTCATGTGTTTATACCCTGTGCTCACAGGGTGGCAGCGTTGCCTTGTACCAGTACACAGCAGTGGTTAACTATTACAGCTAGATGACGTGTTTACCGTTAATAGTCTAAATGAATGCAATACAATGTAATCTTTCTGGTGTTTATTTGGATCACAGTTTCTGGAATACATTCGATGGTACTCTTTTTGGAGGATCCTAAATGTATCTATTTATCCATCCATCTATCTACCTATAAACCCAACTTTGTTTGTTCCCATAATGAGATAGTTGAGCATTGAGGTATTGATAATTGTGTCAAATAGTGTAACTTTGAAATGTATGTTATGGCAGTCCATGCTTATTAAATTATTTGCAAATACTAACCGATGTACTGATACTGATGTATCAGAGGAAATGCAATAACAGACTTTCTAAAAGGGGACACAATTGTACATGTCTAAGTCAAATTACTTGTCATACACTAGGGATATTACACAATATGTGAAAACAGTTGTGTAATGTATTATGGGACTCTTGGTTTAGGTTTGGAGACTACACATTACTAATTTGACAGAGTTCCCCTATAATTTGCTTACCATGAGAATTTTGGGACCTAAATGGCATCACAAGATTGGAAAGTTTTAGAGGTTTTGTGCTATTGTAATACCAGAGTAGATTGAAAAATGCAATCCACTAGTGAGATCTCAATACTAAAATCAATTAGTACAGACACATTATGACACATCAAGTTCCTATATGAATGATTTTGTTTCTGGATGACAAATATAACCCAATTATCTATTTTGGGACATGGCGCAGCTTTCAATTAACTTTACAGTTGTGTGTACAAACAGCAGTGCTTCTGTGGTTGTTACAATTCATGTCCAGTAGATGCCAGTGTTGGCTATAACTTGTAACTAGTTTGTTTTCTCTCACAAATTTGGATTCCTGTTTACTTAGTTTTGCTGTGAAATGAGAAACATTTCATGAGAAGAATGTCTTATTCTCTCAAGCTTCCTAATAAAAAGGAGTTGCTTGGCTGGTTGAACACAAAGCAAAAGCTGAATTAATTAATGACACAGTGCAGCAAATTGATTTCTGAGGGTGTATAGGAGAGACTCCTCTTTTTTTTCTGGATATTACGGAGTCTTAGTCAACCAATCCATTATGTATTTTTCTGAAGTCACCTGAGCGATTTTGTTTTACAAGTAACTGTTAATACTGTTATTGTTACTGTTAATGTATTTTATATTTGAGATAAAGGGATGTTAAATGGTAAACAGGCAAGATGACCAAGCATCCCCTGCTGAAGTTCCTGGTTAAAAGCAAGTCGGAAGAAATAATTCAACCTTTGCTGCTAGCTCTAAAATAAAATGACTAAAGGATGGGAAAAAAGAAAAAAAATGAATGGCAGGGATTGGTTCCTTGCAAATACACAGAGATATGCATGTGGACACATACATGCACTCACACACAGATCAAATGGTGGACGAAAGTCTCCCCCTAGGGCATGAACATGGATTAATGTGCCCAGTGCGAATATTTCATTTATAACTGTCCTGGACCTTTTCAGATAAGACAATTTTTTCAGGTTGCCATCCACTAGCATCTATTAGCCTGCCAAGCACTCAGAGCTCCATTTAAAGGGCCAGCACCATCCCTGTTTAGCTTTCATTGTAAAGCACATTCAGAGAGGAGTAATTGTTGTCTAGTGGCAAATTAAGGCCTCAACAAACTCCCAGATGTGAAGACAGTACATCTCTTCACAATGAATGTTATCAGAAAGGTGTAGTTACAGATTCAGGTGAGTTTCTTTCCTGACAAATTCAATACTATTACCCTTTCTTTATGATTGTAGAAATTATTGTACATTAGCATAAACCTATGGGGTCGTGTCATTGAAATGGCTGAAGGTTCATAAAATCATAACTGTTTAACTAGCACCCCCAGTGTTCATGCCCTATATCAGTGGTTCCCAACCTTTTTTCCTTGGCGCCCCCCCTACTCATGTCTAAGAAAAGCTGAGCCCCCCCGAAACCGAAGTTGAGGTAACTCTCCAGATAGAGCCTTACTTTCTTTTTTGATACAGAGGAGTTATCAGCACGGTTAAGATTCTCCTCCATGTTTCATTTATAAAATAGTGATGCCGTGGCGGCTGGAAAAACGAGGATACAACAAAATACTTTTGTATACATTATATATTGTAGTGTATTATCATATTTTGTTTAACATGTGCAAATATATATATATTTTTTTCCTCAACCTCAAACCAGATAAAGAATTGCGCCCCCCCTGTGATCTTTGCCGCCCCCCCTGGGGGTGCCCGGACCCCAGGTTGGGAACCACTGCCCTATATACAGTACACAGGTCCAAAAATGTCCTTTATTTGCTTTCTTGTGCCCCCTTGGGAACCTCCTTCTGCTCCCTCTAAAACCAGTAGAGGAAAACAGCCCATGCGATACGCAGTAAAAGTACAATGTAAAATGGCTGCCTTGGCTGGGATTCTCCTTCCTCAGCACCTTGGTGCTCACTGACCCCATTAATCCAGGTGTTCATTCATCTACAGAACGATCCTCTCACCGGCAGTTAAGGGCTCACCCCACTGTGTTTGCACAGCCCCAACTCAGCCCAGCCCTGGCCTTCTCGTTCCTGCTCTACCCAGTGTAATGGAGGCTGCCAATGAGTAGTATGTTGTAGTAAGTATGGGCAGCCATATAAATGAGCCTTGGTAAATGTCAGGCCTTTTAATACTCAGTTGTAATGCCACATTTGTTTTGTAGGCTGTCATTTGATATAGAGTGAGCCAAACTTGTTAAACCCTCCCCCCTCCTCATTCTCCAAGGAGTGAAGACAGAGAACTGGTCAAGCAGAGAGAGAAGGTGCTTTAACTTAATTGGAGGTTACAATGCTGTCAGTGCAATACATTGACAAAGATAGCTTAACTCTCAGCGAAAGCAGCCTGTAAATAGGTAAGCAATAAAAGCAGTTTCTCAATGATTAAACTGCAGACTGGTGGACACAGTGTACAGCCGTGCACTGACTGGGCTCCTGTTTCGATGCAGACAGCATGAGCTTTAAGGGACAGGAGCGCTCATGTTAATGTCATCCTTTGCTCACTGGCTCTGACAGCAAGGCTAATATGAGGCCTCAGCTTCTGCCATTCTGACAATTCCCTGTCTCTTTCATATAAAGAGAATGACCATGTGAATTACAATGACAGGTACGTGTGTCTGTCTGTAAAACTGTGCTTGTTTGTGCGTGTGAGTTAATGTCTAAGCGGATGTGAGCTTGCATGCGTAGCTAATACTCACCATCCTTGTGTGTTTTTTGTTTGGTGCCTGTGCGTGCATGTGCATGCATACATGGTAATTTATGTGCAAACATGTGTCTCACCATCTCCACATGTTGCTCTGTTCACTCAGAGGTATATACAAGCTCTGCCATTCTGCAAGAGCCAGACATACGTCGCACTGCATTTTTTCTCCCTCACTTTTTATTGCATTCCCACACACACAGACTGTAAAAGAGAGTGATTTACACACAAAGAATAAATACTGTGAGCTGGAGATACAATCTATTCGCTATACTCCTCCCTGTGCTGATTTGAAAGCTTCAGTTGGTCCCAGGTTCCTTTAATAGGGTCAGAGGAGCATGATTGTTTAGCATCCCAGCAAAATATGTTAGTAGGATTGTTAATACAGTAGCCAGGGGGTAAAGAAAGAGGAATTATTAAAAACAGTGCAAGTCTAAAACATAACAGACAATTACAATTAGGGATCAAAGTCAAAGATATGACGGCTACTCATGGTAAGGTCAATATTGGCACTGATAGCTAATGAAACTAAGGTCACAGCTTAGGCCAGCAGTTGGAATAAAGGGATATGTGGGAGAAGAGATATGATAAAGAAAGGAGAAGCAGCCCTTATCATGTAGTGTGAACTTAGCCAAGCTGTATAACCAACGTCTATCTACATGAGCCCTGAGCACTTGCTACTGTATGTGTTCATCTACACAGAGAGATGCCATTTGTCCTTGCACACAACCACACACACACACACACACACACACACACACACACACACCCCCCTCAAACAGACTACGGTAGCTTGTCTGACAAATTGAGTACATTTGTTCACTGGAAAAATTTTCATTGAGCAACTGGGGCTTCTCTCCGTCTCCTGTTGTTTCTCATTCAGAGGTTTCCTCCCCTCTTTCTCTGTCTGTGGGTAGATTGTTTACAGCAGGAAGTGCCTGGCATCCTCTCACTTGGCATGGGGAGATAGTGACTTGGCTGCTGCTGATAGCCCAACATCATTCACAGTCCCAGCGCCTGCTTCAATGTAATTCATGTGCTTTTGGGAGACATCCTTGCCGGAATAGAGAGCATTTTGTTGATTATTCCGTCTGTTTTTGATTACATCCTGGCTGGCCTCGGAGAGCTAGCGGACAATTTAGCTATCATTGCTAAATGGGTTAATGGGGCCCGAGCTGGAGGTTTATGTTGGGGTTCAAAGCAGTAGGTTGGCTGAGATTTTCAGTTGTTACAGCAATGATTACTGCATATAAATGTTTGTGTGGTATTTCTCTTCCATGTACTGCATGTGTGTGAGCATGCAGGTGCCTAGAGGTTAACCTTTTTGGTTTTGAGTGAGTGAAATGTTTCAACAATTGGATGGATCGCCATGAAATTTGGTACATACATTCATGACCCCCTCAGATACATAAATATCCTCTTTATGCCCCATCAGTCTCCAAATGTTAGCATGCTAACACGCTAAAATAAAAAGATGATCATGGTAAATATTATACCTGCATAGCATCAGCATTTTAGCATTGTCACTGTTAGAATGCTGACATTTGCATATACTCAGTCTTGTTTAGACAAAAGCCTCTTTCCGACCAAGTAGTTACAGGAACATATTTATAGGAGCAGTCCACTTCTAAACAGTTCTACTAACTATTCTCCCCCAAAACTGTTTTTTCCATTTGCATTCGCACAGGCCAAGTGGCCATAGGAACTGGTAGGAGGGGTAAGGGAGTGATGCAAGCACGGCAACGGTCTTTATAGCGTTGTCACTTAAACCACAATAAAGAATAACGGAGTTCAAACGGCAGCGTTTAAAGACTAGGCTGGAGTACTTAACAGAGAAACACAGAAGACGAAGGCTCCAGCGTAATATGATCCTAATTGATATGATGGAAGAAGATAGAAGAGCAGAGTGCAACAGGCAAACGAAAGGACGGGTAAGTTTAACTAGCATTAACAATTAGCTGGTTGAATGCGTGATGTTTGTCTTATGAGTTAGCATACGTAGGCAAATTGCAACAGACAGTGAAGAATATGTACTGTTTGTGTTTCAGGCATTGCTAGGTCACTAAGGATCCTATGAGGAAAAGGGAAAAGGGAAAGACCCTGCCCTGAAGTAGGAGCTGAAAGAGTTACAGGAACTGCGGCCAGAGGAACTTAATAATCCCTAAATTGGTCCAGTCGGAACACGAGAAAAAAAGAGTTCTAGGAACGTTATGTTCTAGGAACTGCAAAATCTCTCCGGTCGGAAAGTGGCTAAAGCGATAAGCATTAGGCAATATGAGGGATGTCATCCCACTTGTTAGCAAAATGACTAAAATGCATGCCCCTTGTTAAACTCTCTAAAGTCAGCCGTGTCGTATATGACATGAAACTATGTGATATAATGTAATATTTAATATCTCCATATCAATACAGTGTAGAGACTTACTTTTTTTGTTTAGAAGCAGAGAAATGCGCCGTTTTCACGAGATCCTCTAACAACTGTAGGTCATCCAGAAGCTTTTTTAAATCATGGTGCAATTACAGTGTCTTTAACATAAATAAATAATTATGAATCCAAAAATCAACTCACAAATCTTTCAACCCAGCGTTATGTCCTGTGTTTAGCTGTGTAGCTCCAGCATTCCAGGAATATTTGGTGTCTTTGTTGCCCTTCCAGACGCTTAGTAATCCAACAGGGAAGACTTTTCGGAGACTCTGACAAGTAATTCTAAAGCGATAAATCCATCTGAACAGCATGCTATTAAGTCATTGTTGAGTATGTAAATAATAATAATACTCTGCTAGCTCTGGCCAGAGCCAAGATGGTGCTGACTGATGGGTCTTTGGACCAATCACATGCAGTTTGTTAGCTGAATGTGGTGTTTAGTCAGCCAATAGAAACCCCTAGCAGGAGGGACTTGTATTCAGTGTTTGTGTATTGGGGAAATAGACAAGGGCCAGGAGGCCCCCTGGAGGCTGAAGTGAGTGTGATTTGGCCTAATGATGTCTAATAGCAGACAGACAATGCATTAGAGAGGACACAACTAAAACATTTTTTATAAGCGTGGGTAGTTTTATATTTTCATTAGTTACAGAGTTTATTTTTATTTCCCCTGATTGCCAAGACTTGGGAGAACAATTTTCAAAAGCCAACAGTCTTAGTAATTATTGTTCTCTGTGTGATTTCAATACATATCTGTGATATTTTATTTCCGTTTAGTATTTTCTTTTGTTTTTATAGTCATAACAATTTATACATTTATGTGACATCCCTGCAGCATGCATATCCTGATACACCAGGTTCTCCTGAAAGAAATGATGTGTATAACTTGTATAATTGTGGAACACAGGGTTGAGGTAATACAAGCATCATTACACAAGGAGACCAGGCGAAGCAAAGATGGCTTAAGCTTAAAAATGGCTTAGACCTCTGAGGGTTAACCTGCTAACCGCCTAACTTAGCTGTGTATTGATAAATTCATGGTGCTGTCTGTGGTGCTGAAGTAGCAGTCAGATTTCTAATTGTGAATTTTTCCCACTCCCTTCTGCCAGTTTTGTCTTGAATCTATAATATTCTCCAAACTATATAGCTCTTGGGTTATTAAAAAAGACAGAACCAAAAGAGTTGTCCACGGGGTGGTTTGCTAGTTGTGAGTGAATGAAATAAACCAGGTTTTCCACCCCTGTTAAAAATTAACAAATCGCCTACTAGCTATAAGTCATCAGATGTTTAATCCATCTCATCTTTGACCAGATCAGTCCCTGTTGTTTGCCCAGCGGTGACGTCGGACACACTGTAAAAGAGAAGATATTGGTGTCTTCAAGGCGCAAACAGAATATGTGCCCTTTGACCCTTGAGATGGATGTTGCATGGTCTGAATAGTGCTAGCTTCTGCATTAGTACTCCAATTGCGCTCTGCTGACGTGCTAAGCCTACTGGGGCTGTTTGTGCTTGGTAAGCTTGTATTTCCTTGAGCATGCACCACCTGTCAGCAAGCAACACAACTGTGTGTGGATGTGTATTTGTGTGTGTGTTTATATGTCCATGCATGGACATTACAAGCATGTCACAAACTGTGACTATTGGCACAAGTCAAACACATATGTTGTTTTTCTACTGTATAACAGTAAGAGATTGGCACTCTCTTATTAAGGAGCTTTTAGACTGTGTAATTGTATTCCAAAAGCGATAGTGCTAGTGTATACTTATGTTAGTGCATGCAACTTTCCCAAGGGCTACCTGATCCTATTAAAATATCCAACGCACATCAAAGGGTTAAGAGCTGTCTGCCTCTATAGTCATTAAGCCCTCTCTTAGCCACAGTAAATCAACGCTGTGCTGGCAACAGCTGCTCTGATCACCTATTAAAACTTCCATAATGTGCCGTGTGTACAGAGTGGGGCCTGTAAGCTGACACTGGCCAATAGACCCCAGATAAAGGCCATCTTGAGCCTCTGATATGGTTCCTATGGTCAGGATAGCAAGGGAAGCGGAGCTGAGTGGGAAGAGATGACAGAAAAGGTTTGTCATTAAGGACACATGCCTCAGGGCTTGAAACCATGCAGGATATAAAATGGATATACCCTGTACCGTAGATGTATTCATATCTCAAGGCACCAGACTATAAGATGTAATCAAGCCTTTAGCACAGTTGGTTGAAGTATTTAAAACTTAATATATTCAAAGCTGGAGATTTCCCCAGCAAATGCCTGGTAGCAGCTGAGAAAATACTTTATTTGATGTGATTGGAGCCATACATTAGACCTCAGTGTGAAATCGTCTTTAAATACTGATTGAATGTCAATGATCAACTGTAAAACATGCAAAGAAATTAATATGAACATGTATGTGAATACACAGGCAGATTTCTGCAGTCATCTACCTGGTTAGGTTTGCAGCAGAGGACTTGACGAAAGGATAGATTTTCAATTGATGTGCACAGGAAATGATGGGGACATTGTGTGGATATCAAAAGCAGGACTAGCTAGCTGGACTACTGTCAGTTTGTACAGAAGTGCACACTCAGGAGGCCCGTCTCCATGGAGACACAAACAGTGCATGAGACTGCCCTCAGGTGAATTCTCTGTGTGGCTCCGGCAGCTGAATTGGTCCATTTAGGTTTCATTTTCTTTCTTGTCTACATCTTTCTATTTCTCTTTTTCTATCACTTTCTCTCCTACTGTTCAGCAGCAGGCCCTGTGCCTGACTTTTCTATCTCTTTCTTTCACTCACTGACTTTGTTTCTCTCCCACTGACAGGTAGCAGGGCTAAAATTCAGGAGAAGATAGAAGGTGAAATTGGGTCTTTGTACATAACAACTGTCACAGGCCATTCAAAGGGTGGATGCTGATTTGCCTCTGCCAAGGTTGCAGAGATGTTTGTCAGCTGATCTCATAGCGTGGCCCATGCATGCTGCTCTTCCCTCTCCTCTCTCTGACTGAATTTCTTTCACCTTTTTTTCTCCTTACCTCTCTTTTTCTCTTCCTCACTTACACTTGTAGATTGTTTCTCAGCTGTCTCACCTCTTTATTACACATACAGTATATGGCTGTGCTTCTGAATCCTGTTAGCATAAGGTACATTTAGTGCTTTGAGTTTGTTTCGAATTTAGCACACCAACCCCAATGGATTTGTTTGAAGAAAATGAGAGATGTCTCCAAAATGTCTGATCAAAGCCTTGCTTAGTTGCCTAGGGGCTTCAACTCATGTTGATAAGATTTCCAAGTGCCAGTCATGGAGCTTATGACTGCCTAGTATCTAAGCAGATTGTATATTTTTAAAGTGCTAGATGTATTCAATGAGGAGCCATCCAGTGTAGGACATGGATGTGTTTAAGGGCTCTGGCAACCGGCACAGGGGCCTGGCAGCTGCGCAGAATTCTTTTATATCTTGCTATGACTGGCACTTTTATACACACACACAGGCATGCATGCATGAGTTCCTGCTCTGTCTCTCCCTCTGTATGTCTCTCTCTGTAATACGTTCACTCACCACTCGTGCCATTATACATGCTGATATCCCTTTTCATCGTGGGTGAGGCTACTACAGAGCACGGCTAGGAGAAAGAGGTTCTGTGTGTGTGTGTGTGTGTGTGTGTGTGTGTGTGTGTGTAGCAGCTTAAACTGCTGCATGCATGTGTCTTCATCATCCTGAGAGGTCTGCGCAGAATGTGCAACAGAGCATCAGTTGTTTCGACCACCTGCATCCCAGGATAGGGGAGATTTATTTCTGATTTCTTTTTATATCTGGCAGCTTTCACAAGAGAGGACAATAGATCTGCCCTACCTGTTGATCAAATTTACCATGGGAGAGAGAGAGAGAGAGAGAGAGAGAGAGAGAGAGAGAGTGTGAGGTCTGTCTTTGAAATATCTAATGAACCAATCTACTTCACACTTGGTTTCCTGTGTACCCAATGAACTTGGGGTTTGGAATGTGGAGCAGTTTGCAGAGCGTTGGATATTAAACTGTGAATAAAACTAAAAGACCGCGGAAAAAAAAGCACTGCCATATTGCTGGCTCTTCCGTGTCTACCCTTCATAATTAAGGTCCATCTTAAATTCACTCGGATCATTTTGTTTAGAGAAAACTCAATCAAAAGGCATTTTTGCTGACTCTAGATCATCATATAGAAACTATATGGTATTAAGTTGCTGTGAGCTGTAAATTCACCACTTCTTCCTTCTCACACAGACTCACCCTATGCTCACCCTGGGTCCGGTTGTTCAAGTGTGCTGTTAACTTATAACACTAATATCATTGACAAAAAGACACTAAAATGTAGTTAAAGAAAAACTCTCTTTATTTGCATTGCCTTCCACCTTTTTCTCCGGCCCCTCTGTCTCTCTCTCTCTCTCTCTCTCTCTCTGTGCACACACACCCGGATCAGTCTCTGTGAGTCCGTCTCTGTACTCTGTCTGGTTCTGGTGGTTGATTAACACAGATATTTGCTGATTGCTCTCATAAGGAGCCAGATTGGGTGGTGCATATCCTTCGCATTCCACTTCCGGGATTGCTCCGGTGCTGCAGGAAATTCCGCCGGATGATAAATTCGGTGGATTTATGAGGATTATTGTTGACTGCTCCTCAGATCTCTGAATGGTAAATTGAGACAGCTAGCTAGACTATCTGTCCAATCTGACTTTTCTCTTGCACAACTATTTTGCAGCGGCTCTGTGCAGAGTTTAGCACAGCCCATGACGATTCTGATTGGTTTAAAGACATGCCATTAAACCAGAGCACGTTTTCCTCCCATCCCCGAATGCTATGTGGAGTAGCCAGACCTTCCTTCAGCGCGCTTTGGAGGAGGGTCTGTTAAAGCGAAACTATGCTATGTGAAACACACCTAATCATGCATACACACAGTTCAATTGTTGGCACTTGTATAGACGTGAAGGAACACGTAGCCACAGACAGGCCCATATTCCACTGTCCCCAAGCAGTAGCTATTGTATTGTGATAAATGGAGTGTCTCCTGTCCATGTAGCCACAAGGCCCTGCAGCCGTCCACTGGGAGCCTGGAGATGCTTGGTGGCCTTTCTATCAGGTTTCCTGTCTCCTGACTCAGCACCAGCTGTGCACACCAGCAGGAAAAAGAACATGCAAAGGGTAAACATAATTCACTGGAGATTCATGGTATAGTATGACCCTAAGGCACTCAGTTAGACAATAGTCTTTCTTTTACCTGACAACGAGCCAGGCAAAGCTTTTCGGAGGAAGGATCATCATGCTCTGTGGGATAATGGCCCCTATGATGTCATGTAGAAGCAGAATATATAGGGTACTTACAGAGAATGTGTCAACATGATGAAAATGCTGAATGTTTTGTAATGGCATACTATAAAAAGCCCTGTTTAAGTGTAAATACGTTTGTGGCAGCTTGTTCTAGATCATCTGGATATGATTGCTGCCTGTTTACATCACAGCAAAACTGCATCCCGTACACAGACACTTAATCAGAAGCGGAACTTGGCAAATTTGTCTTGTGGTTTGAAGACAATCTCTGACAGTTGCCCTGGCTGACTGTATGCCCAGAAGCCACTCTAACATTGAAGGAGACCGAGCTTTTATGGCAACAATGGCAGGCGTGCCAGCGGAGCCAGGCAGTCATCATGGTAGCGAACATGGTGGGCTGTCAGAGAGAGCAGTGTGGCACACTGTGTAGTTCAAGCGCCTGCTCTCCTCATAATGGAACAGCTGTTTGGAGCGCGGTGCGCCAGGGCGCTGGAGCACAGAGTAAATAGAGGAGAAGAGCAATGTAAACAGAGATGGGATGGCGGGAGCTGCTTCCCTGCTACCGTGAAAGGGGGTAAACACCCCAGAGATTTAGACGGAGGGGTTGTCGACACAGGAATGCACAAACACCACTACACAGGAGGGTGTGGAAAGAAAGGGGGGTGTATTGTGAAATAATGAAACAGTAATGCTCTACTCCAGCCTCAGGTTCCCATACAATTACCTGATCTGTATGTTTTTATTTTGATAAGACCGAAACTGCTACCTTGGAGACCAATCCTAGTTTCTCACATTTTAAATCTTAATATTAACATATGGGTTAATTATCAACCACATGCCTTAATTTGATTAGATTTTGGCCGCAACTGATTTATTGAGCTCATAGCTGATCTCCCTCTTAAGAGGGCCAAAGGCCTTTCTTTATTATTTATGAGATATAGAGCGTTTCCAGCTGTCCTGCACTAATAAATGGGATAGTACGAGAAGGCGCCTGACCCCTTTTATGACAGGCTGTAACTTTTCCAGCTGTTGGGTCAGTAGAATACTATGGACAGTGAGAGAACAACTGTGGTTGTTGGCACAGTATTGTTTTGACACAGAAAGACGATGTTAGATCAAACCCAGAATCATGTAGGTGTTGAGGTCAATTATAGCACCAAAAGTGACAACCAGCCCCTCTGATTGTGCAGACGGGCTCAGATGACTGCTGAACTCACATCATCTTGCGTCTTGTTTCTACAGCTAGGTCATGTACACAAAATTGGGGCTGGGAAAATTTGTATCTTTTGGATTCAGAGACCCATTATGAAACTGCATCTATCCCCTGAGTACACCGTATTCTGAGATTGCTGCCAAGCTAGGTTATGAGGGAGCAGTTTAGGCCAGATAAATATCTGAGATAGTTGGAGACCGTGTGGCTATTAAATCTCCTTTCTCTCTGAACCTAAACTCTCGTGGGGAAAATAACCCCCCGAGTGCACCATCCTCCTCAAATTGTATACTCAAATGAACATGCTGGATTCTCCTTTCTGGACATCTTTTTTTTCATTTTTGATCAAAGGAAATATATGGAAAAGGTGTTAGAGGGATATTTTTTGGATAAAAGATGACGTGACACAATATTACCCACAAACAAAAAGTCCCTGATAAAGAGTCATGTATTTGTTTTTTTTGTCAGCGCCATGTAAAAAGGGTGGCAATGTTACATCAGAGTTTGTGAGCAACATATAGTATGTAGCGAGGAGCAACAGTAATCCCATGTAATACTGTGAAAAGCTCTTTTAGCATAGCTGATACAGAATCTTTACAAGCCACTAATAATGAGCAACAGAGAAATGGATTAGGGGTGGCATGGCTGGATCTGGGCCACGGCAAGCAACACACAGCACAGTTAGTGAGTTGACTGCTGGCATATGTGTCTATGCAACACAGGAGTATGCATTACTCTGGTGTATCCCTGTGAGGAAGTGTAGGTATTTGCAAACAGCAGGTGGTTCAGCATTCTAGTCACCTCTGAAAGACTTCCATTGTGCATGCTGTAAACGTGCACACAGTTTCAGTTTTTGGAGGTTTCATGCACTTAAAATTGTTTGAAGACTCAAATGTATCCCTTAACAAATGATGGCGGGATTGTTTACCATAAGATCCACTGAAAGACTTTCAAACTTGCCTGTAATTTTCCTTTTTGCATTTACACTTTTACAGTTTTTTACAATCACTTTGGCGCTAATTTCAGAACCTTGACGTCATTTTTCAAAACTCTAGACACAAAACTCAAAACGATCATCACTTGTAACACAGGCTATCCAATGTTCAAAACATTGCATTGTGCATTCATATCTTTAAATAAATATTGCACATGCACAACCATTGGTTCAAAAAACAAATTTATGGTGAAATACCATTGAAACATTACTTTAGATCACCCACACACAAGCTACCCATAGTTTCACTGTGTCATCGTTCGTACAATCATTAAATATTGTAGTACAAAATAGGTGATACATGTTTCATTATGGTACTAGATGTAAATACATCCCTGTAAAAGTACTGAAGTAGTAGAGAGAATACTACAGACACAGTGAAATCATTGAACAAAACCTGAAATGTATTGATGAAAAACAATACAGTACGATCACAACATAGGTTTATTTGAATCAAAGCAAAATAATTAGCTACAAAATAGAAAAGAAAAGACAGTACTGTAAAACATCAAATGCAGTGTTCCTCAACTTGCTTGTACTTTACAGTAAAAAGCAAAACAAAGAAGTGATTACTGTACATATATATATATATATATATATATATATATATATATATATATATATCAATCATCAGTAACGAGTTGGCAGATTTGGACCAGCAATTCCAAGGGCCTGCATCGATACAGTGCAGTACTGTCAATATTGTAAATAGTCTCAAAGGTGGTACATGGGACCATAGAAACAGTGTCTGATAAACAGTAGTACATTACAGTAAAGAATGATGATGAAATATTACATCCATAGAGCATGTAGTCTAATTGGTTCATGCTCCACGCTAATTGGTGACAATGAATCTTGTTACAGTTTTTTACAATCACTTTGCTACTAATTTCAGAACCTTGACGTCATTTTTCAAAACTCTAGACACAAAACTCACAACCAATGATCAAAATATACATTTTTCAAAACTCTAACACTTTTTTCAATTGCTTGGATACAATACACATAAACAAAAGATCATTTGTTCATTTAACAAAGATCACTTGTTCAATATGACACAACTTAAGATCAAAGTACTACTATTTCAAAAAGCAATTCACACATTACATTTCAGATAATTGTCTATTCATTTCATTACAATCATCTAACTATCAATCCATACAACTACTCAAAATGATAAGTAACTGTTGCATTCCATGCCAATCTCTAGGTATGATATATATATATATATATATATATATATATATATATATATATATATATATATATATATATATATATATATATGTGTGTGTGTATATATATATATATGTGTGTGTGTGTCTTGTCGTTGCAAATGAGAATTTGTTCTCAATCGACTTACCTGGATATATATATATATATATATATTATACCACATTGGTCTGTAGTATTCTCTCTACTACTGCAGTACTTTTACAGGGATGTATTTACTTGTAGTACCATAATGAAACATGTATCACCTATTTTGTACTACAATATTTAATGATTGACAAAATGACACAATCCAATGTTTTGAACATTGGATAGCCTGTGTTACAAGTGATGACTGTTGTGAGTTTTGTGTCTAGAGTTTTGAAAAATCACATCAAGGTTATGAAATTAGTAGCAAAGTGATTGTAAAAAACTGTATCTTGAAACTTTCATGATCTAAACATGGAATATTGTTTGTCTGTTTCCATACAACTATGCATTGAGAGTAATGCAACAGTTACTTATCATTTTGAGTAGTTGTATCAATTGATAGTTAGATAATTGTAATGAAATCAATAGACAATCATCTGAAATGTAATGTGTGAATTGCTTTTTGAAATAGTAGTACTTTGATGTTAAGTTGTGTCATATTGAACAAGTGATCTTTGTTAAATGAACAAATGATCTTAGGTTTATGTGTACAATACACATAAACCTAAGATCATTTGTTCATTTAACAAAGATCACTTGTTCAATATGACACAACTTAACATCAAAACTCTAACACTTTTTTCAATGGCTTGGATACAATATCCAAGCCATTGAAAAAAGTGTTAGAGTTTTGAAAAACGTGCATTTTGATCATTGGTTGTGAGTTTTGTGTCTAGAGTTTTGAAAAATGACGTCAAGGTTCTGAAATTAGCGCCAAAGTGATTGTAAAAAACTGTAATATACACTACACTACCATATTCTCTCATCTGCAAGTCTCACTCTTCAATATTTATAGAAATCCAAATGTTGACATCAAAGATGTTTTTTTAAGCCAAGGCTGCACTTTTGCTTCACTCCTTAGAGGAATTGCTTGAAAGCTTCTGTTATTTCTGAGTTGTTGAGGTTATTCTACAGTGGCTGTAACTGCTCCATTATGGATATTCTCAAAAACGAATTATCAGGGCTTTAGTGCCCTTTAAGAAGAAGCAGTCAGCGTCTGAATGATCTGTTTGTCCTGCTCTCTTCTCCCAGCACCTTGTTAAGACCCAATACCTTACCTCAACCCTCCTGACACACACACACACACACACACACACACACACACACACACACACACACACACACACACACACACATACACGTACACACACCAGGCTGTCTGTCCCCTGTTCAACCCCCTCACAGTCAGAGGCCAGACAGGGTCGCACAGAGGGCGAGACATTTATGAGGTGTAGATATTTGTGCAGGAAAGCATTCCTCCTGTTGACACTGAGCAACACAGTCTGGATGCTGAGCGAGACGAAACAGACAGGCACTGAAAAGTAAGGCAGACTGACCACTCTGTCGAGTGAGAGGTTACAGAATCCAGGTTATAGACCTTAAAATGTGGTCCAAATGAGGAAAGCAATAGACAACTTTGGTGCATTGACTGGTTTTAGTGACCTTATCTTTCCCACGGATATAGCTTGTTTGGTTGGCTTAATTCAGAGTGTTGTTTGTCAAAAATATCTGAAGTACAACCTAGATTGTCCGGATGAATATTATCTTGACTTTGTATCTCTAAACACAGAGGAGTAATGAAGCAAAACCTTCTAAAACACATGATTATAACCTTAAGACCCCCCACACACCCACTCTTAACCCCATCATAAGCTCCAGTGGTGAAGAGAGTTCCTCCTATCCCCATGCTGATGATGCAGGAAGGACCATGGCTCAGACACGGGGCAGTGGCCATAGTCAACACAAAAGGTGGTGGTGGTAAACAGAGCTGTTTGTGTTCACTGGGCTGCTGCTGGAGATGACTGATATGCCCATTAGACCCTCTCTGGGCATTAGGGGGATGGGTGGCGGCACTCGGGCTCCATGCAAGACAAAAAGACCCTTTGGGCATGCAGAGAAAGGTCACTGACCCGTATTGTGTCTCCTTCAGGCCTAGCCAGTGGTTATTTCACATATTCAGGTTAGAGAGATTGGCTTTGTCAAAGCTGATGAGTATGTATGCAAATGGACAGATGCTGTAGGTTAGGGATGATGTTGTGTGATAGAGGCATACACCTGCTGCTCCAGGCACTGGATGGAGAAGGTCTCATATTGCTGCTGGCATTTTTTGCACTACAGACTAAAAATACCTGATACACTGTGTCTTTGAGACAAATAAAAAAATAAGGTGTTCCAAGTCTTCAAGCTTATTATATGTGATGTAGTGTGCTTTTACTTCCACTAGAGAGCGCTCTCCTTTACGTCTATCCATTTCAGATACTGTATGTTAACATAAATAATTTTATGTGTATATAAATCCCTTGATTTAGATCAGAAACAAACATTTCATATGAATCAAATCTTGCATTTTTTTGTTATGGTATTTATTTATATATCATCTATAAAAATTCTTTATCCTATACCACAAATTTATTTCTAAAAAATGCAGCACAAATACAGAAAATTACACTTGTACAAATCTTGAAAACATACTCAATGCTGACAGACTTGTAGTTAGTTTTTGGTTCTCATGGGTCGCATGGTTTTCTACCATCCCACAGACACACTACCAAAGAACCAATTCATTTTAAAAGAAAATAGGCAAATGCACTTTCTCGTGAATCACAAAAATCCACATCTATCTCTGAATCAGTCAACATCATATTTACAGAGCTTGGCAGCTAAACCCAGTAGGCTTTATTTGATGCTGGGACAGATCTGTCTCTATTTACTAAGGAACTCAATGCTCACATAAACTTAGTTCAGCCAGAGACACTTACATCAAAGGATTTATCGCAACAAATAAAAGAATTTGGCAGAAATGAATCCATTCATTTTTACAAATGAATCCAAGTAACTTAAAAATTGTAAGGGGAGCACATTAAAACTCCTTAAGGGGTATGAAGAACAGAGCCTAGCACATACAAATACAGTATATGAGATATGGGATGTACATAACGCACAACAAGGGAAGACCTGCCATCACCACATCTAGTAATAAGAAACTAGAACAGGTGGAAGTTGGGGGATGGTTAAGGGAGAAATCAGCCGTGTGATATAGGTAAAAAATAAACAGTATAAACAGTAGCAGCAAAGGTAGCACAAATTATCAAAGGAATGAGTGCAGGTTGTTTTCTACTCTTTTTTGACATATCTTCCTGGTATAGTCAAATGATACTGATCAGCCGATGACATGCACAACTTAAGTGCTCTGTTTGAACAAGTTACTCCATTTCTGTAAATAGGTAAACTTTTGCACTTTTTGTTTTTTACTTCCTTTTAAAACACCAATACATTGACCTGTTAGACAAATTTACCAATGCATTGACACAAGGTTAGTCTGTTCTTAAAACCGTGTATCTTTGGTATAATTGTGTCTGTCTGTCCCAGAAAATGTAATGTATTATGTCTTTCATTAGTCATTACAAAACGGCTTAACATAAATGTGTTGATGGGAAATGGCAGGTGCAGTGAGATGAAGAGGACACAGCCAGAATAATAGAATTAATTCACAGAGGTTTGCCGATGAGAAGAATCCAGTGTTGCTTTATTTCTTTTCACTAGATGGCCTCTACAAGACCAGTTTTATTTAAGAAATGCAAATGCGACATTACACCGAGAAAAAAAAAAATGTCACATTCTCATAAAGCGCTCTTGGCATGAACAAACAGCAACATTGACAATAAATAAAATGTTGGCGAACAAAATAAAACTTTGTGAAACAATAATACTCAGGATTGCATACAAGACAAAAAATAGACAAAATGTACTTGGCACAAATTAAATTAACATAAGTAATTTTCAGATTGAGTGAATCAACTCTATGTCCATTGCTTTGTGAATCTGATTGTCCTTCACAGTTAGCATTGAGTATGTGCGTGCACTGTACAAAATAGACACAGATGGTTGATGAAACTTAAATAGAATAATTTCAACAAACTGCCAGTACTCTGGTATATCTTACTTTGTCAGTACCTTAACCTTCATAGTCACACTTCCAGGAGGCCTTTTTGCTGCATATGTCTGCCCAAAAAAACTGTAGGTACATGTGCAAGAAACCATTGTCACAATGCAAAGCCAATATATATGCACATAGTGGAGGACATGTATTCTATAAGTTACCAGTGATTTCTGATCTGAGTTCAGTACAGGTGCTTGACATGTTAAATTTAAATAAAGGAAATAAAGATATTAAAAGACACTTTGGTATTTTTAGGTCATAATGTGCTGAACTATGCATTCATTTAACACATTTTCATTTAAAGACCCAGTCTTGTTCTAAATTGATTTGTGTGGACATGATTATAGTGATGCCAGGACACTAATCACACACAAATATTGTGTCAAAATGTTATGCTCATATCATTGATCTTAAATCATTTTTGACCCGTGATTGCAGTCCAGTGGGATCTGCCTTATGATGAGGACCAACTGAGAGGTACATAAATAAAAAGATGTTTTTAAAAGAAGATAACTTGCAACTCGCAAATGCAAAATAACACAAAACTTTTACAAAAAAAATCCACTTGACCTATTTTTTTTAAACAGAATGACCCCCCTCTCAGAAAGTGAGTCTTGTCCTGTTATAGACTAAATCCTTCTGTCTTTGTTTGTGCTCTGTCTGTCTCAGCAGGGCATATGCAGTGCAACACTAACATCTCCAATCTTGACTTCCCAAAGCAAAGGAAAAATGACGTAATGTATTCTACACCCATATAAAAATAAATCAATTGCAAACATGGAAAGATACATCTCATATATACAATAAACTCCTATATAAAATAGCTTTTATGTACATATAGACAACAGACAACAATACAATAATTGACCTGTACAATATACACCTGAACAGTTAAGACAGGCGAGAGGTACTGAAGTGTATGGCTTGATTGGGAAAAATTCAAAATTATTTACAGACATCAACTTTACATCCTTTACATGTTTTCAACTTCCCTGGAATGAAGAGGTCTAGGGAGAGCCCCATGCCTTACTTTTGTTTCCATTCCCTTAGGTAAGGCTACCTTTACGTAAAGAATTGGTCCGGAGACTATTCAGCCTCATAATACTTTGCCCAGTCAAATGCACGCTCAGCTCACCTTTGGTGACATATGATAGAAGCTGGAAGTATGAGTCCTAAAACCATTTATGAAGCTGTCTATCACATAGATCCATTAAAAAGAGATTAGTTAGACAATGAAACACCACTTATTGAATTTTGTGATACCCAGGAAGACCCAGACCTTCCTCTATTCTTCTTGAAAGGATCAACCAGATGCCAATAGACTCCAGTGTGTAACCTCAGACAGCCCTGCTTTGGTGCTGACATTTAATCCATGGGTCCTTGCATACCCAAGGAATACTTGTTGTCTTCCCAGGCTGGTGGTCTTGTAGGTAAAGTCATGGACTTTTATCATTCCTCAAAAGGAGTCCTTCAGTAGTGTCCTCATGGAGGTTCAGCACAGGATGGAAACCCCTTCAGTAGTGACCAATTGACCAGTGGTGGGGTCATACGTCCCAGCCAGGTAGTAGAGGTCTGGGGAGGTACTGTTCGGCTTCTGATTGCGAGTCAGACACTCATACTCTTCCCTGCTCACCACCTGGCACTTATGAGAGATTGTCTGGACGTCATTCTCATCCTCATGACATGACTGGTACAGGGCATGCTGGATAGGGAAAAGACAGAGTACATTGCAAAAAAAAACAAAGAAAGAATGTCATTTAAAAGTACCAAATGCTACAAATGAAAATACATAAAATAGGAACCTCCATCACGGCTCACCTTGCCATCTCGATGCCTCTTGCCGAGCTTGGTCTCTTCAGGGTGGTAGAACCACTTGACTTTGACCACCATGCTGGAGGTCCAGGATTCCCAGAGGTTCTCAATTCGACCTATGTATGGAAGGTTAGGGCGTCCAGCTGAGAGGAACACAGCACAATCTCCCACTCTCACTGTGTCTCTGCCTCGCACAATGGCCTTATAAAAAAGCTTCCTGGCCTTGCCCTTTAGACCTCGCCGCTGTGGAAAATTAGACACTTTGTCCAATCTTGTTTGATAATGATTCTAGAGATTTAGTATTCTAGTCTAACTGAACTGATATTATGAAAGAAAAGGACAAATATGTGCTACATTGATGCAGTAGAAACATAGAAGTAGACTTTTCTCACCTGTGTAGGGTTTCCTGACCACCTCCACATCTGTCGTCCTGCAAGGAACGCAGACATCTTGGGCCTTGGAATAAATGAGGAGTCATCTGGAAGCATCCTAGGTTTCTTCACGAAATCCTTAGATGGTTTAGAGGTGGAGCTGGTGCATTCTTTTCTCTTCAGGGACTTGCTGTTGGAGACCTGGTCAGGGGAGCCTCCTTTGGCATTGGAAACAGCCACAGCTTTGGCCACAAAGGAGTGCTGATGTGGTCTTGAAGAAGTTGAGGGTTCAGACGGTTGCAGGAGCCCCCGGTGGGAAGACAGACAACTCTGAAGCATCAGTGTAGAACTGTCTTCATCCTCTGAGCTGTAGGAGGAATCATTGTCCGAGGAACACAGGCTAGAGCTGGAGAGTGAGCCTGAAGAAGAGGAGCTTGAAGAACCAGAAGACGAAGAGGAGACGGAGAGACGAGACAAAAAGCGGCCAGCCGTCCTAAGTCCTCCTGAGGCTGCAGCCAGTGAAGCCGTTCTCCTCTCGTCCTCTTCATCATCCAGATCAGAGTAGGAGCTGTGACACTCTCTGTGGGAACTGAAGCCCGGGTCGCCATAATCATCCAGACGCAGAGAATAGGAGGGCTTTCTTTGTGGTGTGGTTCCTTTAAGGAGAAGTTCTACCCTGGATGCACCACCCTCTTTGTTGTCTTTAACCAGCAGGACTGGGTGAGAGTAGGCCTCTGTCCTGGGCATCCCACTCACACTGGAAGATCCACCTCTTAACAGCAGAGCCTTGCTGTTTTTTGTCTTGGGGGAGGTCACTCCTTCATGATCTAACTTGACTAAGAACTCTTGTCCCGACTTCCTGCTCTTTGGCACAACAAGCTCATCTTGCCTGCGCCTCTGGCCATACGGCCCACTTCTGGGGCCCAGAGATAAACCTGGACTTGGGCCTGTAGACGGAGTACAGAACGAGGAGTAGCCATTTGCAATGCTGCTGAAGGAGTCCACCTCAAAGGAGCTGCTGCTGAAGAGACCTTTGGCTGGGGTGGAGGCCAGTGGCTGGGTCCTAGGCAAGGGGAACAGGTCATCCTCCGTCCCTCTTAAGGCCTTCCTAGGTGCCCCATTGAGCTGAAATAGGTTGTCAGACGACCTTTTCCTAGTGTTACCCAACGAAGGCCACCCCAGGAAAGGTGAAGGATTTTTATTGGCATTCTCAGCCTGCTGTTGCTGCTTTTGTTTTTTCCCGGAACCCTTTGGTCTCCCTAGAATGAACAAAATGCCCAGTTTTAGCAATACATCGCAAATGGTGAAACATGACTTTGTCTTATTTGTACATACTGTACACAGACTCCTTTATTTGTTCCAACTGTTCAATCTAATGCAGTCCAGCACAATAGCTCCACAATAGCTCCACAATAAGTCCTGTTGTTGAAAAGCTTCTGCTGGTCAGTTAATGTGGACATTATGTCAAAGATTTGTTAATTCAACTCTATAGTCATCATCATTAGAAATAAGTGCATGTCCAAAACAAAACAAACAATAACCAAATACAGCCATAAAATCCCCAGAGTTAAACTAGACATCTCTCTGACATGAAGAAAAACTGAACATTATAAACTTCACTTCAAATTTACATAAGAAGACAACATAAGATCTTTTTCAAGGCTATTATGTTGGATTGCATAGCTGAGCAGTGTACAAACCCACAGAAATGTATTTGGAATTCTAGTAACAGGAAACAATTTTTTCACAAGTTTACATTTTCTCTGTTATTTACAGTATAATTAAGTGTTTCAGGGGGTTTATTCTTACCTGGTCTTCTCTTGTTAACAATTAGAGTTTGGCTGTTCGTTAAAGTATTGACAATGTTGAATCTGTCATAAGGTCTGTCACTGAGGGGGGCTTGCTCCAGACTAGAACTTCTCTTGGCTGTTGTCTCGCTGGGTATCAGCAGGGCAGGAGACAACTCCCCACCTAAAAGACAATGGGCAGTTAATTATTAGCATTTACTTACAGGTAGACCACACAGTGCAGCATGAAAGTGAATATGCCCAGTTACACAGATAGGAGACACCCACAGTGAATCTGGTATCCTGGAGGCAGGAGGCGGATGTTTGGGAGAGAAATCTTCCCTCTGTCTCCATCATCAAACTCAACCATCACTCCTACTTGATGCGACTTCCCTTCATCAGATGAACCACATGCTAGAGACAAAAATGCACTTCTTCAGGTAAGCAGGAAAATTTGCAAATGCAAAAAAAATTATTATGTTCTTAAAACTAAATATATACTTGAAGATACAGATGACACAGGAAAACAGATATAGAGAAGATGATGTCTCACCTCTACGGACATAGCCTGGGTATAGGCAGCGTGAGCGTTCGCTCCAGTAAGCGCACACCCTGGTTCCTTCACTGAGCATAGTCTCCGACTTTGGCCGTACATCCAGGACCTGAAGGCCAGACCAAAACATAATTAAGATTCATAACAGACTGCGCACGCACGCACACACGCACACACAAACACACACACACACACAAACACACACACTTGTGAGAGCCATAGAGCATTGTGCATGGGAAGCCAGTGTGCCACGTTTCCAAGCGGCACTTATCTCATGCCAATGTGCCAGTCAGGGCTGAAAAGAACGGAAGCCATGATGCAGTAAATCCTGACTTGCTGAGTAATACTAAAGAGGGCCTGAATAGAGGGCTTGTGATTGCAGGTTGCCAGATCCTCCCTCCAACAATGCAGGCAGCCCCAGCATCCGCCACTCACTTGGGGCTCTTTCAGGTTGCTTTCATTTACTGTTGCCATGGCGAGGGACCCTTTGACTGATGAGGTGTGGATGTGGGTGTGTGTGCATGGGGGAGGGAGAAGGAGCATGGTGAAAATAGGGGCATTGGTGTCAGAGTCAAATAAATGGCTTTGGGACTAATTTAAAGACAAAAAAGTATAAGTATGGAATAATTAGGACCAGCTGCTATCTGATGAGTGTTTAAATAAGACTAAAGTTACTGCTGAGAGAATCAGTATGAGCAAGCTTACAAGGATGAGCGAAGGAGGAGACAAGTGGCCAGATAATAAAAGGAGCAATATATGTAAGTTTGTGCAGAGTTGTGATAACATCCATATGACAACAAGATTTTATAAATCACTCATAACTTTAGATTAAATATGATCACAAAAACATTATAAATAAGGTCACAGCATAGTTATCATACCCTCTTGGTAGATTCTCCTTTCCCCTATTAGAATGGCAGCAAAAGCCATTAATCCAAGGCACAATCATGCCAGTTAAACTCTGCTCAACTGTTCCAGGGCCATCCTCTCTGGACACTCCATTGTTTGCAAACACAATGTCCTATGTCCTGTTTGGCAATAGTAAAGACTTACGTCCACAGTTGGAGAAGATGTGGGTATGACGGCTTTGCTTTAGGTGGCCCAGCTGTTGAAAACCAGCATCCTCTCAGTAAAAAGAAAATCAAAGGTCACCTGCTTTAGTAAACACTAAAACTCCATTCTGGATGCAAAACACACCAGAAAGCACGTTACCTAAATGCAAATGAACACCAGCCAAGAATGTGCTGAGGTTTCTACAATGTATAATTATGTCTCATTACATGGATGACTTACGTAACCTGTAATTGTATCTTAATGAGTGAGAATTACAAATCCAAACGATCTTGTGGTTAAGATAAAAGAAAGATTGTAACCACCCCAAGTGCAACTGAAAAAACTAAAGGGGTGAACAATTTTATTGTGAAATATAGATATGCCTTCTAATAGCAGGATAGCCCTGCACTTTTGAATCATTCCAGGTCATCATTAGCTAGCTTCACTTTATACGCTGTTGTGTCTTTATTGATCTGAGCCTTTAAACAACTCTGTTACCTTGGCAGCAGTAGCGATGTAAATTTCACATCATCTTCCATTTAAACTCCAAAATGTGAATAGATCCACAGAGCTGGGTTTAACGAACATTCACAGACACTCACACACACAAACCCAAAGATCCTCCCTCCTATATGTTCATATGCATTTAAGAGGTTTAGATGGCCTCAATGACCCTAAGAGATAGTCAAGAGAGGTTGAAAGAGAGGAAACAAAGAGGCTGGCAGAGCTACAGAGAGGCTGGAAGGCTATGGAGAATTGCAGAGAGTGAGGAAGATGTTTAAGAGAAATATAAGTGTTAAATGACCCAGAAGACCAAACAAGTGACTTTTTTTTACTGTAACAAAGAGTGTTTAGTGCGGCGGGGGGAACTTACAGCTTCCTGTAACAGCTGCTCCAATGAATAGATTCTTGGACGGTTTCCTCTTTCACCGTAGATAACAACGCTAAAGCTAGAGAAAAAAGGACAGCAGAGAGAGAGAAAAAGATATTTTCAGATGCTTGTATCATGCTTGTTTGACTCCCATGTTATATGTTACTCCCACTCTGCTGTTGTGAAAGCATCTTTTTGCAGCCTGAGCTGGAGGAGCCGTATTTATACACAGAGCTAGGTATGGGACG
This sequence comes from Perca flavescens, assembly GCF_004354835.1. Taxonomy (NCBI): domain Eukaryota; kingdom Metazoa; phylum Chordata; class Actinopteri; order Perciformes; family Percidae; genus Perca; species Perca flavescens. Next base: position 13,498,129 of record NC_041345.1, read on the forward strand.
GTGTGAGGTTTGTAAAGTAAAGACAAAAGACATGAAGAGATATAAAAAGAGGCAAAAACTTAGATACTTCAGATAACTTTTAGCCCTCTCATGTTGAATTCCTCTTTTCATGATCGTAAAGATGCCAACCCCAATGAACCTTGTATACATAATTTATTTTATGGTGTGATGTTGTCTGGAAGTATGTGTTAGCCTCAAGGATAATTCATGAATTAAATTTCCCACCACTTCGTGCCATGTCTCAGTTTCTGCATATAAATGCCATGTTGTGTAAGGTTTAGCACATGTGCAGACTGAAGTAATCTAAGTCCTTACTTCGATTTCAATCTTAATGACCTCCTTAATAAATAAAATAATCTGATTAAGGTATTTGAATGACATATGTGAATTGAAATACTCTCTGATTGATCACTTGGACCATTGCATGTGTGCTTACATGTCTGGGAGCTCCAGTGTGTGGACCCTGGCAGCATATAGAAGCTCATCCTCCTTGGAGATCAGCACCTTTAGTCCATCAGTTAAGAGTTCTTTGGTCAGGACACAGTTGGGAACTGCATAAAGAAAAAGCAAATATCACATTTAGTATTTCACAACATCCCTGAAACTATCTGCTGCTTGAAACACTGTTGCAAGACATCCAGTGTTATATTTGACCTTCATGGCTTTTGTTGCTGTATGAGTGGCTCCTATCCTCCTCTTCTTCTGAGAAGCTGCTGCCATCCATCTGAAAGCCCTCATCTGCCGCAAAGCTCTCCAGCAGCCGACTCACTGCTCGTCCCTTTGGCTGTAAAATATAACAGAAGGGATGCACAGAAAAATAAATGAATGCAGGGATGGATTAAAAAAAATGGAGATAGAAAGTGTGATAGAAGAAAGAAGAAATTGTTTAGCATGCTACTCAAAGTAGCAATTAACCACAGGAAACTTCACAGTGCCTGTGCTATCTCCTATCAGTAGCCATTTTTTCACTCTGTCACAGCAGAAGGTGTGAGCCGCCCCCCTTCCCACATCTCCTCTCCCATCCTCTCCTCCACTAAGATTACTCAGCAGGAGGCCGGGCTATGTGCGATTGCTAAGTACTTTTAATAGTTCTACAGTAACGGTCCTCAGGGTGAGAAATCGAGGACAGTAAGACATCACCTGAATTGTTAATAGAATGTGTGAAGACATTTTTGTAGAACTGGATTATATTTGGCGGTTTGCATTTGCTTGGCTTCCTGAGTGAGGATTGAGTGCTTTTTGTATTGACTGTGTCTAGTACCTGCTGGTCCTTGCTCCTTCGTCCCCTGCTGCCCTCCTCACTCTGCGAAGATGGGGCCCCAACTGACCAGCAACCTCTCCTCTGTTGAAGTTGACATGAAGGTGGACAAAATGAGTGTTGAGGGTATGACATATAACAAGCACTCTGGTTACGGTCCCAGTTTGTGCACATAAATGATCAAAAATAATAATGCGCAGAGTTGTCCTTTGAGGGTATGAATTATTAATGTAAGGGAACATATTTATGATATAACATTTATATTTCAAAATACTTTCTGCTAACCTTGTTGATTGCTCCTCTTAGCATGGTGCTCTTGCGGGTTGCCCTCTTTAGCCTCTCACTGGTGGTTGGGAAGGTGGCCAGTCCCATGCTCCTCCTGTAGCGGTTTCCTCTGGTCCCAAGGCTGCCCCACCGAGGCTCCTTAGACCTGGGTCCACATGGCCTTCTAACCCCTTCGGGTCGGTGATCTTCATGGCGTTTTTTGACTGGAGTGGCCAGGCCAAGCCTACAGGGGGGCTTCTTCCTTACTTTGACCTCACCTTCTGCTCCAGACAGACTCTGGGAGCCTGTGCAGTATAATTAGAGAAACAGATTTAGACCAAGCTAACTAGCCAGGAGGAGAAACACAAAACAGATGCTTCCCATGAAGATGTGGTGCAGCTTTGTTGACTTATGAATCAGTTTCAAAGGACAGTCTTACCATAAAGCTCCTGTCTCTGTTTTTTGTTCCTGGCTTTCTGATTGGCCTCCAGTTTTACAACAGACGAGGGACTCGGACCGGTCACGGAGGAGCTGGAAGTGACGTCTCTGTGGGGTTGGGCTCTGTAGTCTTGACCTTCATCAGTATCATAACTGCCTTCCTCTTCTTCAACGTCTAATGGACAAACAATACAGCATTGAGATGCTACTATATGAACTTACATGGGAAATCCATCTCTTTAAGTCATTACCAGCCCATGGAGTTATTTAACTTGCCCTCCATCATTTCACAAGCACTTCATTAGCATTTAAGTAAATAGTTTAACTGTTCATAGAAATGATGTATGAAGTGCTTTGCCTCGGTGGTATTTCCTGGTGTGAACACACATGCTACAGAGCTAATGTGCAAGGGAGTGTAGGAGTGAGTTTGTGTGTGTGTGTGTGTGTGTGTGTGTGTGTGTGTTGTCACTGCACTTTCTCAAGCAGCTCTTTGACTCAGTCTGCTAGTCTCCAGGGCTGTCAAAGCCTCTCACAAGCAAGTGTCCACAGCTGTGGCTGTACATCTAGCCCAGACCATCCAACAATGCCGATCACTGAGGTGTCAAATGTCCATGCACACCCCTGTCCGTTACAAGCCATTTATCAACACCTATTTACTCACTTCGTATTGCTTTTAAAGTGATTTAACAAAAGGCACTCTGGACTTACCAGGATACCTGATTAAGAGGCGCCCTGGTAGTTCACCTCAGTACTTTCCACAGAGGCCCGGGGTTCAATTCCAACCTGTGGCCCTTTGCTGCATGTCATCCCCCTCTCTCTCTTTCACTTTCCTTAATCTGTCCTAATCTGTCCAATCCAATAAAAGCCAAAAAACATAATCTTAATCTTAAAAAAAGAAGAAAAAAAAGAGCATACCTGATTCAATGCGTTAGTGACAATACGTCAGGTTTTTTTCTTTATTTTTAACTTGTCAAATGTGCTTTATGTACTGCAGCCCTTCCTCATTTGTTTCCTGAAGAGGAATTTTGTTTTTTTATGTTTATAGTCTTTTTAATCGACCAAAAATACCCTCGACACGACAGAAGTCCCCAACTCACTTGTCTGTCTTTGCAGGAAAGGAAACAGAAAGGGTCAAGACCAGGAATCACACCCAGGTCTTTCTTACTGTGAGAGGAAAATGTTTAACACTGAGCCATATTTAGTTGCTTTGGCCAGTTTCATTACCCATGACTGTGTATGTTTCATAACCAGCTCTCAGTGGTCACCGCCTCACCTTGATCAGAGGAGTCACTCTCTGCAGGGGAGCTCTCTCCCTCCTCCATTGCCTCCTGCCTCTGGCCACGGAGCACCCTCGCTCTAGGCTGGCTCAGATGGGAGGAGCCCTGTGTCAGGGTGGTCGATCCCTTTTTACGCCCACGGCGCATCAGTCCAGTCCAGCTCTCTTGGGGGCCACTGTCCACACTGGCTGCTAAGAAAGTTTGCAAAACCAATCACAAATCTAGGTTAACAATGGGACTTTAAAAGTTAATTTATAATAATATTTAACAGTGTGAAAGTAAAAACACAACACTGTGGTTATTAAAACAAAACAGCACGTGGCACAATCAATAACTGTGATTGCCATTATCTACCTGTGTCACTTTGCCCCCCCGACTCTCGCCTGGCCTCAGCTTTGCTTGCGCCCTGGCTTCTGTGGCCATGCTTGGGGTTGGAGTTGCAGGGCGAAACCTCCTTGTCCCTGGAGCCCATCCCTGAGAGAATCTTTTTATCCTGGGCTTTCTGTTTGAGCTGAGTCATATCACCGGCCAGCTTGGAGCTGAGCATGCTGTGAAGACTGCTTTTTCTGCAGCCCTGTGCTTTTATCTGCTGCAACAGAGAGAGATGACAGAGCCAGTTACACTAACGGTCACAGCAGCCGAAAAAGCATCAGAACGTCAAAGGGAGAGGGCTCTCGTTTGCTCACACACAGAGAAGAAAAAGGAATAGTAGAAGCCCAAATGAAAAATATATTAATATGGAGAGCAGAGGATTTGACTCCTGAGGGTAGCACCTAATTAGAAATAGTGTGCAACAAAGGAATATATCAAACGCACAAAAACAAAGAGTGGCCTCTTTCATTTCTAGTTGGATAGAGGACTAAAGGGAGGAGGACAAGGGGACCCTGACCTGTGTGCTGCTGAGTCGCTCAAAGCCTCGACTGGACAGCCTCTTCTTCCTTCTCTGGCTGTCTCCGCTCCCTCCTAGGTCCTCAGGCGACAAGGCAAGCCCCGCCCCCATCGACCTGCCAGTCAAAACAAGGGAGAGGCATTCATTAGAGAAGAATGGCAGTGGTTTGAAAGAAAAAGAGGGGGTAGAACATCACAGGGCAAAACAGAGTTGAGTCACCTTTCTGAGGGATCTAATAAGTCTCCTTTCTCGGTCTGATGAACAGAATGACAAAAAAGGACATGCCAAGTGTCTGAACCACACACTTGAAAAATTGGGATCTAACAAGGATCCTGGGATTGTTTGAGGGCAGTGTGGCATTAGAAGCCTTAACGCTTTATCTAGGGAGTGTCTGTGCAGCCTGTGAAGCACTGCATAGCTTTGAAAGATACACTGAATGGTTGGAAGGCATTGCATTTGTATGCAGCGCTATTGTTCTCAGCAAATATCATAGCTCCCTTTTCATTGTGGCACACTGTTTCCCCTACAGTGAGCAGCATCACAGGCCAACCACTCCAAATGCCCTTGAATTTCCCTCTGGAAGCCTGCCCACAGACCACACCGACGTGAGCCAGACGATGCTCAAACAAAAGATTAACTTCCCCTCTCCGAGTGTGCATGCAGCCTAAGAAATCAGTCACATTTACAGAGTAAGCATGGTTTAAATGTGAAGCAGATAAATGAAGCGCATTCAACATTTCATGTTAGTTCTTTGTTTGCATATTGTACCACGTACAATTCCGTAACTACACATTGTTCGGAATCAAATGTGTGTGTGCTTCTTTGTTTATGTGAACACCGTTTGTATGTAATCCTCATTTGTGTGTAAATCTCATAATCAAGAGTGTATCAGTGGCGTGCATCTGTAAGAGAATAAAAGCTATTGTCGGGCAGTGGGACTGTCTGCCCACTGACTGATTGACAAGAGAGTGACAGAGGTGGCAGTGAAGTGTGAGTTGTCCCTGTGAGGCAGATGCAACCAGGGCTTGCCTTCCGCTGCTGACAAACACAATATGACAGAGTCCCTCCCCTCAGTGAGGGAGCTGGTGGGGTTGAGCGTACAGTGACTAATTTAACAGAATTGATTAGCAGGGTTTGCTTGCTAGCAGTAGTTCTCTCCAGCCTTCCCCCCAACCAAAGCAGCACCATAAAAGACTCCAGCGCTCTACCCACAGGAATAACAGAGACACACACAAAAACAAACAATGCATGCATAAATGCTCATGAGCACACTGCTGCATCCATACCTAATTGCACAGATGCATAGAATGTGCTGGCAGGGAGGCTTTAATTTATTGCTCACTAAGAGAATACCACACACACACTCTGTGGTTCAAGCGAAATAAGGGAAGGAAGGCTGGGCTGTTACCCACTGACCCACTGCCCTGCATGATAGCACCCAAGCGTCAGCATCTTGTAGTGGGCATGAGTGGCAGGTGCAGTACTTGATTTTACATAACCCTGCCATGTAACGCAACATGGGGCTAATCATTTCCCAATCTGCCCGTTCCTTGTTCAGATGGGTCACACACACAACAGAAACCAAAGGGAGTACACCCTGGCTGCCTTAAAGAAAAGTACATGAGCTGTGGCTCAAATTTTAACACAATAAAAAGACAGTTGAGTGTACTGAGCCCCGCAGAACACCCCATCACCCCCATGTCAGGCTGCACCCTCCCTTCCACTGCACTTCGCTGCAGGGCCTCGGCCAGTCACCCTTACATTTGGGTGTCATTGTCACCCAGCATCAGCATCTCCACTCCGACCAGTGCTGGCCTGGCGAAGGGGCATGGGTATATTGGTGGAAGGAGAGTGGAGGTGACACCGCAGAGGGGCAGCTGGGAACACTGTGGACCGTTGCCCAGAAACCACAGTGAGAAAAGGAGGGAGAAGAGTAGAGAGAGAGAGAGAGAGAGAGAGAGAGAGAGAGAGAGGGAATGCTGCGAGGTGACATTTAGTGCTCTAAGCCTTTCCAAACCCTGATGACAAGGCTAATTGAAGCCTGACAGAAAACCTTTATCCCCTAGACCCTTTTGGTTTATCAGTTCCCCCACCTCCACCAAACAGCACTGCACCCCTGTTTTGACAAAAGCTGACCCTTGCATTTTTTTTTAAATGTCCCCAACACATTTTGAGATAAAGTAGCGTCCTTGTTCCTTGAATATCCTTCAATCTGTATCCTCTATTATCTGTCTTTGTCTTTATTGTTATTCCGATGCTCTGCTAACTTTATTCCACTAATTTTTTTTTTCTTCATACACACATGGACAGAGCTCTAAATGTCAGCTTATCTCCCAGTGCCTGGACTGTCTGACCCTCATGTTATCCTTTGGACCCCTGGTGACCCAGTGGGGCTGTAATGGCAGCGATGTGTCACATTCCTGCTGGTGGGACAGATTACAGGAGAATTCATGGCTCTTATTACATCCTTTGCCTGTCATCTCCTGCACTGCACCACCCCACCCCACCCCACCCCCCACACACACACACACACACACACACACACACACACACACACACACACACACACACACACACTAATGCCACTGAGGTGGGTTAAAGCCTTATGAGACCTGTGAGCAGTTTTTTTTTTTAGGTATGTATAGTCCATATATCAAGCATAAAGAAATATTCTCTACTAGCAGACATACACACAACTGACACTTATAATGCCGTTATACGATTAATGCCACTGTTGATTAGATTACAAAAATTGACTCCCTTGAATGGTTCAGCTGTGTGTTCTCCCATTTCCTGTTATGCCAATTAGAGACAGTTCCTATATGCCAGTGATACAGTGGGGCTTATCGGGCAAGATTGGAAAACAGCCAGCCAGCGTAGATGGCTGAGTGATACTCACTTGACTTTTCTTTGGCCCTCAGATGAGGACACTGGACCTGTGGTGAGGGTGGGTTTCCGCTTCCTTGGCCGCCCCGGTCCTCGCCGCGCTGGGCTACGAGGGGTTTCCTCCTTCCTGCTTGCACACGCAGACATAAAGAGAGAGAGAGAGAGAGAGAGAGAGAGAGAGAGAGAGAGAGAGAGAGAGAGAGAGAGAGAGAGAGAGTCTGAGATACTACAGATATCTAAACTGAAAAGGTCGTACCATCAAAGAGTGCAGAAAGGAATCCTCTTACAAATTAGAAGCAATTGTGTTTAATTGTATTACTTTTGAAATCTCTGAATGCAAAGGGTAGATATGAGTTTAAGGGAAAGGAGGATAAGGTCACACTCACTGATGATCGTGCTTCCTCTGAAGTTTGGCCAGCTCTTTTTGCTTCTCTTTGTAGCAACGTTGTAGCTCAGCCAACTTTACACGCATTGCAAGCTCAGGACCATCCATTGTTTCCATGCTACCTTTGGCTGGGCACACCTGAGGTACACATCATTTAGTGGTTATTTTTAACATTATCTATTAGTTTATTTAAATGAAAACATTGCAACCCTATAGGAACTTTGTTTTGTTGCAGTCTTACTGGTTCATTGCGAGGTGTCCAGCTGCATTTCCTACGTAAATTGAGGATCCTGCTGGCTGGGAAGTGTCGCCCTGAATCCATGCTGCTGCCTTCATCTGAGCCCATCTCCAGTGCACGGGCTGTGGCCAGGGTAGCAAGGCTCTGGAGGTCAAACATCAGTAACTCCTCTTCTGTTACGGGAACAAAAGAAATGTTTGGTTCATATTGTGTCCACGCATGCTTGATTTAAAGACACTACAATTGAACTAAGCTTGTTTTCTTCAAATTTGTCCAAGAAGTGACCAAGAAATATGTTCTGCGTGTGAGTGTTACACATTCAGCATCAAAACTTGTTATATAGTGAATAAATGGTCAGAAAGAAAGAAATTGAAGGAAATTGGGCACATCAAAGCAGCAGCATATAGTTTCAGAGTTCATATCAATGTGGACTCACCAGATGATTATATGTCAGTGGCCATCTGGGCCAAACTCTTCCTATATAGCCCTATCTGCTTGTGGCACTTACTGGACTATCTGCCATCAATGGACTGAGCTAAAGGCTGAATATCAGGTGTTGCAATCTAGTCACAGGGAAGAAACATGAACTTTTGTTAACAAAGTAATGCTATCTTCTTTACATATAGAAATAAATAAATACTGATTCTTCTCACGTGTTTTAGTACTTGTTTTGTTAAAGACTATTGTTGTGACTCGACATGTGCCACTTCCTTGAGCTGTCAACAGTATCGCATCAGAAAGACAACATCACTGACTCTAGAATCGGTTGATGATATCCTTTTTATAGAACCCTCTTTTGGGAGCGATTAAATGCATTAGGATGCTGTGGTAAACAAAAAACATCCTTTTGCATGAATAAAAAAAAACACATGGCGCTTTGAAAAACAAGGAAGCTTTTAAAGGCACTTTAAAACAATGGGGTCTAATTAGCCAGGCAATGCTCCAGGGTGCTGAAAACATCGACTGCTTTTGTGATTACACACTAACTTTCAGTAACGTGTTGTGTGTGGGAGAAAGAGAGGGAAGCCAAATGGTGTGTCTCTTTCCCTTTAGGTTAAAGTGTGTGCATTTGGAATTGCATGTATGTTTGGCTGTGTGTGCGTTTGTGCACACGCGTGGATCAAACAGCGGCGGGATGGAGAGACAGAGAGACAGCTCCCTAAGGAAAGCTGGAACGTAAAGAGAGGGATTGAGAAAAGGAGGTGTACACCCCTCACTAGTAGTTCAGCCCTGTCTTCCTGCTTCTTCTCCCTCTCCTGAGGCCTCTGCATCGTTAGAACAGCCTTTTAGAAAATAAAAGTGCCTTTAACACACCAAAGAAGAGAAACGGCAAGTAGGCATGCAGAGAGCTTCTCTGGGGACATGTTAGAACCCACCAGAGGCTCTTGAGACCAGCAGGAAGAGAGGAGTATCTGGGAGGGAACATAGAGCGATGGAGGCTAGGCCTGAGGGGGGGAGTGTGAGTTTGTCTCAGCGGACGTAGAGGAAAAGGAGGGTATACTACGAGAGAGAAGTGCATTCTGCTGATATGAGTGTGTTTCTGTGTGCATGTTAATGTGTATGAGTAATTGAGGACCCATTGTCCCTCACCCTGGCTTTTCCCACAGGTGCGCTTTTGCTGTTGCAGCTCCAGATCTGCCAGCTCACTCAGAAGCTCCATACCCTGGTGGGGGTTAGGCTGCGACGGGGCAACTGATGGGGTGCTAAGAGGGAACAAGGGAAATGGAGGTACATCTGTGCAGAAGGCAGCAGCAATCAGCAGCTCCAGACTCCAGTAGCAGGGCACAAGAGGTTTGTGGGGCACGGCAACAGTTGCATGGTTTTGGCTAGGGGCTGAAGCTGAGGCAGGGGAAAGACACACAAAATCCACTGAGGCGTCATCAGGGCTCATCTCATTATTGTGCTGCTGCTCCCTGTCCTTTGCTCCGTCAAGGGCCGAGGACTGAGGCTCAGGAGATGCAGGGTCAAGCTCGATGATGGTGGGCAGCTCTGGCTCCTGCTCTCCAGGCATGTTGGCCTTTTGAGCATGCTCCACCTGGTCCTCCTCCCCCACTGCCTCATCATCTTCTTCCTCTTCCAAGGTGATGACAGCTTCTGGCCTTTCAGGCTCCTCTGTTGAAAGAGGAACTGGACAGGAAGCAGCCTCACACACTGGGCTCTTGGCAAGGGGGCAAACCAGCACCTCTTCCTCAGCAGGCCCCTGCTCCTCCACCTCCCTCTCTCCAGGCACATAGTTGGCTGCTGTCACCGCTGCTACCTCCACATCCTCCCTCTGTTCCAGAACCACTCTTTCCTCTTCTTCCTGCTCCACTTCCTTGGGTTGGAGTGGCTCTGGGAGGGACCTGACCACCGCTTGGCAGTCTAGCTCCTCCCCCAGGCTGGAGAAAGACTGGGGAGCATGCTCAGCAGGCTCCACTTGGACTGCTTCCAGGTCGGCTGGCTCAGCCAGTTGAACATCCTGGGGGGAGGGCCCACTCTTGTAGCTCATGGCAATTGCAGGGTAGGTGTATCCAGGAGGCAAGTCTATAGAGAGAGAAAAATATAGATAACAAAATCATCAATTGTCAATATTGGCTAAACAATTCTGATAAAACCTCCCACAAAAACATCTCATATTGTCATTATTTTGTAAGTGATATTTCGGTGTAAATACAATAGAACGCACCAGTTTATTTATGCACATCAAGTCCTTCCACATCAGGCCCACTCTAAACTTAATTCCCTTGCTACCCTTGAGGTCACAAGGGATGAAAACCAGGAAAAGGAAATGCACCCTGCCTTGACCCCCCCCCCCCAGCAGTAGGAAGGGTAAAGGGCCACATGCAACCGTGTGTGAGTGTGTTATTTGAAGTGAGCCAGGCTTTGGTTTATCAGAGCACCTGACACAATTCCTCTGGTGTGCGGCGGCTGTTAGCCAGACATTAATGATGATGAAGAGAGTGCAGGGCCTGTGGGGGTGGAGGAGAGGTGAGTGCTGCTATTGAGGTTTTTCTTAGTCCTTACCAAGGTAACGGTAGTGGAAGCTCAGCCAGCAGCCATTTTCTGCAGCTTTGAGCTGATCAGTCAATCAGGGGCTTGCCTACAGAGCCACCCACACACATTACCACAACACCAGTAGACAAAAACGATCTTTTACAACAGTGGCTATTCCAATTACCACTGTATATAATGTACAAGATGATACTATATCCGAGAATCCACTGTCCCTTTTTCTTTTGCTATTTTATATATATAGTTATTTGGCTTAACATCTATAACTAGCAGCATCTTAAACTGATTATAAACAGCAAGTTCATTGACGGGCTTTCATCTGATGTTATCAATGTAGCTCATACTGACGCCATTGCCCAGACATTGCAAAGGCAGTTGGAAAACTTTAAGGCACATTTGTATATTTTTATCTGCTTTGTTTGATTTGTATAGATACTTTTGCTTATGCTTACCGGGCTCCAGAGACTGTGGGTAATCTTGTGGGGGCTGTCCCTCTCCTCTCTTGTCCTGGGATTCGGCCCCCTTGGGCATCTGAGGTGGGGCAGGGCTGATGGCAGGTGAGTGAGGGGCTGCTGCAGCAGGGCTGGGAGCAGGGCAGGGTGTGGAAGGAGTGCTTTTTGGATGTGGTCGTAGTGACGGGGACTGGCAGCAAGGGGACAAGTGAGCGGCACAGGCCCCAGGGGGAGAGGTGTTCCTCTGAGGTGGGTTGTAAGAGTAAGGCTTGGCAGGTTTAGACGTTCTGGGTTCCAAAATGAGTTCCTCTAATTCAACCGGCCTCTTCTGCATCTGTGGCATTAAAATAAAGTTATTTTCATTTCTACAGTTAATGAAGGGCCCTACAAATCTGGAAGATCTCAAGCATGTGCATTTCTATATTAGCAATGTAATAACTAATTCCTTGCAATCCAGTCATTGACACAAAAAGAAACATGCTCAGCAGCCTATATTCAGTGATTTTCCCCATCCTTGTGAGAAAGTCAGCATATCCCAAAAAAATTTAGGAGAGTTAAAAGTAGACCAGATAGTCTTGTGAGAAAAGCTGACTCATGACTCACTCACTCTGCTTGAGTCTTGTTCTCTTTGTATGTCAAAATCAGAATCTGAAAATTATTCATTGCCAAGTAAGTAACACTTACAAGGAATTTGGATAGATAGATAGATAGATAGATAGATAGATAGATAGATAGATAGATAGATAGATAGATCAGATTTAATAATGCTTCTTGCATATTTTCAATTATAATCACCTGTGAATTGTGAGTAGCATGATGTTGCATGTCCATGCCATGTGCAGCCCTGTGCTGCTGCTGGGTTTGAGACTGTGGTTGTGTTTGCTGCGACTGGTGGCTCTGGTGCTGATGTTGATGCTGGAGCTGTTGGTGTTGCTGGAGAGCGTACAGCTCCTGTTGCCGTAGAAACTGGGATCGGGAATACACTGCAGGATGCTGCATGTGGGAGGGTGGGCCCCGGGCGCCATACACAGGGGGCCACAGCCCTGGCTGCTCCATCACATCTAATGAGAAAAAGGAGGAGGAATGTGACTGAGTGGGCTACCTTAGAACAAAAAGACATGGACGTATACACTTTAGCAACCTTTTCCTTTGGATTCATTCACATTAACACTATGCACACACTAGACTACAATATTGTGTTATCCATATCCTTATCCTGTCATTATCTACCTCCCACACACCCATTTCAAAACAGTGAAATCATTATGGATCATTTAAAAATCATTGTATTCACATTTTATAGCAACGACAAAGACAAATGTCTTCACAGAACAACATCTCTTCAGGCAGCAGCAATCCCACACTCTCCAGTGCTCTGAACAGAAAGCTGTCTTGTAAGAACTGCCATGAGAATTAGCTGGAATGCTGGAAGAAGTTATAATAATGTTGAAATGTGAACAGATGATGATGGCTGTAGGTTGGTTGGAGGTCAAAATACTGGGCTGGAAATGCATGTTTGTCTCGCCGGAGCATTCAGCGTGGACTTAACTCGCCGAAAAGTCCCACCTGCCCAGCCAAATCGCAGAAAAGGGTCCACAAAAGAGCCCAGCAGGAAGCTTAGTTCCATTTCTGTGGGTGGACAACCTTTTTCATGTGGCTTTAAGGACCAGTGCAACTTGCTGTGGGTGATGAGCTATGACAGAGGTCCCACTTGGGAAGTAGTGGGCCTACACTGTAGGAACCTCAAAAACCTAATTTTTTTACATTCTCTCACCCTTTGCCCTTGACTCGCCCCTGCACACACTTTCTCCTACACAACCCCAAAACTCCTTGTTCAGAGACATACACTTGGATCTTTCCTGTGGGAAAGCCTTTGTGGAAGTAGTTCCCTTCACGGCTGAAACTCCTGTGGAGCACAGAAGGAAACACACCGTAAAGGATTGTGAGCTAATTAAATGTCACAGCCTGCTCGCTGAATATGTGTCTACAATGACTTTTGAGAAGTGATCTTTTCCCTCAGTCTCACACACTTTCTCTGCTGTGACGATGAGAGCCTTTTTCCTGCAGCAGGTTGTGTGCAGAAAATGTTTGAATTGTAGTGCGTGTCTGTGGATGAGCCCATTAAAGGGAAGTTCATCAGCAGTCTTCACAGGAAGTGATCCTGTGAATAAAGTGCTTTATAAATACACTTGACTTTACAGAGGAGAAAGCAAGGTTATGGCATACCCAGGTGATGGGTCGCAGGATGGGCGGGAGGCTCAGTGGGTAGGACCACCAGCTGGGCAGAGGGGTCCTGAGGCAAAGGCAGGACTGGCTGCAAAGGGCCTGGCATGGCTGCAGAGAAACCTGGGGGCAGATTCTGGTGCAGGGCTGAATGACCTATACCTGCTTTATAGAAAGGATGCCCGTTTAGATTTATATACCCATCACATACAATGTAAAACACTGCTACAAATATACTACAACTATCAATCATAATCACAAAATTATGAAATCAATTCTAAACCTGACTGGGAACCAATGAAAATATGCTGAAAGTTGAATTTACATGTTCTCTTCAGCATAATATAAAATCATGGCAGCTGAATTCTGCACACATTTGAGATGACACAGAGTTCTGTACGCACTTAAGGAAACTCATTATTTGCTGCTGAGCAAGATTATATAAAAGCATAAATGACCTGTAAGTCGATGGAGCATAGAAAGGCCCATGTTTTTTACCCATTCCATAACGAGACAAGCAGAACTGTACTGCCTGTCTTTACATGATTTGTAACACTGTAAAAAGTCCCACAGTTGGAATGTGTAAGTAAAATCTCCAATTTCCAAAAAATATATATTCTCTCACCATAAGAGTGTCCTGTCATCCAAAGGGACGGGCTTCCAGTTCTTGGCATCCAATGATGGTGGGCAGAATGTGCAGCAGGATCTCCTAATTGGCCAGACTGGAGGGAAGTCCCGCCTGGGACCATGAGATGAGAGGTGAGGTCTCCATGACAGCTGTTGGAGGGGTGACAGCTGTTGGAGGGATGGATTCTTGCAAATTCCACCCTTTCCTTATTATCCCTGGCATCAGGATGAGACAAAATTAAGGAAATACATATGAATACCACTGAAGGGTTTTAACAATAACATATTTAAAATGGGTATTGAACAATGGCTGTACAGTTGCTTACCTGATATATGCATCTCTCTCTCTGTCCAAGCAAGTCAAACCTATCTGTTCCCCACTCATCCTCTTCCTCTCCTCTTCAGTGGTGGGATCTGAAGGATACATAGAGCGGGGGGGACCTGCGAGACAAACATTATCTTAACTATTAGCTCTTACCTGGTGAGGACATGTTCCCAAGTCTCTCCCAATTTCTCAAAACACTACTATGACTCACAAGTAGGGCTGGGTATCGTTACCAGTACCAATACCAGTACCTTTAAAGTGTGTCCCATACCAATAGAGTATTTCACTTGATACCTTTTTTAATGGAATACCCATCATATGAATGGAAGCATCTTGGCATGCTGAACTGAGAACTCCATCAAATACACCACGCTTAACTTCACCACACTACAGATTGTATGGGTTGTAGCTGCTGCGGTAGTAGGCCATCACATGTCGCATTTAAGCAAAGAACGCTTGCGGTGTTTCGCTGCAAGCAAAACCATACAAGTAGTAATTCTTTTCTAGATCTGGGTATGAAAAGGATCAAATGCAGGTATTGTTTGAATGGAGAAGTTTCTACTTGGTACTGGGTTATTTTGGTCAATACCTTAAAAAGGTATCAAGTACCGATACCCAGTCTTACTCGTAAGGGACGTACTGATGCTGCTTATTAGTTTGCCATTTCAACCATACTCTGAATTACAGTACCAGTCGAATGTTTGGACACGCTTTCTCATTCATTTGAATTGGAAAGTGTGTCCAAACTTTTGACTGGTACTGTACATACCATACAACACCTCTTAATGTATTTACCAAAACTGAAGGTTTGTCTCATCACTGCAAACGGTGCTCAGTGACACCAACACTCTTCAAGCTTATAGAAATTTTTGTTTTCACATCTAATTCATCAACAGGTCACAGATAAAAAAAAAAAAAAAAAAAAAAAAAAAAAAAGACTAGTTCTCTAGAACTCTGTTCCCTGCACCCTGCTTACCTTTCACCGAGGGATGTACCCTGCCCTGTCGGCTATTGGGATGACTGTCTGCTGAACGACAAGGTGGCTCCCTCTGTCTGGCCACAGCCACTGCTATTCCCACTGGTGGCTGTCGCACCTCACTTTCCCCATGACCTGTGTCCCCCATTTCTCGGCCACGCCCACTGTAATCAGGGCGCTCGTTATCATTGCCGGGGCCCTTTCTGGAAGGTAAAGTCTGTTTGTTGACCTGCAGGGCACAGCTCCCCCCAGCAGGACCTGATTTGAGGCTTCCTAGACCCCCAAAGGGGCTTTTCTGGGAGAGGAGCAGTGGCTGTTGCTGGTTGCTGTACTTCAGTAAGCTTTTCATGGCACTGCTCTCCCCCTGAGTTGGGCCCTGGGGCTCAGGTTGCTGCTGTGGCTGCTGCTGTTGCTGACTAAGGGGAGGTGCGGGGGGAGGCTGTGGAGGAGGCAGGCTAATTCCCGGCTGCTGTTGCTGCTGCTGCTGCTGTTGCTGCGAGTGTTGCCCACCAGTGCTCCCTAACTCCATGTAGGACTTCCTCTGCTCCTCCTCGGGTTGTGACATGTGGTGGGGAGGCCTCATAGTCCAGGGTGGCACTTGGGGCTGCTGGTGGTGGTGCTGCCCATTGCTGTTGCTGTAACCATAAGGAGAAATATCCATCTTTCTTTTTAGCTCCTGACTAGTCCCCTGGTTCAACTCAGCAGGAGAAGGAGCATCTGGGCCAGGTCGGCCATGCTGCTGGTGGCGTATCCTGGCTACCTTTTGGCCATCTCTCTGTAAGGAGCAGCTACCTCCACGACCAGTTGGGCCATGGGCTGCTCCAGCCCCACTATGTTGACCCATACTTTTACTTCCAAGTGGGGAGGAGTTAGGCTGGGGTCTTGGATGGGAACAGTCTCTGTAAGGAGAGGTGTTGACAGAATGAGGGACAGAGTGTCCAGCTTTGGGTCCCTGGGGCAACGAGGGCCTGAACACATCCATGTCCACACCACTGTTGATACACTCAGCACTGCGTGATCGTACAACCTGGTGTTGCTGTTGGGGATGTGGAGGCTGTTGTAGTTGGGGAGGTGGAGGAAGCTGTGAAGGCTGCAGGTGTTGGTGGTGGGACTGCATCCAATCTGGAGCCTTCTCTGTTTTTCTGTATGGGTGCTGTTGTTGTTGTTGCTGCTGTTGTTGTTGCTGCTGCTGCTGCTGCTGCTGCTGCTGTTGTTGTTGTTTTCTGTGCCAACTACTATGGTGCCCACTGCCTCCATTCTTTTCTATTACCTTATCCTTGGCATTGCCACCTCCCCCTCCACTGCTCACACCATGGCAGTCAGGGTTACCAAGCTGGAATGGCCCACTAGATTTGTCCCCCAGGCCTGCCACAGATGGCACAAATGTTGGCCCTGTGACTTTAGGTTCTCGCCCCACATTGACTGGCCCCCTCTCATGTGAGGCAGGGTTGGCTAGAGGAGCAGGAGGGGGCGGGCAGAAAAAGTCTGGGTGGTGGTGTGTATGGTGGGAATGATGTGGGTGGTGTGGGTGGCTGGGGTGAAGTTGAAGGCAGTGGAAGCCCCCTGGGTGAGGATGTGTATGGGGGTGAGCATGGGGATGCGAATGGGGGTGTGCCCCTCCAGCAGAAGGACCCATGTGCAAGGGTGGGGGTACAGCGTAGGACAGAGAGTGGTGGAGTGGTGCCTGACCCCTTTCCAGACAGTCTGAAGGTTGTTCACTTATCCTCATCTCCCCACTTACCCCCTCCTTGGTGCAGCGACTACTGCCGCTTGACCCCATATGTCTGCCCTGGCTGCTCCCCCCACCCCCCATAGCCCCAATGGATGTGCCCTCCCCCCCACAGCTGGACATGGAGGCCTTAGCCCCTGCTCCAGTTCCTGCATCTCCGTTTTGCATCTTGCCATTGTGCAAGCAGGCACTGAGGGGCTTGCCCATACTCTGAGGGTGTTCCTTGCTGTACTCCATTGTGAGGGATGCCTTGTGCCTCTCCAGGGCTCGACTGTTGACCTCCTCCAGGGGTAGTGGATGCTGTGGATAGTGTGGATGCTGCTGATGGGAGTGGGAATGGTGGTGGTGTGTGGGCTGGGGTGGCTGGTGGCTGTGGTGCTGTTGCTGCTGCTGTCTCTCTTTTGCCTCCTGTTTGCTACTGGACCTCTCCTTGTCCTTTACATTTACAACTCCTCTCTCCACAGACCCTTCTTTGATGCCCTTATGTAGACCTGCGCCTACCCCTGGATCTCTGTCTCTGCTGCAGGACCCCTGAGAGTGTCCTGAACCTGCCCTGGACATTGGTGGCAGACTGTGATTGGCTGAGATGAGAGGTGGCTGGGATGGGAGACCTCGAAGATAGAAGTTTTCTGAGAAGAAGGAAGGCAGGCAAGGTAGGCAAAATGCATTAGTCAAGAAAGGAAAAAACAAGGACAGAATTAGATTATTCAGCTCTCATGATAGTGTCCCTAGGCATCCTTATATCAATATCCCACATCAAATTACACCATACTATGTTGTATAAATTGGATTTAAATGTCTTATTTCTGTCTGATTACATTTTAATCACCGCATGCCTCACCTTTTTGCGTGTCATAGAAACGGTGCTGCCCGTAGAGAACTCCACTGTTGGCATGGTGATCCAAGTGGCTCATGGGAAGAAAAGTGTGGGCCAGACTCCCTGAGAATCGAGGATAGCCTGGAGCTGCTGAGATGGATAGCATCAAGAGGGAGAGAATTGATAAGACAGGACAATAACCTCCAAGATGCAGTTATCCAGACTAACCCAGCATAATCCTTCAGGTCCAATGCAGCTGGTGGTGTTCATACGCAAATAAGTACTGGCTGTGCCTGTCATGTTTGCCTTTCCTGTTTGAGTTTAGAATGCAAACAATACAAGACAAGCTTGGGGGTTGCTGTAATGTATGAAATGTGTCTTAGAAACATATGGCTCTTTCTTTAGCTCTCTCTCAGAGCTGGCAGTGGCACCTCTATCCATCTGAATGGAGTGATAAGAATGGATTTGAAGCATGTGTGTGCAATGAAGAGAGAGCTGGGCGGCTGACCTTTACTGACCTACATCAGAGGTAAAAGGTCATTTGGATGTTGGGCCTGTAAGCAAATACACCTGGGCTTATTACATCAAGCCCATCTGGAGGACATTTACACCACAACCAAACACTGAACTCATTTTGCAATGGGACATTCAAAAACACAATGGACTTTGAAGGTGGAGGACAGAGAAAACATGGATTGAGATGAAAGCCCATCGCAATATTAGGACAAAGAATCACCATGACAACCCACTTACACTGCAATCGGGTAACTAATATATCTAAACAAATCAATGTTAATTGAATAAGCCTATCTCTACTACTGTATAATTAATTATTTCACAAATTGCAAGAAATAGATCTAAAAAATAAAATCAAAGTACTATAACTTAAAAAAATAAAAGACATATTTTTGCGGACAACCGCGCTCCATAACTACGTGAATATTCTCTACTGAGTATAGTATGTAATGTGATACAGCCATGATTAAACCTGTGCCCTCCCAATCAACTCCATGCTACGTACAGGCTACAGACAATTTCATAAGGAGAGAAGAAAATGAGAAGGAATAAAAAGATAGACATAAAAAGAAGAGCCCATAGTTATTTTGTGTTGGGGCTTCATTTCAAACAGCACGTCTACTGTCAACCAGCACCACATTCAACCATCTCAGTGACCTCTGAGTCATCTAGAGAAGTTCAGGTGTTTCACGTCAACTTTTCCCTGCTTTTGCACCTGCCTCACCCTTCATCATCACTTTCAAACACAACTCGCAGGCGGAGTAAAGTAAGGAAGAGTGGGATGAAGAGAGAAAAACATGGCTAAATGAAAGACAGACGCATTTGTGTTGGCAAGCATGAGACCTGATCCCAGAGAGTGCAGATGCAGTTCATTTGGCTGTGTGTGTGCAAGCACGTGTGTGTGTGTGTGTGTGTGTGTGTGTGTGTGTGTGTGTGTGTGTGTGTGTGTGTGTGTGTGTGTGTGTGCGCGCGCACATGCAGCGCCGTGGTTTTAACAGGAGCTCCGAGTCTTGAATGTCTCACTTTCTGCCGATGGAACAATGGGGCCAGTGCTGTGAGCCGGCTCTGTGGAGGGAGGAGTGTTGTGGTGGGCTTAATGACCTCGTCTCCGAGAGGCCTCCGCATGCTCCCATCTTAATGAAATGCATAGAGAGGGCAAACAGTCCTGCAGTAACACAGGAGGTGCTACTTTCTGAGGAGGGCAATGGGGTGATAATTACATACCCTCACTTTTTCTGTCTTTTACCTATTTATCTATCTCTCCTCCTTTGTCTATTTCTTTGCTAGCATGATTAATAAGCACACTTATATGTCAATTAATCTACAGTGGGAGGAAGGGGGGATCCTTTGTTTAAGCAAGACGTTTATCTCTGATTTTGGGGGAAGAAAAGCAGAGAGCTGTTTGGCAGTCTTTATCCAAGCTGGGAGAGGGGCTTTTTTTTCTGCGGCAGCATGTTGTTTGTGAGCGTGACGATTGACGCCGTAATCCCTTTTCACAGCGTGGTCTGGCTGTGCCCGATAATGCCAGCCCGCTCAGTTTCAGCATGCCCTCCAGTGGGGCGGCAAGAGGGGGACTGCTGGGCACGGCAGAGCCCATTCAGCCATTAATCTGGCCAGGACAAGGGAAGCTGCTGCTGCTGCTGCTGTTGCATGCAACGTGAGCAGGGTCTTAGTGCAGTCTGCTGACTGCACAGCAGCCTTGCTCTCTTTCCCTCCACACACACTCACAGACACACAATAAGTCAGCATCGGCAAGTGAATGACAGAGGGGAGTTCACAGCGCATGCCCTCCTTTACACAGGCGGAGCAGCGGCGAAAGGCAGAACAAACAGCTGCATCCCAGGGAGGGATTTCCAGAAGTTCTGAAGGTATTTCACACAGCATGGTGGGTTGAGAGAAGCAGGCTGACAGGAAGGACAAAGAAGGGGGCTGGATATAGAACAGCACCTAGAGGCAGTTAAGAATTAAGCCTGCTGAATTAGAGGCAGACGACAGAGTGTTTCGTTTCTCGCGTGCACAGAACCATCCTCTCACCAATACTATCCACTCCTCTTATACCTGCTCTACAAAAAAGGGAAGAAAAAAAATCTGCAAAAAAAAAAACACACCAGCCCATACTGGTTGTAACATGTCAGAGATAGAAGGACAGAGAGAGAGCATGGCAGAAGAAAACCAAGAGGAGAGGAGGAGCAGGCTGAGCTGCCTGTCAGGTCCGCTAATTGAGAAAAAGTGACAGAACCATTAAGACACAGTAAGGGAGAAGGAGGTGTTCGGCGGAGGAGGGGCAGTAACTGTGGTGTGGATCTCTTCAGGTTTGACTAATTGAAAGGAAGGGATGCAGGCTGGCACGAGAGAGAACGAGAGAGAGAAAAAATGAAAGAGGCAGGAGAAAGAAGAGAGGTGGGGGGAAGGGGTGCAGCTTAAATCCCACAAAAGGAAAAGCTAGCAACTGCTCACAGAAGGAAAGATGGACAACTGAAGATAGGCTTGGAATGGCGTATCAAACAGAAGTGGATTAGACAGGTGTGTGTGTGTGTGTGTCTGTCTATGTGTTGACAGAGATATTAGACTGCGATTGTTTTTGGCATAACGTAAGAAGTCATTTGGATCGCAGCCAGCTGGCCTCAGGCCTGTGAAGAGCGGTAGTTGTTGGGTTTTTTTTGTCCATGTTTAGGGGGGGGGGGGGGTAATTCAGGGTGTGTGTATATTTATATAAAAAAACAGTTCCTAAAATTAAAATAACTATTTCATAAGGTGAGAGGGCCTAATAGATTTTATCAGGTGTTATGAAAAACATTTTGCATTACATTTATTGAAACGTTCACTACATCTCATTTCTCTCTTTCTTCTTCCATCCACGATAATATAATACTGCCACCTCTCTCTCTCTCTCTCTCTCTCTCTGTGTCAGTGAGTCCACGTCTCCACTCAGCAAATGAATAGACAATCCCATGTGTGACACACAATGGCTTTTACTGTATTTGGCAATCTTTCTTTAGAGAAAATCTGAAATAAAAAAAATATTTTAATCCGTGCAACTCTCTGACATCATGAAAGCCACTAATGGTTTAGTTTTTGTCACCTTATATAAATATCCCAGCATTTGTAAGAGAGTATACTGTACACTTTCATTTTCCCAACCCAACAAATCCTCAAACAAAAGTCCACACAGTGACTCCCTCTGCCGAAGTCTTCTTGATCCAAAGGACCATACTAACACTGTAATGTGGTGATGTTATTTATAGGTTTGCTTAACATGTCACTCAGCTAATGGCTTGTCGCTCATGCTCTCAATAGAAATGTGGTCTGTATGCATGACTTAACTGGCCCTCTCTAAACACACTCACACCATGTTCACACTAATGTCCGTGCTCATGTGGATTAAGATGAAAACACATGTTTTTTTTTCTCTGATTTTGCCTTCAAACCCCAGAAACAGATTTTTTTAGTCCAAGTCCAGACTGAATTTAGTATCCAGGAAAATGGTAGATTCTAGCGCTATAATCTGTGGCAAACGTGTCAGAAGAATAGCAGAGACAAAGACATTCTGCATCATGACATATATGTATGTATGTATGCCAGAGACATTAGGGATCTTACAGTAATCTTTGAATACTAATTTGTGCTGCTATGCTTGGATTTGCATGCAAACATCCACTTTAAAAACACACCTCACAACAAAAAAAAATAAATAAAAAAATCCAGAGAATATCTTTAAGGTTACAAGCCGACACACACGCACGCACAAGTCAGTGCCTGCTCTGCTGCTGGTGGGGTTCTGCTGACACCCGGAGAGAGGAGGCGAGAGTCTGGGTAATTGTGCCGCTCATTTTGATGACTTGCTTTTTATGCAAAACAGGAAAAAGACAATATGCAATTATCTTGAGGAGGGAACAGCTGAATGTGGTTGATGAACAGTCTGGATTCAATCATGCTCTTAGTGCGTTATATGCAATTAAACTGCAATAGAGATAATGGCCTCCATTGCCAACTGAGTAATAATCCCAGTCATAATCACCTCCATTACTTTTATTAGGCTTGGCATTATCATCATCACTCTTATTATTTATTATACTTTTCCACAAGAAGAAAATCTTTGACAATGAAACCCTGAAACTATAAGGTATAATATAATAATATTATAATTATAATATAATAATATAAGGCATAATGCTTACAAAATGAGTTTTGAGGGAAAATGTCTTTGACTGAGTTGATGCTAAAGTTCAAATGTATTAATTCGGTCTAGAGTTTCACCTATTCTCACCACTGTAGCAGCTGTCCACTGATTCAACGCATTGTGGCCAGGACATCAGAGCAAAGTGTGTGTGTGTGTGTGTGTGTGTGTGTGTTTGTGTGTGTGTGTGTGTGTGTCACAGCATCTCAGCTGCACTGCACCCAATCAACCCAAACCACACATCACGCAACTGGGGCGCCGCTGATCAGTGACCAGAAATAACAAACACTCCCACTGGCGTCCCCCCCCCATAGACTAACAGCTGGGCTATTCTTAGAAATAAAATAATAATACAAGAGGGCTGAAATAACAAGAGTCTGACAACTTCAAAGACTGTGGTTCACTAGATGGCATTGGCGACCATCACATCGTGTAATTAGCAAAAGATTATGAACGTGTAAATCTAAAAGTGACTGAAGTGAAGTCACAGGAAAGCAGACCTTGCATTAATATATCAGTGGGTGGCATTGGATAGGTCTTACAATTATCTGACATCCTTAACATTCGAGTTCCCGAAATGTCCAAGCAGATTAATCTCTCTACTTTATCTTTGTCAGACATCCTGGCGGTATCTAAGCAGAAATGTGAGGTGTTGAATTGAGTGTGTGCTTATATTTTCCTCACTGTGTGTGTGTGTGTTTAGCCAGGATTTTGTAATGCTGAGTGCCGGGTGGGAACTACCCTATTAAGCGGTGATGGAGACACCAGCTGAAAGCTCTGCAATCACTGCAACTTTTTACTGGCTCGCATTCACGCGTGCTGCTTCAGAGTCTTGAGTGACATTCCTGCTGACGTGAATCGAATACCGCAAGATTCCTTGGCTGAACTTTTGACCCTGTGTCCCCATCCAGAAACCATGGCACTGTATTCCATCCCAAACATGCTGGGCCCGGGCCTATTTTGGTGCACAAATAAAAGGGTGGGAGCCTGGCTCTTTCTAGATGATTACAAGCCGTGCTTTGTTTTTTAAACCTAACACAGCCTAAAAATACACAATATCAGAGTAACAATACACCCTGCAAAGCTCTGTCCCCGATACTGCCAAGACATGAATAGCGCCTGATGCCGACAATGTCGTCAAATGAGGGGCATGTGTTTGTGTGCATGGTGTGATTTGAGGTACCTTCATGTGAATGGGGAAACCAGATTTGCGAGGCGCTGGAGTGGGGGCCGCCCCGGAAGGAGGGGGAGGACGGCGAGGAGGGCGGCCGGGAAGGGTGAGACGGGTGGGAAGGGGGGGAACCCAGACTACTGGCCAGAAAGGTCCCCATGAAGGAGGCGGAGGAATTGCCCATCAATCCACTGCCTGCATTCCCACAGGGACAAAGGTAAGGAGAGAAAACATGGTTAGAATTAGAGAAGTGTATGTACACAGTGACCATGAGTGTGAATAAAATAATAATAAAATAAAAAAGAAATGCAGATGTAAAAGGATGAAGCCCACTGGCCGTCTAGGTGGAATCACAGAGCCTGGTAGATTTGATCGCTGCCCTGGGGAGAGGGTGAATGAGTAAGAGTGTGTGAGAGAAAAAAAACAAAAAAATAAAAAGAGTGTGAAACTCTCCTCCCCCTCACTGACAGCAGAGTCCTCTCCCCTCGTCTTCTCTCCTCTCACACTGCCTCTCCCCATGGGCAGACAGAGGTCTCATCTCACAGCTGAGTACACACTTTCTCAGGCTCTCTCCCTTTCGCTCTCACACACTTTTGCTCCTGCTCCCCAGTGTCCTTTTCTCAATTTCTCTCCCTCCCTCCATTATCTTATGCTCTCCATCTCTCACTTTCATGCCCTCAATCTCTCTTATTGCTCTGCTCCATTTTACCTCATCTCTGTCTGTCTCTCTTCCTTTCATTCTGCATGACTCTGACAATCTGTACTTTCTTCTTTGTTTCCATTTTGGTGTTTTACTCCTCTTCGTTGCTCCCTTCGGCTTTGTCACAGTGGCCCTTTCCTCTCTTCTCTTTCCCTCCTCTGTCCCATCGCGATGAGCAGAAATACACTATGGGCATGCTTCTTCCCAACCCTCATTGTCTTTTCTTTCCCTCCCTCTGTCCCGCTTTCTTTCTGACACATAGCATTTCTTTGCTTTGTTCTTTACTATAATGATGGCACCAGCAGAGCAATCTGTCCCTGGCTGGCTGAACTGTGTGTTTAACAAGACTATGATGAGTAATTGACCATTTGTAGCAGTGCCCATGTGACTGGGGGCTGACTGTCTATTATGCATTGCTGGGCAAGCTGGAGAAAACACACTGATTAACCACTGCCTAAATTACATTCCCATTACGCGCCCGCCAGTGCACTTGAGCGAGGGGCCCGGGTGCCCGACTCTTTGCACGTTCGTTTCCCCCAAGTCACACTGCCGTGAAGTCTCATGCATATGTATGATGCCTGGATGAGAGCACACATGCACATACTTGCACAAACTCACACATTGGTGTGTCATACAATGTGCGCACAGGGCTACCCATGAAAACGTTGGGGAGAGCAACATGGTAAAAATTCATTATCAGCCCCTCCTGACGAGCTGATCTAACAAGAAACGCTGTGTGATTTGATTTTCTTTAAGCATGAATCAGTCCAAACATGAATCAATCCTTTTCTGGGAGTGAGAACAATTGCGAGGAAGTCTTGATCAGCCAGGCGGTGAGCGAGCACATCCTGTGGGCAGACAGCAGGGATAAACCCATCAGTCTGCCGCTTGCTCCTGCACCGAATAGCCCATGGCTCATGGGCCAGAGCACAGGAGCATGCCGAGGCACACAGAGAGACAAACACACACACACACAAACTTCACACATAGAAACAAGGCATATTCTTGCACACACAAACCAACTCACATTGTGCACCACAGCCCCAGACAGGTGGAAATCCCCCACAATCCCCAACCTTACTTTACCTCAAAAAACTACCGTAAAACCAAGCCTCTGTGTGTGTGTGTGTGTGTTCACACAACGGCCTATCACAAACTCACGAAAAAAAAAAAAAAAAACAATCTTAGTGTTTAACTAGCACATTTAAAACTGCACGACCAAATAGCCTCCGAAATTTGGCCACAGGAGTTTTTAACTATGAGTCGACCTTTTGAGTCAAAGTCAGCTAAATCTATTTCCTGATGGAATGCTAGGGACAAAAATACAGACAATACGAGGACTTCCACAACCATTACAAATAGGATATACAGAAATGATGAGGAAGACTTTAAATATCTTTAGGAGGCAGCCACATAGTAATGGCTGCTATAGCAACATTGTACATTTCGGTGGGAGGTAGCCTAATGACATATCCATGTTTTTCTCCTTTTCAGCCCTCCTTTTCTTCCTTCCTTCTCTGCTGCCACCTCCTATCACCCCTGACCCTGTGGAGCACTCCTGGCAGAGCTCTTAGGAGAGCAGGGTGGGGTTCGGGGGCAGTGGGGGGATGGATTATTGCCATGCTGGGCACACATCCCGCCCCCATCATCCAGACACCCAGGGCTCCTGTACTGTATGGCACCGCCCTCAACATCGCACACTCCTCGGCCCTCTCTTTCTGCCTGTCGCCCCCAGGAACCCCAGGTTTCCTTAGTGCCTCTGGCTCACATAAATCAGCTAATCCTCCTGCAATATTAACAGCCTCGCCCCAGAGAGAGAGAGAGAAAGGGTGAGAGAGACATAGAGACTGACAGAGGCCACGAAACCCCTCTTCACACACCAAGAGAAGAGAGAGCCTCTGCCAGAAAGACAAGGAAGGGAGAGGGACAACATACAAAGGTAATGTCTAGATGTCAGACAAGGGGATTTTTAGGTTTAGGCTGATGTTAGGGGAGAAGGGTATTGAAGGAAAACCTTAGGAGGGTCTCGGATCAACTCGTACACAACACAACCTCTCGGTGATCCAGTTTGGCCATATGGTTTATACTGGGAGAAGGGCATTGATCCATTCTAAACTGTAGTAGTACAAAATAATAATGCAGCCTTCACCTCTGTCACGTTTGCTTTTGCTGACTCCACAGCCTGTCACTCAGTAAATGACCCCTGCCTCTGTTACCCCTTTCCACCAACACAAACCTATTTCTGGGCTGTGAAAGTGTCCATTCGCAGTTGGTTAAACTGACGAACCTTCTAAGAATCTTTGCTTTTCCATGGGCCAGAGAGCCAGATCATTAACATCACTGTATACATCTGTATACATCTCAGTTTCCCATTCCCGCTTCCAAATTCTCGTTTTTGGCACTTTTTTTCAAATTAAATTGACGCTTTTTGCACAAAAAACGATTGATGCTTTTTTCAATGTTTTACATTCATTTTTTGTTTTTCAGAGCTTCAAAAGCGTAGAAAAAAAACGTAATTTTTTTCCCGCTAAAATTTCACAAAGAGTTAAAAGCGGCGAAAAAAGTCTCAAAAATGTTGAAAAAAACCCACCAAAACCGTCAATTTTTTTTATGTGTGTGGGTTTTGAGACCTGTTTAACGCCCTACACGGAACACTCCTGCTTCGATTTCAAGCTCTGGTTTTTAGTTGGTCTTGTTGGTCAGGATAATCCTGCCCCTGTTATAATTGGTTCTTGGTTCTAGTTATAATTAGCTCTTGGCACCGATCCCTGACAGCGATGAAGATTAATCCTATTAGAGAATTAAGGGAGAGGGGAGCATTGGGATGGGGCAACACCACCTCCCTCCCTGACATCTAAACATCCCACCCTGACACCCTCACAAGCACAGTTGTGATTAAATGGGTTAAAACGTACAAACACAGAAACAAACACACAAATATCCCAGAACCTCTGGAGGTGGAGGTGTTAAGTGCTACTCCACCCACGCTCCAGTGTGGGTGAAGGGCGAAGAAGTCCAGTTTGTGCACAACAACCGAAACACACGTGCATACACAGTAATGTGGGCCCAGGCAGAAGCCCCCGTGCACGGCATGGAGTGAGCAGCAGGCGGGGAGGCGGAGCAGGGAGAATGAAGGCCCAGTTGTCATGGGAACAAAAGAGAAACAGCGCTTGAGGCAAGGAGGCTGAATGCTAGCTATTACAACAGAAGTGGGCAGATGCAGTTGGTCAGTGTGCTGCTCAGCGACAACAGCCTTTCCAACCTACCTTGAAACCCCACCCAAGCATACACGCACACACACGCACACACACACGCACACGCACACGCACACGCACACGCACACGCACACGCACACGCACACGCACACACACACACACACACACACACACACACACACACACACACACACACACACACACACACACACACACACACACACACATTCTGCAGAAATGCAGGTTTAAATTGTCAGGCTGTGGGGACGGAGGTGTCATAATCTTTGCCCCTACTCATTAATGTAACTCGAGGGTGAGTGGTTGTTTGGTGTCTTAACAAGGAATTATACAGTAATAGGATGTAATGGGATTCATGTGGGCCATGCAGTGATGGGAAAAAAAAAGCTAAGAAAACAACAAGCACCCACCCACAACACGTTGTCGTTTTGAATGCTGGGAATCGGATCAAAGTTCCCCCTGGAGAAATACACACCCATTTGCACGCACTTGTTGGCTTGGGAACACACAGACACACACACACACACACACACACAGATCTACAACTATGCCTATTGTCTAAGAGAAGATAAAGTACAATTATTTCCCAGTGCATCATATTTCCCCGTCTGCTCTTGAAAAATGAACCAGGTTATTCTGCAGCTCTCTGTCTTATCTGCAGACAGCAGCCTGAAGGGACGGACGGACGTGTCATCTAGAGAAGGACACCAGATAGACAACGAGAGATGAGAGTAATGGCGACATGAGAAGAAGAGAGACAGGGAGAAAATTGCAGGTGTGACTAAATCAACCTGTTCCTCCGCAGCTCAGTGATCAGCCAGTGTCAAAGAGGAGAGGATAGAAGCAGAAGAAATGCCAGGAGATAACACATGCACACACCATTACTTTATAAGACCTCCGATCACAGAAAGAGTCAATGAGCACAAGCCAGTTGAGGTTGCATTGTCAGCGGTCAGTGCCATGTGGCAGCCAGCTTCTTTATAACACACCCTGAATGATCACAGCTCATATACTCTCCCCTCTGTCATGTCCTGTGAAACAACACACACTCCCTTCCTTCTTAACTCAAATACATTAAATATATATCAGCAAGAGTTAGATGATCAAAGAAAAAACAAGAAACCTTTTTATTTCCAAGATCTGTTTAAAATCCAACAGCTAGTTGAAGTAGCTGTTGCTAGTATTGCTTTAGCTCCCTGACACAGCAAGACAACACACCAGATCATGTATTGGTAACATATTAGAATGGGATTTTGATTTCAGGCTTCAAGTTTGTTATGTGGCCTGGTTTGGCTCTTTAACACTTTAAAAGCTGAAAGAAGGGAGTCGAGACTGAAGACAGAAGCGATGAAAGTTAATTCAAAGTTAACTTACCAAGTGAAAACATATTGAGCAGGATGTGTCTTTCTCATCAGACTTTCCTACCGATGTAGTTTCATGTTCTGCCCAGGAATTCAGACGCCCAAGAAGAAGCCAGCCAGACTTTCCACACATATTCACTCAAAAACACACAACTAAGTTTTCTGGCCCTCTCTGGCGACACAGGGAAACTAGATTGGATTGGGCAATGGCACACACCGGCAGCAGCAGACAGACTGCACACGCTACCCTGAAGGACCGCTGACTAACCCAGCGCCTACTTCCTCACAATAAAACTCAGCAGGAATTTCAAATGGCTAAAAGAGGGGGGATTTCCTTCAAACAGTCAAAGTCATCTTGAAAACATTAGCGCAACTGGTAGCCAAATTTTCTCTTCACTTCAGAAACAACTGTAGCAGGAGTTTTTTTGTTGCTGTAGTTGCTTGACCCCCTGCTTTACAAACTCCCTCCCTGACTTAATCTTTTTGGGTTGGTGGGTGGTAGGATGGAGGGACTAAGGGAGCTGCTCCCTCTACAACTTTAGAAGGAGGCTGGTCTGATCGGAGGTATAATGGAGAGAGAGAGAGAGAGAGAGAGAGAGAGAGAGAGAGAGAGAGAGAGAGCAGGCGATTGAGTCCTGGAGCTGGGCCCAGTGCAGAGGTGGGGGAAAGTGCCAGTAGCGCACGCCTCCGACACTCCACACTGCGTGCCTGTGGAGTGAGTTTAGTGGATGTGGTCAGTGTGGGGGTGGGAGAAGTGGAAAGGGAGCAGAAGAAGCAGTTGGAGGAATAGATGGAGTAAGAGAGTGAGAATGTATGACGGGGCAACATCCAGAGGGGTGGTAAGGGGCGAGAGTTTAGACTAGAAGTGTAGATAAGGGCGCAAGGAACTGTGAGAAACTTTGAGAGTGAAAGAGCAGCAGAGTGTGTGTGGGAGTGTGTGTTGCTGAGCATATGTGAGCCTCCGTGTGTGTGATTGTGTGTGCGTATGGTGGTCGTCTCGCTGAAAGTTGACAGCCTGTGTTTGCAGAGTGGCTTCGTGGTCAGCCACTTGCTTGCGATTGAAGCGATGGCGGGATAAAATGGAATTTTCTTTCAGTACTATGCAAATACAATTGGCTTGTGGAGGTCAGCCAAAGCACACTGCCCACTTCACCCAGCTGTTTATATAATATACAAGTTGACATGATAGGATAAGAGATTCTAATCCTAAACAAATTAGTCCGACTGCCTCGTCTGAAAACAAAACTGGATCCACACAGGCCGTGATGCTACAGAGAAAAACATATTTTGTTCAAGTAGGGGTTGAGCGATGTCAAAGAACATGCACACATCCAATATATGTTTCTCTCCATATATTCTATTTCTCACCCTCCTTCACTATTTGTACAAAAGTCTGCAAAAACAGGTGGTATCACATGTGTGCCACTACCTTTAGGCCCCTCAAGGGGTAATTCCACCTCAATTTAACTGGAATTAATAATTCATAAAGCCTCCTTTTCAGAGAGGGAAATCATTGTCAAAAAGGGGCTCCACCTATAATCCAATCACTCCTTTGCCAACAGTGGTGTGGAGGGGGGCAGGGCAGACGGAAAGAGATAGCAATGTCTGGAAGAGTTCCTGCTGAAGGTGTTTTATGGGCACAGCAAATAAAGAGCTGGACACAAGGCACCGGTGGAACTATTTTCAGAGCAGCAGACCAGGAAGTGTGTCGTTTAAGAGACAATAAGAGCTCTGATTCTCAAAGTTAAGAGCTGGCTAAGGGTTGAAGGCTATTGCGGAAGAAGAAGCTGGGGTATGGGTAAGGAGGTTAAGGGTATAGCAAATGGCAGGCCATGTTGCTCAGGTTTAATGCCACTGATGGCTTGTCTCAAAAGGAAACTGGACAAAGAGTAGCTGGTAAATGAATGCTTAAGCTGCTTACACACATAGCCGACGGCCGACCGTTGACAGAAAAGCCACTCGAAATGATCAGTCTCCCCGTGTTGGTCCAAAAAGTCCCACTGAACACACCAAAAAGACGAGACAAGACAAGACGTAATACAGCTCTATAACAGCAGGCAGCGCTAATCTGTATTGTTGCCCAGGAAATGAAAACCGGCAGCTGATTGGACGAACGCGTCACATGGGTTTGTTTTCTCCGGAAATTCAAAGCCAGACTGTCATGGCGGCCGTTCAAAATACGATCTCATATTGTACTAAAATAGTTCACTGAAACATGTTTCTGAGAACATATTAAGCGAGAAATAGGCCATGCAGTTGCTAAATCTGTCTTCATTTCAGCTCAACAAAGGTCAGTTTAAAAGATTTTCGTTAGATTTTGAGAGACTAGTCAACTCATTCCGCTCCCCATTTCCAGGTGAGTCCCGACTGCCCTGCCGGCGACTTAACATGTCAGGTCGGCCAAAATGAACGCCAACAGCCCCCCAGACTGACGACAGCACGGGACACAGCGAACAGATTTGCGTCACTGACCTCGCCAGACTGTCTAACGGCCGATAATCGGCTAAGTGCGTCAGCGCCATTAGACAAAAGGCTAAGGTAAAGGTAGGGTCTGTTAGGTTTGTGCTCGGAACTTGGACCTGTGTTTAGGTGTGCTTGCTGTGATCCGTGTGGAAGTAGTGCAGTAGTGTGCTGAGTCACTGGCCTCATCTGTGCAGAACAAGCAGACATTCCAGGCTGGGACACAGGAGGTGGGAGGACAGATTTGAAACAGCAGCAGGACCAGGCCAGGGCAAATCAGCTCAAGGCCAATTACCTTCCTTTTACACCCACCCACACATGCACACTGACATTCCCTACTCCCACAACACAGATTTAATAGCAAACACAAGAAAAGCTAAATCACAACACAAAAACACCAAACTCTGCTTTCAATTTCTTTCATTCTATCCTTTCCCTGAGAACTTAAATGCCCATGATGTAACAGGAAGTGCATATTACACCAGGCCAAG
This sequence comes from Perca flavescens, assembly GCF_004354835.1. NCBI lineage: Eukaryota > Metazoa > Chordata > Actinopteri > Perciformes > Percidae > Perca > Perca flavescens. Next base: position 13,530,013 of record NC_041345.1, read on the forward strand.
AGTGTTTTCTCTCCAAGCACCATCTTGTTATTTCAATCAGCATTTTACTTTTACTAAATCCCCCACCACGCTACACAATAAAGGAATTGTTTTTTTTCTTGGTTACAGATGAAATGCAAGTGTATCTTATGGAATGGCCAAAAATGTTCTGACATTTTGCTGGGCGCTCGCAGGGCCAGAAGCACTTTGTTCTTTGTATACAGCAGCTACACACTTCTCAAGGAGAACCATTTGTTATCTGTCCAAACTTTGGTGAGTGTGCTTGTTAACTGACCCATTGTTACATGAGGGCATTTCAGGGCCGTTTGCTGCGTTCCTGCTCTTTATTCCTGAGGCATGAAATTGTGATTACCATAGTGGGGCTCATCCATCTCATTCTCTCATCCACAGACGCACGCTAAACATCCACATATTTTGGTTTCTTTCCTTCTCTTCCCCTCTCTAGTTGTCTCTGTCTTCCTCTCTCATGATACACACACACACACAGCAACACACCCAAGCACAAAAAGAGCCGCCCACAGCTGCGTCAGGCCATCTCTCTAACAATCCAATCTGTTTTCTTTCCCATGATGTTTCCCATTGGCACAGGGAGGAGAAAATCAGATTTACTCCCCCACAGGGCCCATGCAGTTGCACTGATATGGAAAATGATTTCAGTGCTGCTTGAGCCCATAAACATTATTTTGGTCTCCCCTGTTAATGACACATTTCTTCCCAGCATTGTGGATCTCACAGAGGAAGAGATGAGTGTGTGGGAAGGGGGTGAACAAGGAGGGAGGAAGAGGAAGGGGGGAGGAAGCCTCTAGGGCCTCACATACAACAGGGGAGTCCTTCACCCCTCAAACTGCATCCTGACATCCAAGACTTATTTCACACACACACACACACACACACACACACACACACACACACACACACACACACACACACACACACACACACACACACACACACACACACAGCTAATCAACCATGCAGGAACTTAAATTGTCACAGCCTTCAAATAAAGCCCCCCCCAAAAAAACAGAGCACAAAGATATCCCAGCTAGAAAACAAGCAGAGTCAAAGAGGGATTTCTCACCTCTCTCTCTCTCTCTAGCTGTCAGACTGATTCCAAACACACTGCATTTGGCTCCGGGGCTCAAAGCAACCACACTACAATTGTGTCATACAGCCCACATATCTTTTATTGCTGGTAGCAGCCAATATAGCACCCCCCCTCCTCCTCCTCCTCTTGAACACAGGGATAAAATTTGTACTTTTAGTGGTAAGTTACAAACACTCTCTGCCCGAGGCATATTGTCAACGAGAGGAGCTCGCTATAGCCTCAAGTCCTAAATACAAGTCATTTAATATGATGGTGTTAAAAAGAGACTCCAACAGGCCAATAGCGAGGCACTAAACCTCCCATTTGGCATCCGTTAAAACCCATCAGCAGGACCAAATACAAGGGGGGCGAACAGAAGATGGCCATGTTAGATGACTAAAAACTGTCTTCCACTTTTGAACGTTCTCTCACAGGTCTCTCAATCTCCACATCCAAAAATGGGATTTTCGTGGTTCTCCCGTTTCACTGGAAACATCACATGGAATGCTCTGGATCTGGTTTCTTTTACAGCTGATGACTGATCTGTCTAAATCCATTGGTTTTATGTTCTGGCCAAGGGGATGGATGGGTGACTAACGGCGGCTTGCATGCCATGTTTTAGCCGACGCAGCCAAAGATCAGCCAACCAGGTCACGGACACAGACATGCCTGGTAGTGGGAAAAAGGCAGATTAAAACAAGTGCTCAGCACTATTCTCTCTAATTAGTCCCCTGTTAACTTTTGAACATAATTGGTTAATTGAGATGTGGTTAGACTGGGCAGGTTTCCCCTCCCTCAGGGTGACCATACGGCTCCAGTGTTTCAGCCTGGCACTGCCTGGCACAGGAGGTGGCTACCTCTCTATCTTTCCCTTTTTCTTTTTCTTTTCTAGCATCCCACCGCTCCAGTGACGAAGAGTAATGATGCCGCACAGGAGGCAGTAAAACGGTGTTTTGCGAGTGTGTTTTAGCAGAGATTGTACCCATGCACAGCACATATGCTTGTGCCACATCAAAGCAGCTCTTTGACTACTCAGTCCTGGGTGGTCTAAACCTCTCTTCTCAACCAGCAGTGCTAGATAGATAGGCTTAGGAAAAAAAGAGTGTGGATGTGGGTGGATGTTACCTCACCACAGGCTAGTGTGTTCTGTCGAACTCAGAAGTCAGTTTGCTTTGGCGGAGACATGAGCAGCGTAAGGATGGGGAATAAAAGTGTGGTGCAGTACATACACAGATAAACACACACACTACCCCATAGGCGTCCCATTGCTCGAGTCTCCCCATCTCCTCCGGTTGATGTATAATGATACCCACAACACCACATAAATCTACAGGCAGCTCGACTCATTGGGGCAGATTTTGCCTGTTGTCTTCCCTTTTTCACTTTCATCCCCTCTTCTCCCTTTGCTCCTTCGAGCCCCATCACTCATTCCCCTTCTCGGTTTTCCCTTTCCGTCCTCACACCCTCTCAATCATCTCTCCATCACTCTCCCTCCTTCCCTTTGCTGCTCTGCTCCATATTTCTGTCCTCCCTCATCACCTCGCTCTCTTCCCTCAGTTGGCGTCATCCACGTGCTTCAAAATGGAAACACTTTCTCTTGATTTTTTGGAGTTTTTAAAAACCGCTTTTCCTCCCACTCCTTCATCCCACTTGCGCTCGGTTTCTCTTGCTCTTGTTCGTCCTCAGTTTTCCTGAGGCCTGGGAGGCTAATGAACGTCTTGTTTTATGGGGAGTCACAGGTTCACCCCTCACTCTGTCAGAACCGCCCCTATAAATTAAATCAGCGTTCCTGCATTCAACTGGCAACCAGGGCTCGCTGGAATGTCCTGTTCACTCTTGTCCTCCCATCCTCTCTCCCACCCTCTTCCATCTGTGGCTCGGCGCCTCCTTTAGGTCGTGGAGAGCAGCACAAGGGGTATGATTGAAGAGAATGCGTCGTCGCTGTTTTCTGAGTTCTCTTGGATTGGCCTATAATATGATCATGTTCTGAAGTGATGTGTGTGAGAGAAACAGAAGGCAGCTCCCTGCTCTGGCTTCTCTCCTTCTGATGTAGCCTGTCAGAGGAGCAGAGACAGAACAGTACAGATAACGGAGCCGAGAGCCACTGCGCCAGCCAGCCAGCCCAAGGTCTTTCTGCAGCCCTGAATATAATTTGCTGCTGGTCCACAAGGGGAACAAAGGAGAAATGTTAAATTCTTGTAGCGTTGGCCAAGACAAACGCAAGCATTTTTGTTCTGATAACCTACAGACAAGAGGAGGGAATGCACCTGGGTAGCCAAGGCCAAACAATATACAGTATTTCCTTGTAAAGAACACACTGTATAATACGCGTGCGTCTCCTTGACTTCTGTTGCTGCAAAGCTTCTTTGCCGGAAGGACAATGCTCCATTTTGCCCATACAGATAACCACCTTCTTTCCCACTGTAGCAGCTTACACTTTCAAGTGCATACAAGGTCAGCCAAATCACACATTAAATTCTTTTATGAAATGCATCTGACAAACTAGGCTTTAAAGTTGAGTTATGCCTCCCGACTGCTAACACTGGTCATCCATGATATGCTGCTGCCGGGGCCTGCTCAACATCTGCAGCAACACACTTGAGCAGAGATGAGTAAAATTAGGAGCATTTCCTGCAATCTGTACAGATGTACAGAGGAGAGAAGGTCATCCTCACCCGAACATGAGCAGATGAAGTGTAACATAGAGCAGGGCAGCCATAAAAAGCATCTCCTCTCCCTTCTCCAGCTGGTTAGCTTGATATAGCCTTTAACGGCTAGGAGTAGGAAAGGCACAATCCAAGGTCAAAGCAAGGAGACCGAGGGGAGGGATATCATCTTGATCAACTGCTCATGGCTTGTCTGTCTCGTTGGTTGACTGCACAGCTACCATTGCAGTCGTCTATCTCCTTTGCGGTGATCACATCTAGTCCGCTGGACAGGTGGGCGGGCCAGACGGTCACATGTCACCCCCCCCCCTCACTCTGCATTGGTCTCCAGGTTGTATTCAGAAACGACAGAGGAGGAGGGAGGCCTTGTGGGCTTACAGGCATGCATCTGATCGAAGTTAACAGATGTGATGCAGCTGCTCATTTTGTTTGCCATAGCACATCCTCATACTGTACACACACACACACACACACACACACACACACACACACACACACACACACACACACACACACACACACACACACACACACACACACACACACACACACACACACACACACACACACACACACAGAAAAGGCAGACACAAACATACCACTATATACACATGTTAGCAGGATGGAAATTAAAATCATATATTTTGCAACTGCTCAATAGCACTACTGGCAGTGTTTTGGGTCTCAAATAAAAACCCTACATCCCAGAGTAACCATTAAACCGACTTTGAACAGTGCGCCTATGATTGCACATGTTGGCTTTTCTTATTTTTCTTTAATATACGCTTAGCTCTGCTGGCCATAAAACATGTCAGCACCTACGCATTGGGCCAGAAAGCCTATATGGCGGGCCTGACCAGTGAAATGATTTGGGTAATCTGTTCAAGGAAGACAGCGAGTCATGGTGGTGGATTTAAGGGAGGAAGCATGAGTGAGAGGTAGCGCAAAGAAACCTCAGCTGGGTGTCCTCATATCTACGGGAGAGCAACAGCTTTCAGCAGGTTATCACAACGCCAGTGTGAGCCAAGCTCAGTCTAGACCTGGCAGAGGCCATAATGGATAGTGAGGGGGAGGCAGAGGGGGACTTGGAGAGACAGAGAAGGAGAATAAAGAAGAGTTATTAGGGTGATGTGAGGCAATGAGGGGAAGAGGGCCTATTGAAATGTTTTGACACAGAAAAAAAGCAAATGTGACACAGATACTTAAACAAGGGTTTGAAAAGCAAACCACAGTCATCTTGCTCTCTGTACCCTCTCTCTCCTCTTGCTTTCTTCCTGCTCAGCTTGAAACACTCACAAGAGTGACAACTGCAGACGCAACTTTCACAAACGGCTCGTTCACGGCAGAGCTTGTCTCATGACTCTCAGGCTGGCCCTCATTCTCTGCCAGATTGAGCAGCGCGAGCAGAGTCCAGGTCCTTCACCCAGATTACTAAAATCCTAAACACCCCATTATTTTCATGAGCTCACAAGAACACCAGGCAGTCTGGTAGCATGAACAGTATGCCAGGACCACAACTTGATTACACTACTGCTGTACAGCCTTGATTTATCAGTTATGCATGTTTTGTGCCATACTGCATCCGCAGCAGCTTTGACTTGTAGTGCCATGCGACACATTCCCTCACAGCCAGTGTGTGTGTGTGTGTGTGTGTGGTTTTTGGAGAGTGTGGTTTATGTCTCCTTACTGTATTTGTTCTGGCACCATGTTCTATTGTGGGGCTATAGGCTTTGCACTCCTCAGATAAGAGAGCAGTTATGTCAACAGTGGGTGCTGTGAAGGAGCCGCCTGGTCGTGTTGACATTCTACAACACTGCTTATTTACTCAGACCACAGAGTTCAGCAATCATCTAGCCTCTAATGCACTAATGACGAGAGGCCTCTTGGGGTGGAGCCCCCTCCCGGCTCTGCCCGGTACTGGCTTTCTCAGCTTGTCAGGTGAGAAGAAAGATGAGGGGGTTGGGGATAACTAATGGCTTTGAAAAATCCTGAGTTTAAACCCGACTGCCAGCAGATTCTGAAAAAAAAAAAAAAAAAAGGTTGACAAATGCTTTTTTACAAAACACACAAACCCTTGTAGACGCAGGCAGCATGAGTCTGCATATTGAGCTGAGCAGCCCCATCAGTAAAGAGTCAGTGGAGCAATCCATGCATAATTATGGAAAGGGGAGGGGGTTAATTGACTTCTTTGAGAAAGATCCTGATTTCTATCAGCCAGTACCATAATCATGTGAGCCAGGGCTCTCATTAAGCCCCCTCCCTCATTTATCTCTCTTCCCCTCTAACCCTTTACCCTCTCCCTCCCTCTCCTCCCCCGCTTTGAAAAAGGGTGAAACCCCAAACCGCTCCTGTGGTGTCCACAGCAGGCCAGGAAAGGGTGAGGCAGATTTATAGCTAGCACCTGAGTGAGTAAGGTGCACACTGGCACATAAACACATGAGTGCACATGGGCACACGCACACACGACTGCAGTTGACCTGACTGTGGCCCCTGTGCGGTGATACACTGGCTAGCAGGTATTAGCAGCAAACATGTGTGTCCCTGTGGCCAGAACTGTTCTCCACATACACAAAGTGTTGCACACAAAATTCAGACCCATGTTTTTGTTTTTGTTTTTCCTACAATAATGCTCAAACCACAGTGAAGCTGTAACAGCACCATAACAAGTGCTTTGAATAATTTACAGGCAGAAAGTATACACTGCCTAATGACACGCATCCCTACCACAAACAAATACATACATTATGCTGACATGTCAACACATAATTATTTACTAAAACATATCCACTATGACAAGCCTTTTGTTCAACATGGTTTTAACCTGATACGTTAAAAAAAAGCCCTCCTGGCTGCTTCCCTTTTCTTTTCTCTTCTCGTTCCTTTCCTTTATTTGGAAGCAGTGGAAGATTTGGGTAAAAGTTGAATTCCAGTGAAAGAGAAAAAAAAAGGATGATGTGGAGGAAAGAGATGAAAAGTGACAAATGAGAGATTTCCTTCACAAGCTCATAAATCAGTAGACGCGGGCAGGGCCAGTATGAGGCCTCTCTCAAAAAGCCTAACTTTTTTTCCCCCCTTTCACAGCCAGCGCTAACCACCCCTCTCCCTTTACATGCACGCAAACACACACCTACACAACCATATGTGCATAATCACATACACAAGAACGCACACTTTCTCCCAGATGATGTGTGCTTGAATCACATTCCCATTGCTCTCCACCAATCTGGTTGAGGCGCAGCGGCCTGCCTGACTGGCACAGAAACACATCTCATAAAATCACTTACAGTTAGAAGTAGTACAGGCTTCAAAGAGGCCTGCATTCAAACCAGTCCTGTTAAAAGGTCCAAGCACGTGTGCTGAAATAAATCCTGCTTATTCTGTCACATAAAAACACATTGGGTGGAGGGTTGGGCAGTACAGCTGCTGCTACAGGTAAGCGAGATGGACAGACAGACGAGGGAAATGAGCTCTTCAGAGCAACTGCTATATGCACACAGTAGGGTGCAACACACTGGGCGAGGATGTGGAAGAGCAGAGCGCAGAGACATCCCGCTGGGTTTGGAGGTATCTGCTGAGTTGGTGGGGAGCAAAAAAAGAGTGAGCAATGGGAACAACTGTCAAAAGTTCTTTTTCAGCTCCAGTGTTTGTTCGAGTGAATGTGGACCGTCGTTAGATTGGGCATATGGGCACTGTGGAGGGAGAGAAGGCGGCGACGACGCCCTGGTTGGAGATCAGAGAAGGCTCAGTTACTGCTAAGAAACTTGAGCCCTGTGCAGGATGGTCCCAGAGACTGCCGAATTGATGGAGATCCAAAATGACTTAGGATCTGCTTTCATTTTGAATGTTCACCATCTGCTTGGCTGGAAAGAGAAGCCATGGAGCGGGAGAAAACTCTGTCAACTGACAGATGAGACAGTGTGTGTGTGTGTGTGTGTGTGTGTGTGTGTGTGTGTGTGTGTGTGTGTGTGTGTGTGTGTGTGTGTGTGTGTGTGTGTGTGTGTGTGTGTGTGTGGTATTGTGTACTTGTGCAGACAGTGTGTCAGTATTGATCCTCAAAGCAGCTCCACTTTCTGAAAGGAGATCTGTCAAATAGGGATACACACATTTACACACACACATTAAACCAAATATTGTGTTAATACATTGCGGACCTCATAGCTTTCTCTAAAATAACAGACATCTGCAGCACCATCACATGTTCCAGTATGCCCGACCATTCTCTTCTTCCCACACTGCCGCATAGTTTACTCCACCTCCATGCCAGTGGTATTGATCCATCCAGTTTCCATGTGTGCAGACGACGTTGGTCTGGTAAATGCCCTGTTACCAAGGATGACCACTTCTCTCCTCATACTTCACTGGTCTGTCACACATTAGCCGGGAAGGTACAGAGCTTCCACATCACCAAAATAAACTGAATGCATGTCCTGTTTTGTTTCCTAACAACCGCACACAAATCCACATGTGCGCAACCAACTCCATTTATGATCCCTTAGCAACCACAGTCTACTGCTGACCTCCAAAAGCCCCACTGCATCACAATTTGTCATGTAGTTCTCTGGTAGTCTGAATCTATGACAGTTCATTTACTGGATAATCGCCGGAACATCTGGCAGCGGATGTCCCTCTCCTTGCAAATACTGCGTTCGTTTTGGCAACCAACAACAACCTTTGTGCTTGCAAGCTACATGCTGAAAATGGCAAGTTTTTAAGAACATTTGGATCGTGCAACAAGACAGGCCTGCTTGGTTCTTTCCGGGAATGGTTGTAAAGACTTACAAAGAATATGTTTACGGCATTTACTATCTACCTGGGACGTTTTGGGACTGATTAGTGGGGATTTGCTATCGACAAAATACACAGTGATACACTGTTAAGAGCAAATTACATTTAACCATGTATCCAGCTAATTTAAATAGCTCACGTTACTTTACTGTGTGAACATTTAAGTTCATTTCATATTGTATATGGTGTTTTCTTTTGCGGGGTGCAAATGTTCCACCAAAACAAGTTCCTTTCCGAGTCCATTTTGCAGAACCACCGTTGCTGTGTCTGGGGCTTTGCGCCGCCCAAGAGTGTTGTGGAGTAAGGTCTGGCAATGCGAAACTACGTCTCTCGTAAAATCCCCTGAGCAGTCCTCCAGCCTATCCATGATTAACCCACGAGGTAATCAGCAGAAATGCAAACAACTAAATTCCTGTTACTGTGTTGAAAAATCTCTCTCTGTGGCCTCCTGACCCAACACAGAAACCACAATGTCTGTATTCCTTCTGTCTGGTTAAAAGAGAGATAAACACTACACGTCAGGCCTAAGGACCTGATGAAGAAATGGCAGAAACACTCCCATAACTGTCATTCCATATGCTGGGAAAGCAATGTGATTTAAAGCACTCACCGGTAAAAAAACAATAAACCGCAGCTTCTCGCAAACGGGGGAGTCTGCACACCTGAGAACAAGCTGTTCCACGAGCAAAAAACAGGTAATGAAAATCATGAGGTGAAAAATGAACACAGCTTCTTAAAATTCTTACCTGATTACTTATGCAACAGATTTACAGTATAATGCTGTATAAATCCATCTGCGCGTTATTATTCTGATTACCGTCACAGATATATCGGCTAATCAATGTGGTAATTGAAGCAGTGGAATTTACTACATCGCCGCAACAGCTCTGTGCAGATGTGGAGAAGAGAGAGATGGATGGAATATAAAACGCCCAGGGCTGAGGTAGAATTAGGCACCTGCATCAGACCCCCATGTGCAATCACCCCCACATGCTGCCCTCTCAGCTGCCTGCCACTCGGTTTCCTCTCTCACTTCTTTTATACAATCTCTCCACCACACAACTCCTTTGATTGCTCTTTCCCGTGGGCATACGAGCACACACACACAAATACAACACATGTGTACACAAAAGCACACTTCTTCTGTACTGTTCAGAGACAGTTGCACCAGCTGAGTTTTGATTTGGCAAGAAAAGTTGCCTCTGCTACAAATACCGACAGGCACTCAAAAAACAAGCGGAGCACAGTTATCACACTGAAAACACACAAACCCACACTTATGAAAGCAAAATGCCTAATGCACAAAAACATGCAAAAAGCACAGGAAATCAGTCTTAAAAGCAAGTTTAATCACAGATAGACATAGGCAGCCACCCACACATAGCAAACATACACACACACATGCATCCATACACCCTCCCATTATGCTGTAGAACCAAAAGGCATTCAGCCATTTCAGCAGCGTTCTGAGAGCCAGCCAAGTGAGAGGTCTGTCAGTGCATTAGCCAGCATGTAATCATAGCCCAACCTCACTGCAATTAGAAGTGGTTCTAATTCTTCACTGGAAACACTGCCTTCTCCCACCACTAATAGTTTACTTTACTCCAACAGCTGACAGACCCAACCCTGCCTCTCTGCCTCAGCTTATCTCACACACACACACACACACACACACACACACACACACACACACACACACACACACACACACACACACACACACACACACACACACACACACACACACACACACACACACACACACACACACACACACACGACAGCTGTAGCTCGTCTGTCAGTATGGGAGATCAAAATGGATCCTGGGAATAGTCCCCAGCCATGTCCCTCTTGTGCCACATCAATCCTATGAGTCTTTAGGCAGTGCCACATTTCACCTACTGTATGCCGTGCAGCTCTGTGACTAAAGACCTCCTCTCTGCCTTCCCTCTCAGCCGCCTTCAAGGGAAAAAAAATCTCCTACTTTATCAAACACAACAGAGAGAAATGACAGCAAAATCATGAAACAATTGCAAAAATAAAAACCAGAAGCTCCTACAGGCTCTCTGTAGATGAGGCAGGCGTGTGAGGGGAGGGTGGTCAGATAGTGCTGGGGAACCGTTAGCTAATGAAGACTGAGGAAGAGGGAGCACTGCCTATACTGATGGTATTGCTATTAGCCTGTGAGCCGGTGCACTTGGGTGTCACTTCAAAGCATCCCCCGCTATTAATCAGAGACTATCCAGCCCTCGAGCAAGGGCCCCGCTGGCGGTGCCGCTAACTACCCCCCTCAACATCAACACAATGGAGCCATCATTACGGCCGTTACGCTACGCCTCGGCCAGACAGCGCACCTTTATCTTGGCATATACGTTACATACTCACGGCCAATTAATTTACCTGCCATGTCTCAGAATAAAGAAGGTGGAATGGGTGGTGGCTGTGGGGTATATGCAAGCACACATTTCCATTATGTAGTCGTTTATGTATTTGGGTGGGGGATGGGGAGCACCTGGCTCAGGTTGCATCCAGCGGGCTGTGCATTTGGCTTCGGGGGCTCTTTATGAAAGCACCTGGAAGAGGCTGCAACCTGTCTGGCCCAGACCCACAGGCCCAACCCTGCCCTGATCTGGCTCTCACCTGGCAACCCCAGGCGGGCCGACAGGTCTGACAGCCTCCCCCCTCCAGGCCCCCTTGGCTAACAACAGCCACTCAGCTGGATATCAGCCACCAAGTTTAAGGATTAACTATTGCACAGGCCCTGTCTCTTTAATACTAAATACATTTTATACAACGCTAATCCTTAACATCAACTCTTTCTTCATTTTGTTTTGACTGTCGTGATGGACAGCACTTTACCTCACGTCGAAGCGAGAGCACGCGGGGCAGGGGTGAAGAAATTATTGTCTTTTTTTTCTTTTCTTATTGTGAACTGAATGTATCAGTGAGGCTAATGGGGGGAAAATGCATTGCCTCATTTGCCGTTGCTCGCTTCTCGTAAATTTGCACATTCATGTTACATGAGGATGAGAGAATATGATACAAGACACTCTCCCCCTCCCCCTCCTGGTGTACTGTACTGAGAGCCTGCCGACTGTAGCAGCGCTGAGGGGATGAGATAACCGTTCACCATTGTGAGAAAAGGCTGTCAGCTCTCTCTCTCTCTCTCTCTCTCTCTCTCTCTCTCTCTCTCTCTCTCTCTTAAAAAAAGCTGGAGCAGTGGTTGCAGAAATAGTCCTGTTTCTATAATTAGATGTAAACAGACCAACCAGACTCTCATGCTTGCACTGTCCCACTGGCCCCCACGGCCTCCTGGGAGGCAAGATGTGTGAGTGTGTATATGACGTGCCAGTGTTTGTGTGTGCGTGCCTTTGCATGTCTGCCTGCATGTAAGTGTATGACAGCATGTGACAAGTGTGCATCTAGTAGTGCTGTCGCTATCCTCTCTCTCTCTCCGTCGCTCTGTCTGTTTCTTTCTCGTGCAGACACAAACTCTGTCCCCTCCCCCACATTCACCAGAGGGTAGGTCAGTGGCCGTGCGCGGCAAGCAGAGGAAGCTAATGCATGCAGCACCAGCAGACAAACACACATCTGTTGCTGAGGAGCCAGTCATTTGCCCCAGATCCTCAGGACACATACTGTATCAGAGAGAGGAGGCAGTGTAGCCTAGTGGTCACACCAGGCAGAGGGGCCACAAAAACTGTAGTGTGAGGTGAAGGGCAGAGGCAGACCCACTCTAAAAAAAAACATGGGAGACAATGAATGTACAAGAGAAGAAGGGAGGTGGGGGGACTGCAGGGAGGAGCAGACAGGCTATGGACATGGATCATCAAAGAGAGAACATGTATACATGAAAGAATTTGTGGTGTAAAACAAGTGATTTGGCAAATAAAACAGAAGGGGAGGGAAGGATTTGTGTTCTAATCAATGTCAGAAGAAGCACAGGAAATCCATGCAAGAGAGAGAACGAATAAATGAGAAAGCGAGAGAGCAACAAGTTCCCTTTGGATTGAGGACTAGGCAGCTGGTTGGATGGTCCCAAGAGACTTATTAAAATGGAATTCCTGATGCTAATCTTTGTTTTCTCACAAAAGGGCTGACACATCCTTGAGAGGCATACTGCATGTATATTTAATGGAAAATCTCTGCATATATTTAGCAGCACACTTCATTGTTTGGTACCATGTGTCACCACCGCCCGCTGTTCCTGCTGACAGTCGCCGAATCGTGGGCCATTATTTGAGTTCATCTGCACTCAGTCTTGCCCCTCCATTGCATACCATCTTCATTAATGGATCATAGTCTGCTTTTTGAAATGAGGAAGTCTAGTATACAGAACATATAGTCTGGATCAACAGAAGTGCATTTCCAGGATAATTGCCTAACATCATGTACCTCACTTTCTGCTGTCTGTGTTGCCGTTCTCAAAATCCCTTCGCTTCGGGAAACAACAACAAACTTTGAGCTAGCAAGCTACATGCTGAAAATGGCAAGTTTTGAAGAACATTTGGATCGTGCAATAAGGCAGGCCTGCTTGGTTCTTTCGGGGATTGTAAAGATGTAGAAAGAATGGGTTTACTATTTAACTAGAACTTGGACGTTTTGGGACTGATTGGTGGGAATAGCTATGGATTAAGTACACACAGTGAGCAAATTACATTTAACTATGTATCCAGTTAAGTTAAATATACGTTACTGTATTGTGTGAACAGTTAACTTCATTTAATATTGTATGTGCATTACATACATTAACAACATGTTACAACTGAAACTTCAGCCCGTTCTTTTGTAGAATTTCATAGAACCGGGCTGTACGCTAAACTGGCGTTTGACAGATCAAAAAGTGGGATTTTAAAAACTCATCTTATTTGCAGAGAAAGATTGAAGTAGGACCACTATGCAAGCTGCATCACGAGCATTAAATCATTCCAGTAGCACTAGTGGCAGATACAGAAGGGACAGACACAGTCGTTAGAGGGTTAACAATGCACCTGTCTGGGCCTCACAGCCAAACACAGGGTGCCTTGGCTCTAGTGTGTGTGTGTGTGTGTGGGGGGGGGGTCTGGAGAACACAGCACACACACAGGAAAAAAAACAACCACCCACCCAAACATAACCACACACACGCTCATAAAGTATTGTCACAAATCTGCTAACAACAATAGAGCAACGGCCCTTTTTTGTTCTTTTCACTGAACGATTACAATAATAAAATTGAAATTAAAAAACAAGTAATCTGGATTTTCTGCTTGAGCCGTTAATAATGTCTAACAGCTGTCACATGCAATACGGCCATGCGCTGAGGTGGGCCTGGGGCTGCCCGATGAGAGGCAGCCTGATACTGGGAGAGGGTGGGAGAACGAGGGGGCAAATTAAAAGAATGAGAAAAATAGCAAAACAGAGAGAGAGAGAGAGACAGAGAGAGAGAGAGAGAGAGAGAGAGAGAGAGAGAGAGAGAGAGAGAGAGAGAGAGATCCAAATCACAAACAGCAGTGGTTGACTATTCAATCTTGCAACAATACATTTTCAGTCCAGCTTTTTTTTTTTTTATTAAGTGTTGTGTGTGTGCGCGTGTGTTCGTCATGGGAAGTGAACAAAAGACTTTCATATCCTCATTGGATTCTTAATGCAACTTCTCACTTCCTCGTGTTGAGTGTAAAAATAGATGGCAAGGTTTTGAAATCCAATGCCCTGAAATCCGATACAGGAAGGTATTACCCTGCCCGTCACTCTCACCCGTGGGTCTCCTTTGTGTTTGTCCTGTGTACACGCCCCATGCTCGAGGCGAGGGCTCTGTGGCACCATGCCACACGGTGTAGTGTGGGTGGCGGTCTGTTTGAAGAGCCCGTCTCTGAGGCAGCATGGCCACTCACTAGCCAAATTCCTCTTGCAAAGCCAGAGCCCTGCTTTTATCGCCCCACTCAACCTAAGCCTTCATTTTCTTTGGACAGTTTTGCTGATGAGCAAAAAAAAATGCAAAAGAAAGGAAATTGATTAAATAGCTTATCTTATATCCAATCTGTCACTTAGGTTACCTTAGTGTAATGAAACCAGATGCTGTTACTCTTTTTTTAAAAGAGGTTATTGGACACCTGGTATGATGATCTAATAGTGACAAAAAAAATTATATTGATGCCTCTAACCATTCGAAACACAGTGAGTGCATTTTACCCCGATAACCAAAGGTATCTGAGAAGATGCAAGAGACCTACCCTTTCAAAGCAAATGACTGCCCTTGCAAGTCATTTGGGCATTCAGTGGGGGTGTCAGAGGAAGGTGACAGATGGCGGCGGCACTGGGCAAGGTGCTATTTCAGCCAGGTGTAGGACGCCAAGCAACACCTCCACCATTCAGGTAGACTCCTGTGACATTGCGTCTGAACGGTGTCATCTCACAACAATCCACAAACGAGCCTGAGAACAGGCCAACGTTCTCACTCTGTTTTGCAGAGCCGGAGCAAAAGAGAGAGGGAGCAGGCGAGGCCCGAGTCAAAAGGAACTTGGCCAAAGACCCACGTTCTGTCAATTTACTTTCACAACAGTCGCTCCTAGATACAAATAGCCTTTTTAAATGTAATATTTAACTTGGGTTATTTAGAATATCAGTTTTCTTTTCACTCAAGTAAGGCTCACCTCCCACCCCCAAAATTGTTAGATCTAGAAACAAAAGACAGGCCCTAGCTTTAAGTGGGGCTGGGTGCTGTGCTGCTAAATAATTACGCTGAGCATGCAACACACTACAGCCACCACTCTTGTCTGGGGTTAACAAGAATGAGGTGGAGGGGGGGGGTAAGTAAAGCCAACGGGAAGCAGGGTATGAACTGGGAGTACTCACAACACAAGAGCTACAAGGCCAAGAAGAAGAAGCAGTCTCCCTTGCCACAAACAACCCACTTACTGAGGTTATTATTTTAAAGACTCTGGTTGTAACCAGCCCTTTGCTAACCCCACCAAACACCTGTGTTTGTCTTTGAAGCATCTTCTCAACAACCACAGACTCATGGGATATTCCAGCAATGAGACGTTCAATAAAAGTCTCAGTAAAGTTATTTATTCCCCTTTGAAGAAAAAAAAAGGGGGTTAGGCAGACAGCATAGCTAACCTTTGAAGGGGGAAGCTGCTTGGATATCCAGCTAGGACATAAAAACCAAGGGAATGACAGGGACATCCTACCAGAAAACAATAAAGGGGGTGGAAGGGATGTTTTTTTTTTTTTTATCTGTAACAGCAGCCGTAAAACACACACAAAGCTGGGGTCTGCAACAATGGCCCAGGGCAGGGGAGGGTGGCTAAAACAGAGGTGGCAGGAAGACCACCGCTTCCCAGACACAAGGGTCTTCCTGCTGGAAAGAAAGGAGACTGAGAAATGAAGGGGAGGAAAAAGAGGACAGCTTATGGAAAGGGAGACCGGGGAGATGTAAAGGAAGGGGAGGCCGAGTGAGTGAGATGACACAAATATGACCTTTGATTACATGGGGTGTTTAGAGCTGAGCTCAGCCATGGACAGCCTCTAAACCCCTGCTGCTCCCACACAGCCACACCTCAGCCAGAGCACACTGATCAGAACAATATGGCTGAAAGATGAGCCCCCAGTCATAAATGCCAGCAGTAAAGACAGCTTCACTGTGTCTCCTGCTTTGACACTATCCAACATCTGAATCCAGGCCTCACAGCCAAGTGAAGACAGTCTCGAACTCTGCGGCGGAGCCAGCAGGAGATAAAATTACTATTTCAAAGTCCTTGTAAATGGACTGGCTGAATTAAACTGCATTAGATGAGTTTACAGGTCTTTGTCCCACTGCATCAGCAAGCACACAAAGAGAAGTTGCTCCAATGTCACATTCCCAGAACACAGTGAAAGTGCAAACTATAAAATCGACCACCTGACATGCATTACAAATGACTGGCTTGTAGTAGGTGAAGATGGACAGAGGCAAATGCACACTGACAGAATCTCTACCGGTTCTATGTTAACGTGCTTCAGTGGGCAAGATGGTAGGAGCCTGTATTTGTTGTTGCTTGATTGCAACCAAACTCACAAGTGTGCACGGAAAAAATAAGAGATTTCCTCCCAAAAATATGTTGAAATTCTATAACCTGGAAAGGAACAATGCCAAGGGAGGGTGTTGCAACTGCCATCACTCTTTCCAGCAGCGAGGGTGAAGGGAGCGCTTACAATAAATAACTCTGCAACGTCAGAGGAGCCCTTTCAAGGAGCCACATCAGAAACCTGCCTCTGAATGCATTTTTACATCAACCCTGAAATATTCATGCTCTTTGTAAAGTATTCATGTGAACCAGTGTGCAAGTTAGTCCCCAGGGGGAAAGTGCAGAGAAAACTGAAGGGATCCAACACAATCCGCAAACAACATGCTCAGTTGTGCTAATGTTGCTAGCATACGGGACACTTGAAGGGACACTAATGACCTGCCCTGTCAAGACAAACAACAGTCTGGGAGCAGTTTGGTCAGATAACCAAAGAGCATTTTACTGCTCTTACATGGTGTGACTGGCCTGTATTCATTTGGGTAAACTAACTAAAAAACTACAGAGTTTATTAACTGTTGAAAATACACAAATTGCAAAAAAAAAAATACTTAACATGTTTTTGATTGTATTATATATTATCTGGACATATAAAAAGGTAAAATTGTGTGTGTTTTTTTCATTGTGTCCACTGGATTATAAATTTGCATTGTGTGCTGTTTTGATGAATTACCATCTTAAAAATATATTCCATGAATAATTGTGAATTATGCTCCATGTCTCATCCACCTATTTGCATTATGGCATGCTTGACATTTTCAAATATGATTAAGATAAATCAACGATTGTACATCAGCAGAGCACAATAACAAAATAATTCTTATAGTGCCCAGAAGGGATTTAGATATGTGAACTAAAATTATTCTCCATGTTAATTCAATAAAATACCTGAAATGTAAAGAATTAAGTCATTCTCCGGATCTTGAGGATATTAGATAGACTTCTCTCCAGTCACGCCCATGTGTTACTGAGGAGGCTGGGGAGAACAATAAACCACCTGTGCTCCTCATTGAACAGTGATGACATTTGGAGGCTAGTTCTTCGTGTTGGTGCGGCACAATACTACAAAAGAAACACCAAATCTGGTTGGGGGAGCACCTGTACCCTGTAGCCAGCATTACCCTTCATGCTCTCAACAAAACAGCCATACGAAAAAAGAAAGAAAAAACATACGGACGCAGGCTGTGTGTGTGTGTGTGTGTGTGTGTGTGTGTGTGTGTGTGTGTGTGTGTGTGTGTGTGTGTGTGTGTGTGTGTGTGTGTGTGTGTGTACTGCCAAAAGCAAACAAGAATGGTGAGAGATGAATGGTGAACAGCGCCTATGAATTCTCCTGAATGACTAATTATACTTTGTGTTTAGCATGATTTTGCAAATTAATTTAGAATCTTTAGCCTACCAGAATACTGCCTATACAGTAGAACCATTTAACAAGCATGAATAAACAAATAAAATAAAAGGGCAGAATACAAAAAACATTGTCATAGGTTACATTGATGCTGTATTTAACCATCTACAACAACCACCTACACTTAGCCCCCTTATAATTTTAGCTGATATACATTACATCAAATAACTTTAAAAGGCTAATTATTTCCTGCTCTCCAGTGACCCAAGAATCCTCAGCTACTGCATCATAAACATGTGTTTCTTAGAAGCCACATTAACATATTTTCAAAGCACATTGTTTCAGAAGTGTAACTGTTTGATGCAATCAATATGCCACCATTGTGACTTATTTAAATCTCTTTTGTTTTACATGGGTGGAGGAAATGAAAAGCTACAACAGTATATTGTGATTCAATCCACTGCAATGCTTTGCAAGATTGTTATATATTTAAATCTAATAGGCCTACATTATGTCCACCTCCATATTTAAAAAAAATTAAATGCATCAGCTGCTATATACTCTTCTATTCAGCAATTATAAATTCTGACTGTTCTATCTGAACACAAATGTGTGTACTCATGTTTGTAAAGATTCACATTTGGGTATATAAGATACCCAGGTCACTTGTTAAACCTGATAAATGCACTGTGAACACATTTGCACCCCAACACTTTGAAGCCCAATATAGGAGGAGGATTTTCTACTAGCTCTTCTTCCTGCAACCTCCATACATTGTAAAACCATGCAGACTCGTTCATCCTTTGCTTGCTTATGGCGCTCGATATGGCCCAGGGTTTTTCTTTTTTTTTTTGAGCTGGTGTGACACTTGTCACTTTAACGTGAAGTGACAAAATCTCATTTCAGATTCAGCCCCATGAGCCAGTGGGAAACCAGTTCCAGTGTGCTCTGTCCAACTTCATACGTACAAACTAAAACAGATCTCTAATGCCATTTTTAAATACCATGGCATTTACCTATCTTATCAAAAGGCTATTTGTTTAACTAAGATGTCTTTATTACCTTCGAGATATTAAGGCTATAAATGTTGATTCAGCTTAATCAAAATTCCTTTTCATAGGCCTAGTGTAAATCAAATTTCACCAGATTTATTAGCTGATATTTGAATAGGGAAACTCTGTCAACAGCCACACCTGAGCAACCATTTATTTAAAACAGAAAGCCCCGTCTTTTATTATTATTTTTTTGTGCAAAAATAATCAGCTACTATCACACATGCAGGCCATAGCCTATCACTCAAGCTGACAAATGCACAGGCTTTATAACGCAACATTATGAGAGGAGCATTTGAAACAACAGCCAGCTTTCAGATAAGATAAATGTTGATGGGAACAAACACTTTAGTAGCTACATTCTTGTATGACAAAAAAAAAACCTCCGTACGTGTTTGACTAACCTGAGTGGGGAGCCATTGGTATGTGCGAGGGGTAGTATTTCCCTGGCGTGAAGTGACCGCCGTGCTGTACAGAGCCGTGGCCCGAGGGAGCGATCCGAGAGGCGGCTCGGTGCACCAGGGCGCCCCGCTCTGATAGGAGGTGCGCCGGAGCAGCGAAATCCCGTCCTTCCATTCCGAAGAATGTTGAGTAATCCGAAATCCGGATAGGGCAGGTCAGAAAAATCAAATGCAACCCATAAAATAATCCTTTCCTTCAGATCTATGTGTTGCATTCAGTCGATCGCAGGCTTCCCCAGCCAATAACGCAGCCCCCGATCATCTTTTCTGTCAAAGGAGAAATCCAAAGCTATTTTCATTATCAAGAAAAATGGAAAGCCCCGTTAAGAATTACACGATGCAAAAATACTGACAGTGCGGTAAAAATGTAAAAGAAAACTAATCATTACCGCCCCAGTTAATTTCGCTGTAATACCTTTCTGTCACATATCATGGCTTATTTTGCATATAGGCCTAGCTGAAATGACCCATTTAAACCTAAAACTCATGGTGTAAAATAAGTTACCGCTGATAGAAACGGCCAGCGAGGCGTCCAAAAGCCCACTGAGCCATGCTCACATTCAGCTCTATTGATCAGCCTGGATATACTGTATGCATCATATGGAGGAGAGCACTTCATATTCCACAGACACAGGCACAACGAGTAGATAGACACATTTTACGTTTCTATATAGGCTATTCTATTTTATAATGTTCATATTATATTTTAACAATTAGGCCTATACCACGTCAGCAGTCGCCAACTGTCACTCTCTCACAAAATCATGGTAGGCTATAGCATATTCAAATGTGTTTCATGAAATTGTGATTGCTGCAACAATCTAAAGAGGAGAAGGAGAAAGTATGTTGTCCTGTTTGGGTGGGTTTAAATAAGGGAAGCCTACTCAGCCTACATCTCAAGGTGAACAACGCTGCCTGCCTTCTCCTGCTCGTCCTATTGTCTCGGATTGATACAGGCGTTTTTCTGCCTCCATAACCTCCATCCAGCTCTCATTGCACCTAGTCTACAATGATTTTCTATATCAACTGGCATAAATCAATCAGATTTATTATATTTTGCACCTTCTACAAACTACAAAATAACCTAGTTTATCATAAAACTGTCAATTGAAAAAAAGAATGCACCATGCATCGACCAATGTGCAGAAGGAACCTGCACTGTCAGTTTATAAAGTTTCGAAACAAATCATAAGAGACCTACTTAACATAAGAATACAATTAAAATACCGCATAAGAGATGCATCAGCTCCTGAAAGACATGGATCTCTCTTTTGTGTGTGTGTGTGTGTGTGTGTGTGTGTGTGTGTGTGTGTGTATGTCTGTGTGTGTGCGCGCGCGCGAATAACTGCACTCTCACTGTCTTCATCTGCCTTGACCTATTTCAGGTCAGGTAGCCTAATCAAATGGAGTTGTAAATACATTATAGGCTATACTCTGCCATGCTACAAAAATGGCATTATATAGCCTAGTCGAGATGGGAAGAAAACCCATTTTGCATGAATTAAAATAAAATGTAATTTCACTGCTAAAATATAGGCTATGTTTTTGTCTTAACAACAATCATCTAAACGTGACAGCCCATTTTCTTGTCCCTCATTAATGGCTGTGAGTAATTAAAACAAAGCAAGCACACAGAAGGCAGCTTAATTGTATAGGTCCAAATGAGTAAACAAATAAATTATGACTGGATGTTCTCAATACAGGAGGATATATGTGTGGTTTTATATTAAATATTCTCAATTTAGGATCCCTACAGGATTTCTCTGAGGGGTGGCAAAAGGGGCCCCAGCAAAATGAAAGCATAATTTCACCATAAATTAAATAACAACAACAAAAACTAAATTCTACAATATGCAAGAATGGCATATTGTAATCATATATGCTATTTTACTCTCAGCACTATTATCTCCCCATGTAGCCAGTTACAGCCGAGCCTACAATTCAGTGCCACATCAACAATAATAAAATCTTTCCATACGGAGCTCCCTGGGACAAAATGTTATCCACGGAGGCTTCCCTGATCTAATGTGTGTGCATCCTTAATGTGAAACGTTTACAAAGCCTTGCTGTTGCATACATGATAGCTGGGTCTTCAGTTTGAGGACTGTGTAGAGATCTAAGGTGAATGGCCGCCCGTCAGCAGGACTGCCTTTGTCTCCATACTGAGAAAGTGCTTTGCAGTCAGCCATTACCTTCCCCCTCGCCATGCTGTTGTATTCATCCCACTATGAAGCCCATGTCTACTAACAACCTCAGAATAAAATTATTTAACATTTACGAGGCTATGAAGAGACTACTGCTTTGTAAATGTTCGAAATGTAGCGTTCGTAGGAATTTAATTGCCTTAGCGTAAACACACACGGTTGCTTCCTTTCATTCCAGCCTATAATGTTCGAATTCCGCTCACCAAATATACGCTATAATATTTTTTTTTTTAACTGTTCGAATGATCGACGCCCCTAATGCAATTCATTAAGCAGCTGTCAATTGCATTTACAGAATCCAATCGAAAGCAGAAACGCAGATAAATCAAATTACGCTGTAGAGGTCGGATCGCGCTGCGAGACAGGCGGCCCTCCATGACTGAGCTGGCCGGCAGGGAGTGCACCTCGACCGGGTCGGGTAGAAACACGTCTCCTGTCCTCTCAATGCAAATGATCTGCTTAGAGTGTAGGTATTGCAACCTGACTAAAACCATAATCGACACCCCACCGACAACTTACAGAAAAAATATAGCCTAGCTACATTTTTCAACAATTTATTAAATGTTGGCCAATTGCAAAAAAATTTAAAAAAAACAAAGCCTGGCACGTTTCTAAGGATAGCCTAATTAAAACAAAACAACATGCAAATAATTAGTCGATCAATAATTAAATATTTTATCTATCCTAATTACAAAAATGCCCCTAACGCCAAAATATAAACTATAACATTGTTATTAATTGTATTGTAAATAATATTAGTAACCTAACGATTATAATAAGTATAGGCCTAATAGTAACAATTTAAGGTAATTTATTTTTTGTCAGCTCACTGCATTAAATCATCGATTTATTCCACATAGGATACACCTCACACATCCTGTTTTGTTATTTTGTAAATTATAGCACTGCACTGTGTATAAGGAATAGAATGTCACATATAGCATTTTGGACTAAAATATAGCCTGTCATCTTACAACGAGTTAACAGGCCTTCAAATATTTGTATTCAATTAAAAAAAAAAATCAAGTATATGAAAATGACTACTTACTGGTATGTTAAATCCTTGCATAACAATAAATTAAAAAATCACAAAACACAGGGAGGGAAGGTGCAAGGCCAAGTGCGACGCCCATTTAAAATCAAAATAATAGAAATAAACCATGTGGCTAGAGTGTAAATCCTACAATATTTCCATCTGAGGCTGTGCAGTAGCCTGCTGGTTCAGTCTATGGAAGCAGTGGGACTAGTCTTCCGGCCTGGCTGGATCGCGGCTCGGATCTCCGAGCAGCGGTTTCTCTCCCGGTGCAACTGCGTACCTCGCGTTTCGGGGCAGGGTAAACACGCCCTCCCATTGGTCGGATACCTGCATGTTAATTAGCTCGTGCCGCCCGCCCGGAAATACGGAAGGTTCTGATTGGCCGGCAAGTCAGGCCAATGGTGTGGTGACTGGCAATGCTAAACAGAGAGAAAAGCGCCAGATTTAAAGCACGGGATGGTCTAAATCACTTACAATAGAGCTCAGTGCAACCTGAGCAAAGCTTAAAATGCATAGCAGATATAAAGGTCTATAGCCTGCAGATAATTTAGAGAAATAGTCAGAATTGCAATTCAATTGATGCATGCAACTTACATTAGCCACTTGGATAATGCTCCAAATATATTTTAATGAAAAATATTTACATTAACCTGCTATTTACCAAGAGCTTTAAGCCTGAATGCATCGCAAATATTTACAGTAGAAAAAGGAAAACATGTCAAATTAATGTAAATACATTTTAGAGGTTCAGGTGTATGTGTGCTATCAAGAATAGCATACCCCAATTTAACGTAAATGGGTTTGATATATAAATCAAAAATATTTATACCACCTTTAAAACTGGGTATATGTTCACATTCCTTCCTATGTGACCTGAAGATCTAGGTATGTCATAAATAGCACTACAATATAAAAAGTGCTGAAAAATAATGATACAAGTGAAACATTTAAAATACATTTATTGAGCAATGTTTAAAAACACACCAGTTTTGAAGTTTTCCAAGCTGAATAAATTATATTTTATATTTAACGGATTGATATGTAGGCCTATTTTTCAGCTGTCACTGAAAACACCCTTTAAAAAAACATTTTGCTAATCATTGCTACATCAAACATTCGCTATCTATATTATTTCCTTCTTTAGAGTCACTAGAAGCTTTTCGGCAAGTGCTTTTAAAGCCAATTTCTGAAAATCTTCACTGAATCATGCAGACAAGACAATAATTCCACTATTTCCCTAGCGTTATTACTATGGACTTTGGTTATTACATTATGCTAAATGTTTACAAATGAATCCCTCCCTGTATGTAAGCTCTGATTGGCTGGCGCGGCGCCAGAGCATTGTCAGTCACAGAGTGTAAACAAGACTCTGATTGGCTGTTGGCCAGTCCGCATTGGGCTGTCTGAAAAAAAAGAAGAAAAAAAAAAGGCAATAACTGGCCCTGCGGTTTCAAGGCGTCCCGGGTTAGATGATGAAAGGGGATAAGAAGAGGCAGTTTCAAGGCACCCCAAAGGCGGACCCCCATTGGCCCTGAAGCCATATGAGTCAAGCGTGAATCAAAGGGAATACTGCAGAGAGGGGGAAATGATATGTTGGATATTTAAAATAATCGAGGTTAGTTTTCGGATAAATGCGGACCAGCGATGCTAATCATTATGAAAAGTTATGAATACAAGTGAAACGAGCCTCGAAACAATTTCGTTTATAGGCTGCAAGTGAGGGTGAGAAGAGAGAGAAAGAGCTCCGGTTGTGGATCGCCCTACCGAAGTCCGCTTTAATGGAGAAAATCAGCATGGAGTCTTTCACCATTTTAAAGTGTGGCTGAATGAGGTTTGTCGTAGGCTATAGTGGGGTTAGCGCGGTAAAAAAGGAGAAAAAAACATTTACGGAGTAATTTGTTTGAAATAAAAATTGACTTTGAGTTTATCGGATAATCGCCTGCTGTTTGTAATAGTTGTGGTCTGGTTTTAGTCGGTAAAATGAGATTAGGGTGTAAAATGCTAGTGGATATGAAGACGATGTAGAGACGTTCATAAATGTGCTGCAGCCACTGTTTGACATTTGACATTGTTTGTGTAACCTATATTTGATTCTGCCACGGGTTTTCTGGGAGGCTCCCTGATTTTTGCTTAAATACATAGTTGGAACTTTCTGATATGCAATAGGACTACATTTTTAAGTTAATGTTTTCTCTATAATACTATTAAAGAAGATAATTGTCTTCATGTACTTTTCATTTTGGTTATTATTCAACACAACTGTGCATTAAACTAGTAGGCTAACATACGATATACAATATATATTTAATCGATTTTTACATTGCACATTTTTTTGGGTAGCCTGCCTATGCGTCATCACAGGAAAATAAAATTATTTAATTTTTCCATTTTATTTAATATTTTTTGGGCAGAAAAACCTCAAACTGGCTCAATGTTATAAATGTAGGCATATAGCCTGGTATTCTACATTCACCTAGACCTACATCAATTAAAATACAAAATATTTCTGAAATTCTCTTCACTTGCACACATTAACGTCTAGCTGAATTTAAGAGTTTTTTTTTTTTTTTTTTTTTTGCATCCATTCAGTGGGACCATATATAATTTGCCACAGCTTACACTATTTTGTGCACTGCCCTGCTGTGTGAGATTGTACAAATGGTCGGCTGCTTTGCTTGAATAGCCTGCTATATATTTTAGCAGAAGGTGTTGGAATTTCATCTCATCATGGGCTCCTCTAGAGTGAGTGCATGCATTGTGAAATAGTCAAAGAGGTGGTCAGCTGCATGAGCATGCACGTAATACGTTTCACACGCACACGCACACACACGCACACACACACACACACACACACACACACACACAGCAGGCAGAGTGATAATTAATGCGAAGTGAGTGATTTCTTAAGAAAAAGACCAGTTTTACGACGAGGATTGTCCTCGATCAATGAAGCGTTGATGATTGACAGTGTGTCCCTCCCACCCACGTCTACATTCGGATAAAGGGCCCTTGGGTACTGAGGATAGACAAACTGATTGTCTATACGCTTTTATTTCCACATGCACATGAAATACTCTATAAGCATGATCATCTGGAATATTTAATGTTCGGAAAATATTTGTTTTATAGGTCAAGTTTGAAGAAGAAGAAAATGCTTTATCGCGTGATTAAAGTTGTATGAGCATCTTAAAATATATTTTTCTTTATTATTTAGCTACTTAAATGCTGAAAATCTCACTGCAAGAACTTGCTTTTTAACAATGAATTGAATCATCCAAAATGAGTGAATGCGGGACTTGGGATCGGTTTTTAATGCGTTTAGCTTGGTCAGTAAGTCATGAAACTGAAATAATGTGGAGTGAGTTGACAACAGATTGCCTTTGATCTGTGTGTGTGTGTGTGTGTGTGAGTGAGCATCCAGAATCCATGATCTGATTGGGTATTAGTCCATATATCAATTAAGCAGCTGAAATAAATCACATTGGTTTATACATAACTTATAACATTTTGCAACAGCTTTTATTTTGAGAATAGTCTTGAGAATATAAATATATATATATATATATATTATGTTTATCATGGATGTATGGCCATAAATGAGGTAGGCTAACTGTGTGTGTGTGTGTGTGTGTGTGGAGAGGGGGAGGCTACATAAGAACTGCTTGAATTGTAGTGGCATATGGCATAGCCTCGCTTGCCAGATCATCTACACGCAGAAGGGTCTGGCTACTCCACACAGAATTGCGGGATGGGAGGAAAACGTGCTGTGGTTTATTGCCATTTCTTTAAACCAATCACAATCGTCTTGGGCATTGCTAAGCGCCGGACAGGAGCCGCTGCAAAATAGTTGTGCGAGAGAAAACTCAGATTGGACAGACAGCTAGCTGTCTCAATTTACCATGCAGAGATGTGAGGAGCAGTTAACCAATTTGTTGTTAAAATTCCAACAAATTACAAAAAGGGTCTTTTTATTTTATTTTTTAGGTTGCATTTTAAGTGGGTAAAATATACTTATTTATCAAAATTAGACGATTGGCCTTTACTGGATAGGTTTTTTATAATTTTTTCTTTGGTGCTCCATTATACTATGAGCAGTATCCACACACTTCACTCTTCATGCTTTAAATGATCTTTTGTTTTCAGCCAGCGGAAGTATGATGTGAATTACCTGGTTTAGCTGCCCTTTAGTGAGAATTATCTAAAAATAAAAGTAACAGTTTTATTTGTGAGGTGAAGATTGGGGTTCTCTCTTTGAAGAGAAGACAGATCCATGTAACAGCGCCAGCCTGCAGTAGGCTTCTGGTTATGCCATGTGTAGTCTATATCCTTGACGTTCCACTCCCGGGATTGCTCCGGTGCTGCCGGAAAATCCGCCGGATGCATATATTTTCGCAGATTTCCGTTTGCTTCCGCTTTCTTTGTGTTAGAATTTTAAACTCCGGTGGATTTATGAGGACTATGGTTAAATGTTCCTCACATCTCTGCAGGGTAAATTGAGACAGCTAGCTATCTGTCCAATCTGAGTTTTCTCTCGTACGACTATTTTGCAGTGGCTCCTGTCCGGCGCTTAGCAATGCCCAAGACGATTGTGATTGGTTTAAAGAAATGCCAATAAACCACAGCACGTTTTTCTCCCATCCCGCAATGCTGTGTGGAGTAGCCAGACCCTTCTCCGCTACGCAGCGTGTGGATGATCTGGCAAGCAAGACTATGCCATATGCCACTACAATTCAACCTCGTTTATGGCAATACATCCAAGACAAACATAAAGAAAATGTTATTTATATTCTCAAGACTATTCTCAAAATACAAGCTGTTGTAAAATGGTATAAGTTATGCATATAAATAAACCAATGATTCATTTCAGCTGCTTAATTGATATATTGACCCATTGACCCAATCAGATCATGGATCCTGGATGCTCACACACACACACACACACACACACACACACACACACA
The DNA here is from genome assembly GCF_004354835.1 of Perca flavescens. Lineage (NCBI taxonomy): Eukaryota > Metazoa > Chordata > Actinopteri > Perciformes > Percidae > Perca > Perca flavescens. The sequence goes on from NC_041345.1 coordinate 13,557,655, forward strand.
CACACACACACATTTTGGTACTGAAGCATGCATTGTATTTGTCTATATAAATGGAACTGCACTAGCCCACAGTCCTGTGAAATCCTCTGGCACCTTTGCCCTTCTTTACCTTTAAGTTCACCAGGGAACGTGACATCATATTTAACCCCCTCATTACCTCAATGGGGATTACAGAAGGGCCCTGCAGCCCTGCAGGCCCATGATGGAATTGACATGACAACATTTGCGAAGTTCATCACCAGTTGGAGGCTGCTAAGTGCAATTCCATACTAATAGCAATGGACAAAAACTTTTCAAAAGTGAACTCATGAACGTACTCTAAAACTTAAACTATTGAATACTATTGATTCACCAACACTTGCAGATCTAAGTGTACCAAATTAACCCATTTGTAGTTGCCTGTATAAATATGTGTACATCAGCATGTTTTTGATTTGGCATTCAAATACCACTGAACTGATAATATAATATACAATAAATAAATGTAAGATAAATTAATAAACAGCTTTAGTCGTCCGTGCGTTCATATAGCCTGTCTCACATTAAGTCATAATGTTCCTTAACTAAGTCTTGTGATCATGGATGTCTAACACAGCTGTTGAAGGCCTAACAACACACAAGAGCAACATTATTAAACTCATCAGCCATGTTGTTACCCAACATCTGCAGTGAGGTGCTGGGGGACACTGGGGGGGTTGCTCCCATGGTCATGACTCATGTGATTAAGATAGCTGTCACTAAAAAAAGCTCTTGTTTTAGAGAAGAAAAGGGGGTTTGTGGTGTAATTGATTTCTTCCCCAGCTGCAGGTTGGTGGTGGAGCATTGCATAAGCATCACATGGCTGAACTGGGTAGTGATCATGTAGATCAGTTCAGAGTCCCAGACACAGGCCCAGTATCTCAGACCCAGGTCTTCTTCCTCTTTTTATTCACAGATCCCTCTGCATTCATTTTACACAACTCTCGCTTTATCTTCTTCCTCTCACAACCCCCTAAATGCTTGGGTGGATTTATTAGGATAGTCTGATTTCTCTTGCCAGTTTTATAGATAAATAACACCACAGGAATTCTGTTGGCTACCGGTATGTATGCCCTGCTTACTGTATATAGTGATATGAAAGAGATTATGCTGTGCAGCAAAGCCTGTTTCAAGTTGTCTGGTAACAGACTTCTAAAATCCTTTGAACGCAGATGAGAGGATGGAGATCCGATTTCATGAAATTTCACAATAAAGTATGGAGACTGAAATGTGTGTGAATTACAGTTTACATTCCCTAAAATGCAAACTATGTCTTTTTGCCTACAAAGTCATATTATTTGATATTAGGATAATGATGCTGGAGACTTATTGCAAATTAAAGACTAATACATGTCCATATGGTTGTTGGGATGACATAAAGGCATAAACTGTAAATCAGCTATAAAAACTTGAACAAACAATGCTAAAACTGTAACTTTGCCACCAAACGTTTGTATTGTGAACACCACCAAAAAGCTAACAATCACTAATGTGAACCTCAGTAGCAAAACCTGACAGCCACACGTTTGAGGCCAGACAAAGAACCCAGAGGTTGGCACAGTGGAAGCGTCCTCCAATCATCCGCCTCTCTGTAAACTGAATTAAGAAGGTGCTGAGACCGGGGCCACCAGTTACTGATGGGATTCAGTGATTCAGGCCTAGCAGGACAGCAGGCTACTGCCCTAACTAAGAATGTGTGGCTTGGTTAAAAGCCTCAGTTGATGCTTATCCACAGTAACAACAACAATAACAAGCATGCACTGAAGTCGGAGCATGTTAAAATGGCTTCTGATAACAAGCAACTTTTGAACAATCAGAGTAAAACTAATTCCTTTACAATTATCTGATGTGGTGCATTGGTTTTAAAGTAATAACTAAAGTGTACAGCTGTCTGCCTCCATGCACTACTTTTTATTCTAAGCATCTCTCTCTCTCTATGTCTCTTTACTTGCTGCCATAAATCCAGCTCAACCATCATACCAACGAATCCGTTTATATGACATGTATATGCTTTTCACATGAAGCGTCCCAATTAAAAATGTCCTCTGTAAGGCCTAAACCATTTTTCCTGTTTGCCATTGTGCCCCCCTATAGCAGATGGCCCCTCTGTCGTATTAATTTCACATCCCAATAGCCGATTGTGGTTCCGACATAAAAGTGATGAGCTGTATTTCAGTGTCCCGGCTGATACAACTCCAAAAGATATGAGGGCATTTTTATGGATCTTCAAATGTGCAGTTATCGCTCTCGCTGCCCACCTGACAAGCTTGCAACGTGTACCAAAGATAAAAGTTTAACAATGCCAGATAATTGCAACAATCCCGAAGTGGAGAAAAGAAGAAACAGCAGCGGAACACAATGGTTCAATGAGTAACGTGCTCTAAAAGCCTCAGTGTAACCCTTTAGGTAGAAAAAGTGGAGGATTATGTACAACTGATATTTCCACTATAAACAAATAAAGACACATTTTTTACAATATTTTGAATGTTGATTTCTGGTTTGCCAAACAAATAGACCCACACAAAGCAAGAGAGAAAAAGTGAGATGAAAAAAGTGATAAAAGTTGATGGTGCACACCATATGACTTTAGTGTCTTTTATGCAGGTCAGCCATCAGTAGGTTGTCATATTTTATTAAATCACTAGAGATATGGATTTAGAATTATTTACCAACAAACACAGAGCTAACTTTCAAATGTGGTCTAGATACAGTAGTGTTATCTTATTATTTATCTGTGCCTTCAGTGCATGCATATATCTTTTTCTATGTCCTTTCTTTTTCATTCAGATTTTTTTCCCCAGAAATGTAATATCTTTGCTGTTCAAAATGAAGGTAAGCATGTTTCTGCATAATGATATACATACTGACAGTACATGTGCCAGTGCACCACTTGCCCCTTTGACACAGATATTGCAAGTTAATATTATTGTTTGGCCGATTATGACCAGGGAGCCATGTTTTCCCCTTCTCAGGAGGACATGACACATGGCCTAAGCCAGAGGATAAAATAATGTGTGGCAGAGTGAATGGCTGCACATGCTCATTAGTATCATTAATCACCAGGGACAGAGATGCCTAATGATAGAGAGAGGAGGGACTTCACAGAGGGAGGAGGGGAAAGGATATGACAGAGACGAAGGATTCCTCAAGAATATTAACATTTGGAAAATATAAGTCGCTTTCAGATTCATTTAAATGTATCTATTTTGGGCACCCCTCGCAGGGATTGCTCGAAACAAAAGGAACAGTGTAATTAATACCAGGCTTAATTGTCATTCTAAATTGTCATATAATTCTAATTTAATGTGGTGTTCTCACTCAGAGTGCGAGGGAAAATTGGGCTGAGCCAGTTCCCTTGTGGAAAAAAAAGGATCTCTGTGGGGATCAAATGGGTGTGTGACATTTTCTCACAGACATTTGATTGTGGACTGAAGGATTCCTCTTATGGGGCTGCTTGGCTGCTGGTTGCCCACTGTAGCATGCAGCTATTGGAAGAAGCTGAGCCTTAAGCCATATCTCAGGGCGAGAGTGTTGGGTGGAGCTCCGCCGGCTCCTCTGCAGCGTGTTCAGTGGGAGCAAGAGGCCCTGAGCTTGGCCGTCCCTCTGCAGCAGCAGAGGCTCCAGGGATAGTCGTGCATGGCGAGGGCAGGCTGTTTGATCAGCACATATTTTTAATTGGCTCCGGGCACCCTGAAGTGTCAGCATTGCCACGGAGTAGACTCCTATTGCACCTTTCCTAATTAAAATCATTACAAATTCCAGGCGCATCATAAAGGATTAAATGAGACTTGTGTGTATGCGAGTGTGTATGTGAGTGTGTGTGTGTGTGTGTGTGTGTGTGTGTTTTTTATTCATTGGTGCCTGTGCATGGGTGCCTTGTCTCCTTGATAGCTAACATGTATAGCTTAATTGATTTTCTTCTCAGTAACAGTAAATGAGGGAGGGCTGGCTATAATCCTGGTCCACTTGTAATTTGATTAAATTACATGAAAGAGAATCTCTGAATATGGGGGAATAGGTTTCTATATGTCTCTTCAAGATAACTGAAATTAAAAAGAGCACCAAAAACATCTACGTTGGGGAGTGTTGAACCTGCAGTTTTAGGTCTTTTATTGAATAGTCACATCTGTCCTGCTGTGTGTAGCGGGTTTTTAACAAGAGTAGTTTGTCTTATTTGAAATAATTGATGTCAGACAAACTGTGCATCTCCATAGAGAATTATTTTGAAAGGCTTGGAAAACAAATGGTCTCAAGAAAACTTGTATTTAACTGTAGTGGATGTTTTATTCATCACTTATTTGGTGGAAATAAAATTCTTTCTGTGTATTAAATCAGTTATAAATATATGTATATATGTATATAGATGATGAAGATGTTGTATTAAAGCTCAGTAATTTTGCTGCTATACTGTGCTTTAGGGGGCTATGGAAGGAGTGGCTTCTGTCCCCTAAACAAAGGAGGCTTAAATCCCTTAAATATCTACCAGTGGGACTTTGCCCTGAGGGAGCATTTAAACAAGGGAGTGTTTCTTTGGTCTGATATTGGAAGCTAGAGTTCATGAAGTCGAAATGCGAGTAAAGACTATGGAAGGACTTTAAGCGCTGGCTCTGTTAGAAAACATGTGCCTAAAGCCTTAACAGACACCCTGACACAAACATTAAAATCATATGACATATGACAGAGAAAATGACTACAATTTATAAAGGTAATAACCATGTCTGACCAACGTTTAAGATGAATATCTCAGTCATGAGCCATTATGAGAAACTCCACAGCATTCAGGGACTATACATATGTGTTGGACAGAACCCTCAGAGCGTACGTTGTAACCGATAGTTATGGCGATAGAGATTGATTATGTCTCTTGTGAAACACAGTGGGACTTCTGTTCACATCAACAACCAAAAAAACTACAACAACTCATATAATAGTTAATGGGCAGTATTGTCCAGCAGTAAATGGACATGTTATGGGTAGGCAGAAACAACAATGGACAGTATACAGACGTCCCAAGGTTCACTGCAGCTCGTTGTGGTTGCGGATGTGAGGACTAAAGTAGTCGCAGATCGACTTGTGTAAACACCGATAGAAGAACAATGTTTTTGATTGTCAAAACTGCAAAAAATGGATGAAATACATACAAAAATTACAATGTGATTTAAGTGTATTTAAATGTTCCCTTTATCTGGTCAAAGTTTCTTCAGTTCCTCAGCATTTGTTAAAACCAACACAACAGGATTTATTACAGAAAAAATGTGGTTATTCTAAGCTCAACTTTCGAGAAAATGAAAAAATCCAACCACATATTTTGGAGGGCTGCATTTGTGGAACATGATCGCTTGGTTCCTATTGACTCAAGAAGGACAGACAACAGAGAGACGTGGCAGGCGAAAAGAAAGTGAAAAATGGATTGGAAAGATGAGTGAGGGTGTGGGTGTCTCTTCAACCATCGCCGCTTCCTGTCCGGAAAAGTCTATTCATCATTTTCACGTCTTCGTGTCATGGCTTACTTTGGCAATAGCCCGAAGTGTGGCAATGATGACACACAGGATTGATGAGGTGCAGGCGGGGGTGGCTGGCAGGGGTTTGGGGTGGAGATGGTCAAACCAGATGTGTTGAAAGGTGGGGCTGGGATGGACCACGAGAGGGGACCTGATGAAGGTCATGATGTTACCCACTGCCCCCATTAACCATATTTGCAGACACACATTAATGTAGGCCACGTACAAAGCTTGGACTCTATATTCTGGTGCATATTCAAATACATCCTCAAAACACATGCCATTCCACGAACACTTTACTCATGATGTGGACGCCCACCTGCAAGAATTCATGACACTTAATATTCAACTCTGAACAAATCACAAAGACAACATACTGCATTAGAATATTGTAAAAACTAAAAATAGTAACAGTGCGGGGAAATGCATTTTCTTGCTGGGGGTTACATGAGACTATTGATACCCTGTACTCAATATGAAACTACAACCAGCAGCTGGTTAGCTTAGTTTAGCTAGCTTAGCACAAAGACTGAAAACGGGGGGAAACAGCTAGCCTGGCTCCGTCCAAAAGTGACAAAATCTGCCTACCAGCACCTCTAAAGCTCACTTATTACCACATTATATCCTGGCTGTTTAATCCGTACAAACACCAAAGCATTCAAATTACAAGTTGTGGTTTAACATTTTCCAGTCTTTGTGCTAAGCTAATGTAAAAACATTGCTGGTGTATATTACTTTGCATGCTAACTATTAGCAACATTGTCATCACTGTATATATGTTGTACAGGTCTGTCCTTTGTCCATGCTGTTAGTTTTAGCTTGAGTCCCCAGTTCATATTTTTGTTGATGCAGTTCATCATACACTGCTATTGTTTGAATATTCAATATTTCTTTAGATTGTCAGTTGTCTCGCGTTGTTCAGTATCAAATTTTATTCACTAACAAATGCTGCTAATTAGCCTTCAAACTAATATGCACCATCTTTTCAGGGGCATGTGAAAGGTTAATTAAAGAATTAATTAATTTAATAATTGTATTAGTTGTTATGGTTTGTGTGACTAACACATGGTGGCAAGAAAAGATCTGGCCTAGATGTCACACTGTACCTTCAAGTCCTGTACTAATTCTACATTTTAAAGCCTAAATTGCCTTCTCTCTTTTGTAAACTAGATGAATGCTGGCAGGTCCACATTAGCAGACACAATGATGCATGAGTGGGTATTGCTGGACTCCCCCTTGTGGTAAAATATTGGACAACTGGAAAAAGACCTCAGTCTGCTAGACAGATAGGAATAAATGGAAATGTGAAGAGGTAACTGAACTCAACCTGAATTAAATTAGAGTGAGCCAGTAATATCAAAAGGTGTTCTCTCTTCCTCCTCTCCCTCGGCTCTGTAGTGTATCCCCTGCTGGCATCAGGCGTACTCCGAAGAGCTCTCCCAACTCAGGTTCTCCCAACTCAGTAGCTGATCAGAACCAGGTGGGTAGGCCTCCATGTGCTTTCCATTTGTGCAGGATGTAAATGGATTCAATTAGATCCAAATGCACAACCTGTCAGCCAGGGGGAAGTGGCAGACTTTCAAAGGCCATTAGATTATGGACAGGATTTGGAATAAAAACTTCACTGGCCCGGGATTGTGCCATTAAATTGGTTGATGTGAAACTATTGAAGTGAATTGAGCTTGCATGCTGACTGTGCGCTATTTGTGTGGGTGCAAATTCTGTCACACACACCGCCTCCCAAATTATCATTAGCACCCCCCAACCCCTCTCTTTTTTTCCATCTCTCTCCCTCCTTCCTTCCTTTAAACACACACACAGACATACAAATGCAAACACACAAACGGCATACATAAAAGCTGTAGTATATCCTCAGACATATTGCCAGTGGCCTCGCAAACTTGCCTGCATTACAAACAGTAGCTCTTGTCAAATGGCTCCATCAGTCATGGCTGTTATGCCATAAAAATTAAAGACTTCCAGCAAACTGACCAACTGTAGCATGTCTCCATTGTTTTGATTGGCTGGAATAATATGATGTCTACTGTTAACATTCGGTTTCACTCACCAGTCTCCATAAACATGTAAAATATGGCGGGATTTAAGCCTGTTCAAAGAAAAACGCTCCAAAGGAGTCCTTGATGTATCCTCTAAGCGGTTATGCATTTTTACACTTTTGTTAAGGAGGCTTTACAGAAATGTTTAAGCAGATGTGTTAACTACAAACCAGTTTCACTCATCATGAATTGGAGCGGGGGAGAGGCAGTTGAGTTGATAACAAAGGACTAGTTATAGGCGATAGACAGGAGAGAGGGTTCAGTTGACCTATGAGTTTAATGCAGAGAGCCTTTACTTCACAGGCCTGATATAGAAGTGAATCAATGGGACATTTCTAAGCCATTATCTATTTATTATTCTATTTGCATTATCAATCACCATTGCTTAAGACACCCTAATGAGCTCATTAGATACGACGAACAGCAGATTGATTGCAAAATGGGGCAAGTAAAAAGTAAGATGTAGAGAAGTAGAAGGTGATGGAGGAGAAAGGAAATAGGTCTCATGGATCTACAGAAAGAAGAATGGAAGAGTGAAATTAAATGAGTTAGAGACAGGCCATGTGTCTTGGGCTGTATTTCAAATACAAATTTTGTGCATCCTTTCAATCTATTTTGCCACCTGCACAGGCAATATAAAGATCACAGAGACATATTTGTTATACTGAGATGCAGAGGTGGTTTCGGAAAGGCAAGATGTCATCAAAAATGACCACAAACCCTTGCAGCTATAGAAATGATGACTTGGCGTGTCTACCACACACACACACACACACACAGATGCTGATCTTAGCTGTCTGTCGTATCTAGAATAAAGCGGTTTAAGGAGAATCACCAGCTGCCTTGATATTATGTGGACATAAGAAGGAGGGAGACAGAAAAGTAGAGAGCAAATAAAGATGTAAAGAACAAAGGAGGAAAGTCAGTGAAGTTGCAGAAGCAAGAACACAAAGACGGCGGGGGAACGGTGTGTATGAGAGTGTAAACGATGTGATTTGGGCAGACATTTGTTCCCCTTGGGCAAGCTTGATAGGCCATTCTGTCTGATTCGGGGGAACGTAGGAGAACCCCGCTGCTGTTGGATTTTGGCCGCTGTGGTACTACAGTGGATAGAAAAAAAGAAGAAAATATTGAAGAGAAGGTCAGTATTAAAGCAGCAGCAAACCTCTCCATTTCCACCTAGGACGGAACAGATGTGCTCACAACTGCAGCTGTTGCCAGATGTGAATAAAGGACCATCTGCATGAGCTGTTACTTTGTGTGACTGTGTGTTTTTAAAAAAAGCAGGCACTGAAAGCTGCAGCTTACACGAGTCAAATTGAGTAATGTCACTATTTCTGATGATTTGATTCTTACACCTACCTCTCCAATTACACCCTGTCAGGATTATTGTAGATCCTAATGGCCTCAAGGTGAATGTTGGCTGTTTTATGGCAGGAAAACCAGCTAAACATTTAATTACTGGAACATAGTTTGGAGTGTGTACATAGACTTTCAGCATCTTGTCACACTTCTGCAACAAAAAAGCCAATCATAAAATGTTGGGCACAGACACACTTTGATCTCATGTGTGGTCAATTATATCCTGAAGACTGAGTCTATTCTATACTGACACACACAGCCTCATATGAGGCATACGAGGCTCATATGTTCATTCATTTGGCTGGAAATATCTTAAGAACTAAAAAGCATGATGGCGACTGAAAAGCCAAAACGAAGACTGTAAGAATAATAAAAAAGGAAAGTCATTTTTTGTATGATCCTAGAATATAAAATGTGATGAGACATATAAAGCTATAAAGTGTTATGAGACCCCAGGAGGTGGCAGATTAAAATGTGCAAGGGCGATTTCCACCAATAAAGGTGGAGACTGTGGCTGCTCCACCGCTGTGCTCTGCCTCACCAGGCAAAGAGAATGGTCTGAATGGATTTCAGCAACCTTCATAAAGACAGGACTAAAGCCACTTCACAAAAGGGAATAGAAACCAAGCCAATCAATTAATGCCTCCCAACAATGACAAGCATAGACAGGGAGAAATGCTTTCAGACCTGGTATATGTTTGAAACTTGCTGGGTTCCAACATCCTGTGGCATTGAGCAGGAGAGTCAGGGTCTACTCTCTGCATGTTCGCGGCTGCTTTCTTTGTGTGTGTGCATGCGTCTGTGTTCTGATGTGTTTGTGTGTGTGTGCGTGTGTGCGTGTGTTTGTGTTGAAAAGCTGACTATTGAATGAGTACATTCAACAGAGCACCGAGCTCTTTAAATGCCAATGAAAATAAAGAGAGGGAAATTGTAGGCACTCTGAAGCAACAGGGAAAAAACCAACAGAGCGAGACAGAGGAAGCAAAACCTTACAGCGCCAAGAGAGACTTCATAAGTTTTAGCAGCCCCTCCACTCAAATATATGGCGGCCATAAATCCTCCACTTAATGTCCTTTGGGCTCCACTTTTTATGGGTAGTGACAATGACAGTGAGTGACTTCTTTTTTTCAATGTTAATCAACACAGCAAATTTCAACAAGGCTGTCTGGGTAGACTCCAAGGTTTACTCTTTCAAAAACTCCCGTTCCGGTAATGACAGTCAACATTACGCTCTGTTGCACTACACAAGACATTCAAAGGGATGTAAAATATTATGTTTCCACTGAAGTTTGGAAGGGGTAAATCATTCAATAGAATGCAGAAAGACCAATACATGACACTGTACTGTTAAGAAGGCCACACAATTTGTGTTAGGTTCCTTTTCTTGGCATTGTGTGTAGTCTCCGAATCAGTCGTAAAAATGAGATTTGCAGTGACAATGCAGATACAGCATGAGAAAAGAAGTTGTACTTAAGTATCAGCTCTGAAATCTACAGCTCAGGTTTTAAAAGTAACATCCTTCTTTGTGACAAATGGTCCCTTTCAGAGTGGTAAAATATGAATGCACAAAGCTGAAGGGAGTATTTTAATGTAGTTGGTCAAACTACTTCATACAGCCCTGTATAGTCTTAACTCCAACAATACACCCTGTTATCATTTCATATACTTTTCATTCATGCAAAGTAACAATATGGTTGTTAGACAAAAGGGGTTCACTTAAAGTCAAAGTTTGACATTTTAAGAAATATTTTTTTGCTCTCTGGCAGAGAGTTAGAAGAGAAAATCAATACCACTTGAGGTATATCGCTACCGATTACACCACACACTCTTATAACTGTCTTATAAATGCCCATTAAATATGAAACCACAGCCAGCAGCTGTTTAGCTTAGCTTAGCACAGGGGGAAACAGCTAGCCTGACGCTGTCCATTAGTAACAAAATCTGCCTTTAGCATCTCTAAAGCTCACTAAATAATAAGTTTTGTTTAATCTGCAACAAAGCATAAAAATGTCAAATACACATTTTACTCCCTGCTGTTTTAAGAATTGTTGAATTAACTCTTTATTGGCTCTGATCAGTTGCCAGACAAACAGCTAAGACCCCAGAAATAGTCTGGCACATAACCCCTGTAAAATAGTGAACTGTTGTTATTACACATTGGTTTTTAATACGTATTAAACAGTGTCAATGTTGAGATGTAGAGGTGCTGGTAGGCAGATTTTGTCACCGTTGGACAGAGCCAAGCTAGCCATTTCCCCTGTTTCCAGTCTTGATGCTAAGCTAAGCTAACCGGCTGCTGTCTGTAGCCTTATTTTTAACAGGCAAACATGAGAGTGGTACCAATTTTCTCTCCACCAGAAAGTGTAAAATATTTTCAAATTGTTTTTTTTATTGGTATTCCAGCTATTTGCATTTGCACTTTCATAACGTTGGGGAAATTCAGAAGAGACAGATAAGAAAGGGCAACATTGAAACAGGAGAGGCTTTTAAAGGTGAACTATTATGCTTTTCCGTTTCCGATTTTTCTTGAGGGGGGCTTAAAGAGACAGGCACTCGAACAGAGCGTCTCAGACAAAGGGTGAATACAGGTCTTTACCTGTATTCACCCTTTGTCTGAACCTGAAAATGCTATATAATAGCTCACCTTTAATTCCTTGTATGGCCCAAGCTCCAAAAACTACATTGCCTTTAATGCAACTCAACGGCGTCTGATATCATCAGGGTTATTTTTTCTAACTTCAGAAAGCTCCCTATAAAGCCACAGGAAACACAATTATGCAACTGTTTTCACAGACTGAGTAGTACTTCTTATGATGACTAAACTGAACTTAATAAGTAAGAGGGGCAGCTGGGGATCAGGAGGTGGAGTGGATTGTCCTTTAATCAACAGGTTTGCGGTTCGAAACCCTGACTCCTCCTACCTGCATGTTGTTGAAGTGTCTTTGGGCAAGACACTGAATCCCAAGTTGCTCCAAATGGGCAAGCCAGAGCCTTGCATGGCAACTCCGCCACCATTGGTGTGTGTGTGTGTGTGTGTGTGTGTGTGTGTGTGTGTGTGAATGAGAAGATAATTGTAATGCGCTTTGTCTGGTAAGGTAGAAAGGCCAATATCAATGCAGTCCATTTACAATTTAAATTCAGTGGAGTGCCTTTAAAGGTGCAATATTTTCCATTGAAATCTAGTGGAATAAAGTCTCACAAAGTGAAAACATATTCACAGTGCCAGTAAAATTAAACAACCACAGTATTTGAGTAAATGCACTTATTCCAACTCCACTTACAAATCCAACATAGTATCAGCCTTTTTGCAGCATACAGTGCCTTAAGCAGCAATCTTTTTTTTGCGCGTTATTAAAGCTCAAACACCTCTGTGGATGAAAAGGCTTGCCTTTGTGTATATTGTTCATGGGAACTTGTTTCCCATCTGGTTTGATGATTACTCATGTTTTTACACCCCCTACTTTGTAACTAGTCCAGCAAAGACAAGTGTGCACCATCATTCACTGTGGCATCGAGGAAGTTCAACAATCATATGCATGCCCAAACAATACTCTGTCCAAGGATTACTCACTGTTTTCTCTGGAGAGTCAGTTTGTTTTTCTATGTTGTCCATATATCCATGACTCCATATACCCGAGCTTTGTGATGTCAGCCTTTTCTCTCCATGTTTCTAGATAGTTCACAGTCAATCTATATGGCTCATCAAGTTGTCATGGCCTTCCAGCTTTTACAGCATTCCTTTCTTTATGTCCCAAGCATTTTTTTTCCATCAGTGTACACTGACTGCGCTGTAAAATAAGCCCATGAGCAGCCCAAAAGCTTTGAGGTGCACTTTAGACCAGGTACGTTGTGTTGATATTGGAGGAGTCCCGCCTTCCTTCAGAGTGTCAGTGTGATGCCACTTTGGGCTTGGCCCTCCTTTTGGAGGAACAGTAGGAGGTTGCAGTCTTTGAAAGTCTGCCTTGGGTTTTTTGTGTGTGAAAACAAAGGGCTTTGTGCTACACAAGAAAAAGCTGTGTGGGAGAGAAAAAGAGGAGAAAGCAGAAGAAAGTTTGGTCACCACAGCATTGGTTTCATGTTTATCATCAATAGAGGAGGAGGAGGAAGGGATGGTGACTGAGTGGCTACTAGCCCAACAGACATGATAGATGTCTTTAATAACCGCTGGCTGCTTTTTTAGTGTCCTCCAGGATTTGCTGTTATTAAGATGTAGGTCTTATTATGATGACCACCTCTTTCACTGACTCCCACTTCACGCTGGGCATCAGTACAGACAGTCAAAATAAACACAAAGTCAAAAGCCCCCCCCCTGTACTTGTGCTGATGTGGCACTTGTTGATGGTGCCGGCATGTCTCAGTCATGAGCAAGGAATATGTGGCTTCACAATCTTCAGCAGTAAGGCAAAAACAAAACATCCTGCTCTGTGATCACCTGTTGAATCAGTTAGAATAAGCACCTCGAAGCCCTGTGGCCACTGATCTAACATCACCACATTACAGGGTAGATTGCAAAAGCATGTTTAGGTCAATGGCTTTTGATGGTTTTATTAAGCATTTCCATTAAGAAAGGGAAGGAGAAAGAGAGGCTCGTTGGGAATACATGTAGGACCGCGGGAGCCATAAGAACTCATCACTGCTGAAAAACAAAATGAGAACATTTTATTGTGCTTCCATTTCTTTTGAAAATAACAATCACAAACACTCAGTCCTTTAGTGCGTCTAAGTAGCTTCAAGCTTTATCACAAGCATAGATTTGGTGAGGGCCCATGTTTTATTAATTTGCAGATGAGCTCAGCTATTGATGGTGTTGGCCGCCCATGGGTTCAATTAGGATAATACAGGGAGAAGGGCAGATTATGGGCAGCTATTTAAGTGAGGGTATATCTCTTCCTGACAGTTATAGTCCAAATGCAACACATTGCATCTTGGTGGTTGTGAGCGGCGCCATATCAGTCCTCTGGTGATGAAACATGCCTGTGTGGCAGGTCAGCTGTGTGGAGACGACACCAGGCTGTGTGAGCCATGTAGCCTGTCCTCTCTGAGCTAACAACACTGGCCTGAGTGCAGCCTATTCTCATTCAGTTAATAGGGGCCATTTAGAAAACAGCGGTCTATATGGTGGTGCGCTGAGTGCATGCTCTACCCAGCCAACCCTAAACAGTTCCACTTAGCACGACTCACTCTAAACTATTGCACTTCTTCTCTCCGGCACTCTCTGGGTTGAAAGCCTGTGAGTGTTGACGGATGAACAGGGCAAAACTGAACCCACTAAACATCACGTTTTCCAAATACAAGACAGGGTTTGTGTATATTCTCACTAGCAACCATAAAAGTAGGAACGATTGTGGCACGCACGTGGGACGAGAAACTGCTCACAGCATTTCTTTCTGTTTTCTGGGGTGAACATTTATTATGATTGATCGTGGCCTTCACTGTAACTTTGTTGTGCAATGAAAACAGTCTACTGTACATTTTCTCTGGAGCGCATTGTGTGAAATTGAATAGGGAAGCCATAAGGTGGAACCGGAGACACTGACCCAAGCATGCCGAGCCTGTCGGTTATCTTACTTTTCTGCTCAGTCCGTTCAAAGCATTCAAACAGCAGACAGCTCTATAGAGTGGCTGGACTTTGCTTTCTTTTTCTTAAGGAAATTTCGACTGTTTCTCAGCTGCAATGGGGCTGCATGTTTAGGCTACAGTCAGTGAGATAACCCAGTCCTACTCTCCACACCCTGACAGCAACAGTTGGGGAAAGAGTGAGCACTCACAGGAGCAGTGTACAGTAGGTTGGCTCATAGAGAAAAAGAATCCTCCTCTGTTTTTGTTTTGACTCAAGAGCAGGTTGTTTCATTCTGAGTGCTGTGCCTTTATAGCCATACATTTTTGTATTTTAACAACCTCTGTCCTCAACTTTAGTCAACTGGCTTGCTCTGGCACTATAGTTTACGTGCCAAACGTAGAACGTAGTAGTGTACTTTCACAGAAAACACAAAACATCTATCACAAATCAAGAAAAAACTGTTTAATCTGTCAACATGGCTGTAAAAGTGATGCAAAAGGCTGACTGCAGGATGAAAAAAGGATTTGCATAAATGCATTAAACATCCCAATATCACCTGAATATCTATCCATCTTAATTCCTGACCTGTGAAGTACTTCATTATCCTGACCCACTAACCTTTCCCTCTCCTTGTTTGCCGGCCACAGCTTTTTCTATTCCCCGCTCCAGCCAGGCCGGGGCAAACAGGGCACCGCTAATTTGCTTGGTCGGTCATTAATTCTTCGGATGGCCATGGGGGCAGCAGAGCAGGCAAGCATTGTTGTTTGATGTTGGGCGAAATAGTGGTGGGGAGGGAAAGCAGATGTTTGTGTTGGCTGGCGAGGGAAAGCTGTATACTTGATGCCAACCCAATCACCATCTCATGCTAGGCAACAGCTGCCCAAATACATTTTAGCCAAAGTCTGGCAAAGAGAGGCAAGGTTGACCAGATCAGTATTAGCTCACTATTTCTTTATTTTCCCAGGCTCCTTTAGCCCTGAAACATTCCATATTTTGAATATACCAAAGCCACTCACACTTGAAGGACTGACCAGTTTGTCTTTTTGTTTGAGATTATTCTCGAAGCTGAAGGTGAATCAGACACTGATAAATCTAAAACATAGTGCAGTTTGTCTGTTGGATAAAAAGCTGATGTTCATTGTGCTTTTGCCTTTGAGGAGCGATGGGAATCTTAGCAGAGAGGACACAAAGAAAAGGAAACTAAAGACTAACCCAGATTTTTTTTTCGCTGGCCACGGTAAAAATATAACAATGTATGCACATACATAGACCCCAGAACAAGGACAGTTCATTTAACTCTCTCCTGCCTCTCCACTCTACTGATATGAGCCATTTATCACCGCCCACCTTCATATCTATGTGCTGCCCAGAAAGGACAGTGTGTTTGTGTGTGTGTGTGTGTAAACTGATTAAAGATAAATATCTTCTACATAGCCAACACGTTTTGACCCTGTTGTAGGATTCCCCAGCTTTTATGAGATGCAGACTGCAAGGAATACAGTTTGTGTCCAGCTAACACTCAGTATGTGCTGCCCTCTACTGCTTTTTTCATGAACATCTGGACTCAGAACATCTGCTGAGAAAATACACTGTGCATGAGCTTAACAAGTGCTTGTATCAATGGCTTTTTACTCTTTGTCCTGTATAGATAAAAACTTATTTTGTGTGTATCTATCTTTTCTAGTAAAGCGTTGTTTTCACACCTCAAAAAGGTTGACATTTTAAACAGTGCATGCAAGAGAATTCGTGTTTTATATAGAGTTCAAATTTTCATCTTATCTACTATGTTCCTTGTTGAAAACTGATCTTTACCACAGCATAAGTTACCAGAGCGTATATATGTGTATATATATATGTGTATATATATATATATATATATATATATATATATACACACACACACATACACAATAATAGGGCACTATTGAGGCTTCATTGAATTTGCATTTTGGGATAAATTATTTCTTTAATATGCGCTAACATTTTTCTCAAACAGAAATTTGAATTATCCAGAAAAATATCTATCCAAGATGCTGCTAATTGCATCCTCACCGCCTTAATTACACAGCACTTGCCTGGCTCTAATGTGATGTGTGCTTCAAGATACAAAAGGCTGCTCATAACAAACATACCTCAGATGGTGCTAAGATGAAAGGTTCAGTTACAAATCACTAATTGTCCCTCTCGATATGTCGCTGTGCTGCACGTTTCAAGATAATGAAAAGGCATGCACCTGAGGAAAGAAAAAAAAAAAAAAAAAAAAGTCATCTCTAACTTAGTAGAGGTGGAGCGAGGGAATCAAAGGAGGTCGAGTAATGAGGACCTAGAGTGGCCGGCGAGGTAACCGTGGTTACGTGTGGTGCATTAATGTATGTAATCGGTTACTGTGTCTGTGACAAGACAAGGACATGTAGTGTGCTAATTAAAGAAACCTTCCACTGCTCCTCGCTTAGACACAGGTCATATCTCATTAAATGATGGTCTTAATGCATGGCGAGTCATTCATTACTGGCCATTTGGAGGAAAAAGGGAGGATATGGGGATGGAGGGGATTCCTGTTTGAACATACAGTACATAGCATGCAAAGCTAGGTATTTTTCTCAGAGGACCAGTATGATTAGACCCAGATCCTTCACCATGTTAGAGATGTAATATATATATATATATATATATATATATATATATATATATATATATATATATATATATATATATATTAAAGGCTAAATGTAGCTTAATAATAATAATAATACAAAAGAGTAAATAATGCCTTTGTTCAAAAACATTAATTTTTATTTCTGAAATGAAGGGCTATTTACAGGAAAAAAGAGTCAATGGCAGGCTAATGTCATGTACACTACTAAATACAAAAAATATATATCATTGAAAAAAATTAAAATAAACCACTTCTTCAAAATGCTTTCATCGCTGACACATTAGTCTGAGAAAACTAAAACGGCCGAGCTTACTCCTGGGATGAGGCTTCAGCAGTGAAACCAATCCCTCTTTAAGAAAAAGGAGAGACGCACAGCCTTAGGGCGAGTGCTTGTACCTGGATGGTTAGTGCACAGGGACACAAATCCAGCAACCATTAAATGCTAGTGCACAGGCACAAAGGCTTGTCTGCAAATAAAACAGCATTTTAGTGGCTCCAGTGATATTGCAAACAAAGCCTAAGGAATGTCTTTTTGTTCCTAAAAGCTAAACTGTGACCCCCCCCCCCGACAGAAAGAACTACATTTTCCTACATGCTCAAGTGCCACATCAAACAGCCCTCCACACAATCAAAAAAAGATCAAGAAAGTCTAAAAGTATGGGAGGTTGTAAAGTTTATGGGTGTCACCGTTGTTTTGTTTTCTCTTTGTGATCATTAGATTAGATTATGAGTGCACGTCAGATAAATTGAGCAGTTAAGGTTACTTTATCACGTTTAACTGCTTAATTTATCTGACCTAATCTCATAAAAAACAATATTCAAAATGATTATCTCGTGATCTCGACATAGTTAGCTTTGTTATCATGATCAATTTTGACATTAATCAAATTGTATTCTGATTAGAAAAGGCATGCCAGATAATGATCTATCATCCATACAAATAAGATAATGTCTACCCAAAATTGCTTTGTGTCCATTTTGTTAACTTTAATAACTGCTGACAACGGCAGGTGCACCCTCACTCCCTATAAAGGGAATGCCAATGGTATGGTGATAGTGTGTGAAAATCAGATATCACGATATTGACCAAATACCTCAATGTAGATATTGCGACGATATTGTAGGGTTGACAATTGGTGCTTTAACAAATATCTTAAATATCATAAATTAAATTTGAGATAAATGATCATCAATATAATGACTAAGAGGTTGAAGGCAAAAAATAGAATTGTGAGAACAGTCTTGTAAATTTAGAAAATTACATCACTTTACTGTAATGCAGCCTTTAAAACCAGGAAAAGACAAAACCTAAGCCATATTATGATATCCAAAATCTAAGCCAATATCTAGTCTCATATCACAATATTGATACGTTGCGCAGGTCTAGTAATATTACATGGACTCTTTAGTTGCTATTGCATCAGTTATTATAATAATAATAATAATAATAATAATAATAATAATAATAATAATAAAATTCTGATGTGAAATATTAGCAGTGACATTTGATTATAGAGGATTATCCCCATGTCGCAATTTACAGCGTTTTTTTAATTTAATGATCATGATAAGACTGGATGGGTTACGTTATGTCAAACCTAATTGATCACAAGAACACAAGGGATTCTTATGTCAAGATCATGAAATCATTTGTATATTCCATGATCAGGAAAAAAACAGCTAAATAGCAACACCTACAGTATCCATCCCACTGCCAAGGCAGCATAATACTTTAATAATCAACTATGTTCATAAAATGCTTATCTGCATCAGGAACCATAACCATACTGTAATAATTGTTAAATATATGCTTAATGAGCCACATTTGTATATCCAATTATGTGCAGTAGTTGATGGAAAATTAGCAAGTGTTCAAAATTTCCAATCTTGCAGTATTATGAAATCCAAACTGGGCTAAAACCGAAACCCTTCTTCCATCGCCTGACTTTCCACTAAATTTAACTTAAATCTAAATAATCTATAAACTAACAAAATAAGGACAGAAAACTTAACCTCAAAACCTCCTTGGCCAAGGTAACACCATGGCTTCTACAGGTCCCTGTAAAGGAATCCCTGCCTGAACATGAAAGCAAATGAGCAGTCCAAGACAAGTGCAAATCCTCCCTGAGACTGGTCCATGTACTTACACAGACATCAGATTCAGCATTATACAACCCAAGTACCCTACTATGAGACTAAACGAGTCACATTGACCGGCCTAAAATTGTGTTTGGTGCCATTTCTGCAGCTTCAGTAGCACTGTTTTCATACAACATTTAAGACAAAACACAGGGATTCATCACCATCATCAATCAGTCACAATAAGGCTCCGTGAGCAGCATGTAAACCAGACTGGTCAGAAATCAGGTGGATCACAAAAATGTTTAAGTTGATCACACAGTTATTATTGCTAAAATGATTATCACTTTTGATTTATTTGAATAATGACCCCCCTCCAGATACCTGACCAGGAGTTGGTCTCTATCCACAGATATGTAGAGCTGCAAGATATCACAGTAACTGGAAATGGGAAGAGCTGAGTGAAGTGAATCAGCATGTGGTACTCTGGCATCCCTCAGGGACTCTGTCCTCTGGTGGCTGACAGAGAGACATTCGATCGTCATGTATCTCTAAGTTGACATCGGCTCTGCAGGCTCTGGAAGTGGGCATGCTTCAGGATGCGGTTGATCTGAAGGTAGGACACCAGGTTTGTAGGGCGGGCCAGATCGGGGGAGTCCCCGGATCTGAGGGGACTGCAGGGGCCCACAACACACTGACTGCTACAGCTCCCAGCTGTATGTTCTGGACTGCTGATGCTGCTGCTGCTCTCACTGTTGGATGACTGAAAAGCAGATGTCAACATTAGTTATATGCTAGCTACTGGAGATACGAATGTCAAAATCCATGGTTGTTTTGTCTAGATAAATTAAAAGCCTTACAACTGAAATGCTTTGGGGTAATGCATGCCAAAAGTAGACTCAAAAAGGACTCATTAGGCACGATGCCTCGAAATAGAACATAGGCAAAGGGTGCTTTGACGCCTACCTGGTTTGGTGCAGTTCAATCAAACTGTGGTATGTTTTCCAATCTTGTTCAGTTTGTTTATGCTGGTTTGAAAGCTGTCTCTCTACCGAGATGGCTTAGAAATGGGGGTCTCAGTCTGCTTTCAATCAAACTTATGGTGTGAGCAAAGAAGACCAACCACAGGATTTTGCAATAGTAGATAGTAACTTGAATATGAATTCAAAATCTAAACTACTATTAAATCCATCTGTTGAGAGGGGGACCTGGCATGAAAGTGATCTCCTAAACAATATATATTTAAGTAAGATTATTTGGCAAAAATGGTAATGTATGAATGTCAGCATGCGAGTGTGGTCTTTAAGGTCCCAATCAGATAGTAAAAAGTAGTTAAAACAGATGGGATAATATTAAAGGTGCCCTGCCACACGTATTTCATTACTTTGTTGTAATGTTTGAAGTTCTACCATGGACTCTGTAACATTCTTTGTGGAAAAAATGCCTTGGTTACCTTGTTTCAAGCCTTTCTAGCATGGTATAGAAAGCCTACAGGAAGACGATTTCTGCCAGTTCTCATTAATATTCAACAACCTAAGCTGTTTGAATCTGATTGGCTAACAGCTAGCCAATGAGAAACTGGCTGTCAGAATCCTTTACCCAGCCCAACTGGGCGAGCTAATGAATAGTAATGAGCTCAGGCAATATGATGTCAGACTGACCAGCTTTTGTAATTGGCCTGATTTCTCTGCTTATTTCTTTTCAGTGGCTAGAGCTGACAAAGGAGGTCGCAGTTCATTTTTACATTCACAACATAACACAAACACATATGGACCTAACATATTTCAAAAAATGCAAGTAAAAACGGTTTTGTATGGCGGGCACCTTTAAGGTACAAGATGCCATTTTAAATCCTATTTCTCCCCATTTGTCACTAATTAGGACACCAGAGATCCAATCTTTACTAATATATCTCATAACTACCCATTTCTTTGTGAGCTCATTGTGACCAGCAGCTAATAAGGCAACAATTCATTTTTTTTTTTAGGTTTGACAAAGTCAATCGTGTCGACATCTAGCAAAAAATGTTGCTTATGAAAAGTTAGTTAAGGTGAACTGTTTGCCCAGATTGCTTACAGTTTCTTCAGTATTACGGTTATTTCCCCTGACAGCGGTTTGTACCTCAGAGTCCCACGCATCTCGGCCTGGCTCAGGAGAGAGAGGATGAGCTCTGCTCTGCCTTTTGGCTTGAGGCACCAGGTGGCCACTCTCCTCATCACCACCGCTGCGCTGCCGTTTCCTATTTGGGTGCAAGTACATAAATACAGGCATTTAAATCACACACAAATATATATATATATATATATATATATATATAAAAAAATCATCACACTGCTGCTCGCATGCGTGACCACCGATCATTTGTTACATACCATGGTAATCAACATTTTGAAATGGCTGCTGCACAGTAACGTTACGCCAACATTTGTTTCGAGCAATATCTCATCAGTTAGCGTTACATATTTATAGGCCTCGCTTACCTGTTTTCAGTCAACATATGATGACACTAACTCAATCCTTTATGTGTTCTGACCAGACTGGAGGACCCGACCGGTTGACGACTTGTTAACGTTAGCTTGTTTTCTGTCGACCAATGGCCGATCACCTGAGTTAGCAAACTAATCTTTCCTGACTAGCCAATCATGTTGAATATTGATGTGATACTATTAACCAGTTTAGCAACACTACAAGAAAAATCTGTTATAATAAACTACACAGACAATTTAAGGTAACTGGCTATTCATTTGCATAAAGACCGAGCTAGCGTTAAGCTAGCGAGGTTAGTTAAAAAGCCAGTCACAAACGCTAACGTTAGGTTACAAGCTAACGTCACCGCTAGCTAACCTTCTTAGCTGATGCACCTAATTAGCTGACCGCAGCACATATTGCAGAAAATTAGCCTTGTTTTTCTGATAACAATGTAACAATCTCAGAGGCAGATCTAGAGCCCGACTAAAATTACACCTCTTTTAGTTTAACCTAGCTAGCTATAAAAACCACAGCCAGTAGCGACAGTTGTGTTTACATGGCAATGCGGCTGCGCGAAGACTATTGATGGTGCTTTTAAATGCTGTCGGGAAAATATGTATGTGTTGTGCTAGTAGCTGGACAATTAGAGTGGAATTTTCTGTGGCATCAGAGATGTAAAAGGTTGCGAGCGCCATAGGCATGATGACCATAATGGTAGCTGAAATGATGAAGACCATTACTTTTGTTATAGGTTACACGTATGCAATACGGATAAGATAATTTCGGAAAGAAAGTAGGGGCTTACGAGCAGCACTTAAAGGCATCATATAATAAAAGCGATGCACATTTTGTTGTGCAATATAAAAAAGCTGCTAATTAACTTGATTGATCCTTGTTTGTTGTTTGTTTAGCACCATGCGTTTATTAATTTGTTTCTGCTATAAAAATTTAATTTGTCTCTGTATTAGACAGCAATCGACCAATCCTGTATGACAAAATGTTAATTTCCCCAAACGATGTCGCTGTTTGCAACAACAGTTTTAGTCAATAGCCTACATTGCAGATTAATGTAATTATTTGAAAATACCGATCTGTGTCTTCATAAAAACAGATATACAACGTAACAGAAAGTGAGCTGCAGCCCATCTCCCCATAAAACCGTTATGGCAATTTTATACCAAAGTATGGAACAATTTCGAGCCTAAGGAAATTAGAACAAATTATAGAGTATTGTATAGCCTATATTGCAGGTATAAATGCTGGAACAAAACATCCAATCTGACTGAACGGTTGACATTTTCACAACCCGGAAGTTACACCCTGTAGTGCAGCAGGTCCAGCCAGCCAATAGAGTAAAAAAAAAAAAAAAAACCTCCGCCAATGACTCAAGCGAAGGACTGAGGTGAGATTAACCAGGGATCCTCAGCAGCGGCGGTCCTGTTAGTATAAAGGGAAATAATCGCAATGGGCAGCACCGACTCAAAATTGAACTTCAGGAAAGCAGTGATTCAGCTGACAACCAAAACACAGGTATATGCGCTTCCATACAGCCGAATAAAGGATTAAATAGAGAGATAGGGTGTCGATGAGCGCGCCGGAGAGCATCACTGAAGAGATGCGATAACGCGGATGATGTGGTAGCAGTAAGCGAAGAGTCTCATGTTGCATGCGCGCTTTTGTACTCACAATCATTTTACTTAGCATAATCGAAATGTTTATATGGTCGGTGTAGAAAGGCTGCATGCACTGTAGGCTACTCCAATATGTCGTATTTGTCATGGATTAAATAATGGTCGGTTCTGCGATGCAGAATACCATAATTTGTCTTTATTCTGGCTGTTCATGTTTAGTTTTTTTTATTATAAAACAAGCAATGGCGTAGCTAAATCAAAACTGATGACGTAGATTGGCAGTGACCACGTTTGCAGATGCGGCAGGTGGACTGTTAGACCTGTGTGCCAGATCATGTTTTCTCACTGCTGCTAGAATTGAGGTTGTGTTTACATTGCCATTAGGTAGGCCTTGGATGAGCTAGAAGACCGAACAACCTTGTATGAATTATTATGATGAAAAAGGGCAACATTATATTTTAATCCAATGCAAGATCAATCAGGCCTTTGTATTTCAAAATCTCAATGCCATAAAATGCTCCATTAGGCTCAGATATATGGGCATTGAAAAGTAAACATATTTTCTACAGCCAGTGGAAGCCACAGACGATGCCTTCTGGGACCAGTTCTGGGCAGACACCACCACCACGGTCCAGGATGTTTTTGCGCTGGTGCCAGCTGCAGAGATAAGAGCTGTTCGAGAGGAGTCCCCCTCCAATTTAGCAACCCTCTGCTATAAGGTACACACTGTATGAACTGTTAATGCATCTGTGTAATACAAACTTGTTTATGAGATGAGAGTGCACAGGGACACTCCTTGCTTTGAGGCAACATCATGGAATATGGAATGTTGTTTGTTCAAGCCCAGCACAGGCGTCTGTCAGCAAGGCACTGCCTCATGCTCTCAGATGTTGGAATAAGTGAGTCAACTCCCCTTCCTTTCCCTTCACTTCCCGTCTCTTGGTACCAGCTTCCGTTTGAAGCCACCTATCAGAAACTAAACAGACATACAGTACAGGGTACTTACAGCCTAATTAAATACAGAGGAGGAGACGAGAGCCCCTGAAGCTGATTCAAAGTGGTTTGTTACCTATTTTTAAACCCAGTCTGCTCCACGCTGTTGATTACATTTAGATAATGAGTAATTTTCAAAAGTAAATCTTTGTTAACAACAACAATACGTCCCCATATCATGTAGACATCAGTGTACTTCCGAGTGTAAATTATATTAAGTACATAAATGAACAATTTATGAGATGCTGCAGTTTGTTGGTATCTTTGTTCTCCACAAACAAAATCATTAGTGTCCAGTTGATGGTAAAGTGAAATAATATGATATTATAAGTGGATGTATGCTCACTAAATGACTAATGAAACAAGTCTAAGAAACTAAGGTGTTTGTTATGGTACTGTGCATGTTGACTGGGTAATTCCTCATTAGCCGACTGAGAAAGCAACAGTAAGAAAATAGGAACCAATGTTGTTGTAGAAAATTGGACTATTAAAATTTAAATGAAAATTTCTGGCTTAGCAGAGGTTTCCATACTCATGAATGATCACTCTCACGTACCTCCTGATCATGTTTCTTGTCTCCTCAGGCCGTGGAGAAGATGGTGCAGGGTGCGGAGTCTGGTTGCCCCACAGAGAGGGAGAAGCAGGTGATCCTGAACTGCACACGCATCCTGAGCCGCATCCTTCCCTACATCTTTGAGGACCAGGACTGGAGAGGATTCTTCTGGTCGACCGTGCCCGGTGCTGGGCGGGCTGGGGTGAGTGGGCGCAGGAAATGAAAACCTACTTGCAAAAAGCATGAAGACAGGTGTTTTAATCACTCCTCCTAACACTTTTTTATCAGACAGTGTTTCTGAAATCTTACTTCGAAGTTTAAACACATATCATTCACTCATCAGCTAATCAGCTTGATCAGCTAAATTGGTTTCCTCATTACAGATGTTAGGAGGTGTAGAGCAAGCAGGAAATATCAGCTGTACTGAGCCCTTTGCTTTCAGGCCATGAACACTTTTTTCATTTTACAATTTAAGTAATTTCTTTCAATGAATGCTAAAGAATAATAGTTATCATCTGAATCTAGGCTCACACATTATGTCCATCCTTTCCAGACAGATGAGCTGGATGATGATGATGGCGCTCGACCACTGGCCGAGTCGCTGCTCCTGGCAATTGCTGACCTGCTCTTCTGTCCTGACTTCACGGTGCACAGCCATAGGAGAGGCCCTGTGAGTACCCAGTGTCCTGTCACTTATGCAAGTGTAGTCATCTCATCATCATTCAGAAAAAAATAATAATTAATGACACATTATGATAATAGCTGGAAAATGGTTGGAAAAATTCTATTAAAGGAGAACTCTGGGCAATTTTTACGTGAATCTTGATCGCTATGAATATGGGAGTACTGTCGATAGAAAAAAAAAACGACCAGAATTGGTCCTCGCAAACTGGAGTTGCTGCAGCTAATGCCCAGAGCTCCAGTTAGCTAAAACGGAAGTTGTGGGGGCATATTCTAAAGAGTGCCTTTGCCCCTCTTAACAGACACAAAATGCAATTAAAATGTCTGTGCAACACAAACAGGGCCCTTACGTGACAACAAGATGCGTTTTCAACTCAGACATCCTGCCGGTAGCTAGCTCGCCCTGCTAGCTGCTAGCTGCCATCTGGGATGAGTGTGAATTCAGCCAGGCTCCGGTGATAATCATCACGCAGCAGTTTTGTGTGTATTTGTAGCTCATCAATTTTGTTTGCGACCGATCTAGCGTTGGTAAGTAGGAGTCTTGGCAGTGGCAATCTGTGTGGTAATTCCCTTAGCCGGGTCAGCAGGCCCGACCGGCATCCTTGCTTCTTCTGTCTCCCCGCCTTCGTCGCCAGGTAATTGAGCACTGTAGTGGTTATGACCATATCAGTGACTATGTAACTACATGGAAAAGGGCAAAATTATGTCTGTGCCTTGTACAGTAATAGCGTTAGAGAAGGCTAGCTGTAGTCTCGTAATTCTTACTCCAAGCTTCTTCCCTCTCCACCTCCGCTCTTCACTCTTCACACACTACGCTCTGATCTATACACTACTGTTTACCTTTTCCTGCTACAACTGAATTCCCACGGGACTTCAGCGTGAGACTAAAGCTAGCCTTCTCTAACGCTATTACTGTCAGTCATCTCATCTCTTATATGCTGTGTCTCTATGATCCTATCCTGTCCTATTCATGGTAGCCTGCTCATGGACATTGCGCCATCATCACGTGCTGTAGTAGGGGGGCCCGCCTTGATAATCCTGCATAAGGGCCCGGTGTTGGCTCGTTACGCCACTGTGACTGATGAATCCCTGTCAGTCTCACCAGAATGAATCGCTCATCCCTCATGAGCAAGAAAGGAATGTTGCACGTAAACTTTGTTTACGGTGATTGCTCTTTGGGTGTTTAAACTTCCCTAGTAAACTGTAGTATACTATGCTGCTCATTATTTCACCATCAGTCTCCTTCCGGATCATGGTAAAAACGATCAGATACAGTTCCTAAAGGAAGTTTAAAAAAGTGAGACTTTTTCAGAAAAAGTCACTTAATTGCCAAAACTAAACTATACCTCAACTACACAGATCAGAAAACACTTAGAATACAATATTAAACAGCCTAATATGTCATTTAGGTTAGGGGACTTGTTGGAGAAAGTATAGACAATAATTTCCGATGTGATTGAACAAATATTCTGAGAAATGTTAATCCTGTACTTTAATTATCATCCAGGACTCGGTAGAGAACATGCAATCTATAGACAGCTGTGAATACATCTGGGAGGCAGGGGTGGGCTTCGCACAGTCGCCCCCTTTAAACTACATCCATGATCTGAATAGGTAAGTCAGCCGGCTGCATGCCTTGGCACCATCTGTAGCACTAACATGCTTTACTCTCTGATTTTGTTTTTACAAATTTTACTCTTTTCTGTCCCCCTATGCATTTTTTTCACTGATCCTCTTCAGGACAGAGTTGCTGAGATTGTTACTAACCTGCTTCTCTGAGGCCATGTACCTGCCTTCTTCATCGGACAACAATGTCCTCAACCCTTGGGTGACATTCTTCTGCTCAACAGAAAATAGGTAAAGGGCAAATGTAGTCACATCCACAAATATATGGACAAACATGTGATGATGTGCATCCAGCCATCTAAGTGAATTTCTATTAGAATTTTTTAATGCCACCTGATGTAAAACTTTGATTGGATTACATTAATGTGATTGGCGCACTTACTAGTTTTTTTTCAGCTTTCAAACTTATGTCATGGTCTTTATCACAAGTTGAGTTTGCTCAGTGATCATGGAGATGGCTTGTAGATCACTTGTCAGTGAGATGTGGATGACATTTCCTAAATTAAAGCTTATAAGTGGACCTTGAGTTAAGATATTTTTTTGTCAATCTACTGATTCTATATTTTATGCTTACACATTATTTTAAATAAATGTAGATATTATGCGCATATGCATTTTAATAACATTTCTGTATTGACTAAAATATGAGAGTTCATTACAAATTACAGTATATTATAATTTTCATTAAAATGTTTTGCATGGATACATTCTTGCACATGATTCTCCAACGTGGTCTTCATGTCTTCTTCCCTAGACATGCACTGCCGCTATTCACCTCTCTGCTGAATGTGGTGTGTGCCTATGATCCAGTGGGCTACGGCATCCCGTACAACCACCTGCTCTTCTCCGACTACCGAGAGCAGCTGGTGGAGCAGGCTGTACAGATCCTCATTGTGACGCTGGAGCATGACGGAGGGGTTCCCCACCGGACCCCCTCCCCATCCAGCATGGAGGAACAAGAGGTACGGCACCAAAACCTCCTCAAAGAAATCAATCCCGATGACTGTATAGCATGTAAGATAAGATAAGATAAGATAAGATAAGATAAGATAAGATAAGATAGACTTTCTTAATCCCACACTGGGGAAATTCCTGTGTTACAGCAGCTCAAAAGAAAAATGTACACACATCAGAATAACAAATACACATTAAGTAGACAAAGGAGAAAACATATACATAAAGTATAAGAAATAGAAAAAATAGAATTAGTTATAATAATAATAATAATAGTAATAAAACAAACATATTTACACAATAACCACCCTTATATAAACAGACAGTATATAAACAAACATGTGTTTAATGTCATTCAAATACATCTCTTTTTGTTTGTGCAGTCTGCAGGCCCTGAGAACCTGTTTGTGAATTATTTGTCAAGGATCCACAGAGAGGAGGTATGCCGATTATCATTTCTATAAAATACATGAAGATTTTCCCTGTAAAGATATCAAAAGGACGCCTTCTGTCTTTCCAATGGCAGGATTATGACTTTGTACTGAAGGGCTTAGCTCGTCTACTGACCAACCCTTTGACTCAGACTTACCTGCCTAACTCTACCAAGAAGATCCAGTTTCACCAAGAGCTGTTGGTTCTTTTCTGGAAGCTTTGTGACTTCAACAAGGTTAGAACAAAGAACTAAAATGAAGAGTTTCTTTGATCAAGAATGTGTGCTTTTATTAAACATAATCTTGTTTGTGTTCTACCGACAGAAGTTCCTGTTTTTTGTCCTGAAGAGTAGTGATGTGCTGGATATTCTGGTTCCTATTCTCTTCTACCTGAATGATGCCAGGGCTGACCAGTGTGAGTCACATCCCAGTGTTATCACTTTTCATGCACCCAACAAGCCTCTAATATGCATATACGTTTTTTTAATCTTTTGATGTGTTTTATGGCTGCAGCCCGTGTTGGACTCATGCACATTGGAGTGTTCATTTTGCTGCTGCTGAGCGGGGAGAGAAACTTTGGGGTGCGCTTGAATAAGCCCTACTCCGTCCATGTGCCTATGGACATCCCAGTGTTCACAGGCACTCATGCTGACCTGCTTATAGTGGTGAGTGTCTACTATGTTACATTATGATGTTCGTTATTGCGGACAAATTAACATACAGTCAATGCTCCCAGCTGTCACTGTGTTTGTTTTGTAGGTGTTTCACAAGATTATCACCACAGGCCACCAGCGTCTCCAGCCTCTGTTTGACTGCCTACTCACCATTGTTGTAAATGGTGAATTGCTTTGGCGCCATCTGTCTGACAATGCACACATTTTATTTGCAACATCAATTACTTAAAAGTTTTGACATCTTATAAGAAGAAAAGATGCCACTTAATTAAAATAAAAATGCCTGTTATAGTTTTCTTTATTTAGGTACACAATCATCTTCCTAACATTTTTCTTTCTGCAGTGTCTCCCTATTTGAAGAGCTTGTCCATGGTGGCAGCCAATAAACTGCTCCACCTGCTGGAGGCTTTCTCTACCAGCTGGTTCCTGTTCTCTGTAGCCCAGAACCATCACCTTGTGTTCTTCCTTCTTGAGGCTTTCAACAATATCATCCAGTACCAGTTTGATGGTAAGAGAAAGCTGACGTGTAACAGAATTCTGGGCTTGTATGGATTTGCTTTCTCTTTTTTTGTGTTGTCAAGATCAAGGTATTAGAAGGAACTTTTTTTACTTTTGCTCATTTAGTAAATCTGTCCCTCTTTCTCTCACCTCCAGGAAACTGCAACCTGGTGTACGCTATCATCCGCAAACGTAATGTGTTCCACCAGTTGGCCAACCTGCCCTCTGATCCTGCTTCCATCCAGAAGGCTTTGCAGAGGAAGAGGAAGTCTCCAGATGTAATTTCCCGCACTAGCTCACAGGAGACTGTATCCATGGAGGGCTCTCACCCTGCTGTGCCAGCAGAGCCTGGTACACTGAAGACCAGTCTGGTCGCTATACCAGGTACTGACTCTGTATGCTATTTGAATTTGAATGTTATTTTATTTGATAGGAATGATGCAATTTTACATAGTTCCAATACAGAGCATGAAACTGATGTGCTTCACAGAGAGTTTAAATCTATTGATAATTCCCAACTCTTGTCCCTAGTTGGGATTTTACATGTACAGTGTAATGAAAATATATAGCTTTCACTATCATAAAACCACACACACTACATACAGTCATGTGAAAAGATTAGGACACCCATGCTAAAGTTGACTAAAAAGAGGAATAAAAAAATCATCTTTTGCAAATTGATCTTAATGCCTTAATTAAAAAAATTAGGAAAAATCCAATCTTTAAGGACACCAATTTTCTTTGTGAATGAATAATGTATCGTAAATAAATAAATGTTCTTCCTTAAAATACAGTGGGCATAAGTAAGTACACCCCTATGTTAAATTCCCATAGAGGCAGGCAGATTTTTATTTTTAAAGGCCAGTTATTTCATGGATCCAGGATACTATGCATCCTGATAAAGTTCCCTTGGCCTTTGGAATTAAAATAGCCCCACATCATCACATACACTTCACCATATAGAGATTGGCATGGGGTACCCATAAAATCATCTCTCAATGCAAATCAAACCAGCTATTAGGCTAACTGACATAAAACCATAAAACCAAAAATCTAAATCTGCTTGCCTCTATGGGAATTTAACATAGGGGTGTCTATACTTATGCCCCCTGTATTTTAAGGAAGAACATTTATTTATTTATAATACATTATTCATTCACAAACACAATTGGTGTCCTTAAAGGTTGGATTTTTCCTCATTTTTTTAATTAAGGCATTAAGATCAATTTGCAAAAGAGGATTTTTTTATTACTCTTTTTAGTCGACTTTAGCATAGGTGTCCTAATTTTTTCACATGACTGTATATGTAAATACATTAAAATACACATCACACAATACACACACCACAATACACCTTGGTAATTTACAGTACAATTATCTAAACATGGGTACAGCTCTGGTAAGCTATATTTGGAATTAATTTGGATGTTACTGATTACATGTACATTCAGCTCATTGGTAAACTTACTATACTTTTCATATTTTATAAAAATTTCTCCTATCTTTTGACTTTGGGGTAGATGTTTGTCATGTACACAAGCATACAGTACATTAAAGAGACCCTATTATACTCCTTTTCAGTGTCATATTTGTATTCTTGGGGTCTCCTAGAATAGGTTTACATGCTGGTCAGCTGGCCCACTCTGTTGTAATTGGTCAACCCAATTCAAACAAGCCACTGGACGGGCTGTGCTTGCTCAGGCAGCACCAATGGGCAGCACATTTGAAAAACTGGTCTGGCTTTCTCAATCAATGACATCATTAATTGAGGAATTTTAAAACAGCATGCCATTTTCAGGCAGTTGAGAAAAAGTGCTGTCTGTAGGAGAAAAAGCTCCATTTGGAATGAAATGTTTTTTTGTAATTTATACATCTATTACACACACAAAATATATATAACACTAAAAGATGGGACAAATCCCAAAAAGCATAAAAGGGGCTCTTTAAGCACCTGAAGAGAACTATAACTGTCTAACTAAGAGGACTGACAAATATATGCTTAGATTTGTAAAAAAAATAGAACAAATAGAGTATTTGTTGTAGGGCTATTTTCAGCCATGGATTTGTTGTGTTAGCATCTATTTACAGCAGCAATAAAGTGTAGAATTGACTCAAAATAAACTAAACTGCTTAAATTCATGTTAAAGAAGAAACATGTGGGTGTGGCTCACTGATGTGTTTTTAGCACTATGGCACAGAGGAATAAGCTATGGTATATCAGGTTTTTGATACACAGAACTTACTTTTCTTTGTTGATTATGATCTTCTCATGGGATTTGTTGACATTAAGAAAAATAAAGAAAATTACCAGACTTATCCTGTAAATAGTGATTGGTTTCCTGTGATTCATGGCTTCCTGCAGGCATTGATAAACTGACTGAGAAGTCCCAAGTGTCAGAGGATGGCACCATGGTGTCAGTTTCAAAGGGAGACTCCACACACACAGCCCACTCAGACCAAACTGCAGTCGCCGGGACCAGTGACACAGAGTCAAACTCAGGTCGAGAAAACGAAGTAAGTGCATGTGTTTGTATGCATGTGTTTGTTTAAAAGCATATGCATAATAGTTAATCTATTTCTTCACATTATCAGGATGTTTTCTACACTGAATCAGAAATGGAGAGAAGACGTTTGTCAAGTGCGTCTTCGACATCGTTTTGGGCTCCCACACAAGAATGGGTCAGTAACTTTTGCCCTTATATTATGTTGGATATTTGGTAGAATGCGTACATGATCTGGATTTACCTTATTTGTCCCAGGTCCACTCCTGGAAGTGTAAACTACCTCTGCAGACTATCATGCGCCTTCTACAAGTGCTAGTTCCCCAGGTGGAGAAGATCTGCATCGATAAGTATGTACACAGTTCTATATTGGTTAGCATGTGAAAGTCACATCTTTTGAAATATTACCTTTTTAAAGTGTGCTCATGTTTCACTGCAGGGGTCTGACAGATGAATCCGAGATCCTGAAGTTTCTCCAGCATGGCACATTAGTGGGCCTGTTGCCAGTCCCTCACCCTATCCTCATCAGAAAGTATCAGGCCAACGCAGGCACTGCCATGTGGTTTCGCACGTACATGTGGGGTGTTGTCTATTTGCGGTGAGTCAGCCATAAGAGCTGAGCATTATGGAAACAATCGTTTATTCACATTGACTAAACATTAACCCTTTGTTTTTCTAGAAATGTGGACCCTCCTATCTGGTATGACACTGATGTCCGCCTTTTTGAGATTCAGAGGATGTAGACAGAAGACTAAAAGTGGGACTGTTCAACTCCAGGGTTCCTCCTCCCTTCAGTATCTGCTGCTTTCCCAGTAAACCTCACTGTGTTTAACTTGCCACTGTAATCATCATCGCAATGCATACAGCACCGACTTGGGTAGGAGAATCATTTAGACGAGTGAGGTAGAGATATCTCTCAAATTAAGGTGGGAGGTGTTTGAATTATCAATATTGTCCATAAACAACTGTGTTTGTACATGTCTTAAGACCTCAAGACCATAGAATGTCTAGAGCGTTTCCTGAAGGCTGAGGCACTTTTCTTGGTAGCATAGAAGTGAACGAGGAAAGTTAAATTTTGCAGCCAAACTTGTTTCCAACAGATGCTTGTAAGATATCCTGGACGGCACATTATTGGTGTTTCACATTATTTGTCGTACTTGCCATACTTTGAAGTGAACTGTTATGGTTGTAGTTTATGTGAAAATGTAACTACAGGATTTAGGAGACAATTCTACAGATTGTATATAACCAGGTTTAAGTTTCGATCTGGCTGGCTATGCTTAATGTTGGAAATTGTATTTTACGTAAATTATCTTGAAAATATATATTGATATGCATCTAAGAAATTCTGTGTTGGTTGCATTACTGAGCTCTGTGCTTCAGTGAGGAATCTTAATTGCTGTGAAACTTTAAGCACAAATAGTCACTCTTTACACTGAACCATGTGGGTCCTCATCAAAACTAATTTCAGTTAAATTGATTATTATTAATCATCCATATTAATTGCACAGCCATTCTCTGTATGTAGCTTGGCCCCAACACGATGTGTAAAGTGCAAGCTTCCACCATTACACCATGATCACTAGATGGCACTAGGTCTCTCTCCAGCAACCAATCAGTTAAAGTTTGACTTTAATGGAGAACATTTACACTTCTTCCCAGAAATCTCTCTACACCAGCATATAACCTATATTTGTTTTGAGCAACCAATTGCAGCTTTGCTAATGTCCAATTTATTATTTTACCGTTATTTTTTGTATAGATTGACCACCAGTGTGATGTCCAAAGCGGTTCCAACTATTTACAACAAATATAAAAAATGTCTTTTTAAAAAAAGGGTCATGAGGTGATTAACAGCAAAGGATCTAATCAAAAATGTTCTACAAGACGGATTTTCCTGTAATTTGCTATTTTTTGTGAATTACTGGCTACCCCTTATGGCCTAAGACCATCCAATTTAACAATTTAAGGAATAATCACGTAATTTTACTTAACTTTAAAGGGGACGTGATTTTGTCTGCTCCATTTAAAAATTAGCCCATTACTGAATTGATAAAGTAGCTTGATGACCAATGAAATTTCATGGTCATAAATAATCACACATGTAAATGTAATTGCCTGTAATGTGCAGCACATCATTAAATACAAGACCCTCTTAAATAAATATAGGAATTTAAGGGTTTTAATATAACAAGTTCAATTTAAACATTTAATAAAATAGATCATAAAATTCTCTCCATGCTCAAAAATTAACAGAATAAGAACCCCTCCGATATTAACAATAGTCACCCACATTGTGAATGTGTAGAATTGTATCTCGATGGGATGATCAAACTGGGGACGAGCACCGAAGGCAGGCATGATCCACAGCTGAGTGTAATAAGCAGGACACATTAACAGGAAAACATACCGATTATTGGTTTGTTGCAATAATAGTTAAAGAAAATAAGCATAAAAACAACTTACAATAATGTTACCAAGCAGCAAAAAGGCACAGACTTCCTTCAGTACTCTTCTTTTCCAACGTGGCTTATCACAGCTTGACGTCAGGAAGTAGCTGGACTTACGGCTCTTCAGGACAACGCTCATGTCATGTTCCTGGAAGGCGTGAGCGTTAGTGTGCAGAGCTGCTTCCTGCATCATGTGGAAGGGCTCCCGATGGAGGCCTTCGATGATGAAGTAGTTCTGCAGGCCGAGCTGGAGCACCATCAGCACGGCCCAGGATAGGTTGAGGCCGTTCAGGTATCCTTTGGCTCCGGTTGCCATCACAGCCACGATAGAGAAATAGCTGATGATGAACTGCCCCAGTGAGGCTCCCACCAGCAGCCCCACATCCAGGCTGCGAGTGGGGTTTTTCTCCGATACGTGTTCCCTGTGGTCCAGCCTGTAGATGATTCAGCCAATCACAGTGGAGAGGCACATCAGGCTCACTATCACTATATTCATAATAAAATGAATCAGCAGAGCTTGGTTTCTCTTCTTGTCCTCAGTATGTCCACCTCGTACACTATGAATGTTACAACTTCTGCCACCACCAGGAGTATTCCTGTTACAGGTCCCAAACACACATCCTTTGGATGGAATTTCACACTGTGGTGGCTGTGATGGGCCACAACCCGACCAACGTTTTTCCACATGACGTAGGTCATAGCCAAAGCAAAGAGGCTGTATTCTATGTTGAAGGGGTACAGGTAATAGGAGGCTTCTTTGAAGGTGTCACACACCGAGTGGCTGCAAGTACACTTGTCATAGCTGGCTGAAATGGAAAGTTGTGAGTTTTTTCTACTCTTAATGAATCCATACATGAATTTGATTAGAGTTGAAAACAAACCATGCCTAAATACCTTTGTACATCTTCTGTCAGACAGTGACATTTAGATCAGGTATCGTAGTCTGGTGAACTGATTCCTCAGTAACTGCTGTCATCCGCACCACCAGGTTAGTTGAAAGCGTAAGAGTAAGGCCACACCTGGAAAAGTGAAAATGTGAGTGTCCTCCAAGATTAAAAAAAAAGGTAACTTTCCAGTGAGTAAAAACAATAATTTACCGCGTTAAATTTGTGTATTGCTCCACACAGTCCTTTGCATGAATCCACAGGAAGTGTCTAAAATGGACAGGTTTTGTAAAGGTTTTGTTAAATTTTTAAAACTCATCCAAAGTTATGACTGATATGGTCTTGCAATGCAGTAAGCTTGAGGTTTTTAAAATGCAACAACCTGGACAAACAGAAACACAGCTTGTACGACAGGGAAGGCAACTTTAACAGCAGAATCACAGTGAAGGTAGCCCACATAAGTGACAATCTTGAAGATGTTGAGGAAACTGAGAAACCCAAACAACAGAAGTCCAGCTGAAATATAAACATTTTAAGGGATTAAGCCTTGAAATGACACTTACCTAAAAAACAGACCCAGAAATGACTCACCTCGGAGCCACACAGGCCCTGCGTGGCTATCCTTGAACAAAACTGCTTGATCCTTTCGAGAAGTGAAGACGTAAAACGGCATCCACAACATAGTGAGGAGGAGGAGAATGATGAGGAAGATTTGCCTGTGCTCAGCAGTAATGGCCACAATGTTAAAAGCACTGCCGCTGACCAGAGCGCAGCCCAGGATCAGGATGTTGATGCAGATGATGCCAGACAGGAGCCATCCACCACCACGGTGGGCCCTCTCCACCGCCTCCACATGGCGAACACTGGGAGCATAAGGAGGGCTGGGCACATGTTGGATGTTCATCTGTGCTGTTGTCTCAATGTTGGATGGATGGGCCTCAATAACATAATTTGGTGTTTTTCTACAAAAAGGATACAAGTCATAAAGTGCAGCTGCAAAAAAACTACAACTTTGAGCCCATACTGCATATTGTAAGCCTAGATAAGGGCCTTAAAAACTCTTTTTACTTTAAAGATCACCTTCCAGACATTATTTAAGAGTAAGTATACATGAATTTGATGTTTTTCTATGAATATGCAAAACATTTTATTTTAAAAGCTTAACTACTGGACATAAGAAGTCTCTTACATCACTGAAAAGGTACATTGTCTATGTCAAGGTTTCAAAAACTAGTTCAATAATAAACATAAAGGCAAAGTGAATTAACACCTCTGACAGTGTCAACAAAAACATCTTCCTAAATGTAGAATTTGTGGCAGGTCTGTTGTATTGAATTGCATTATATTGTGTTGGTGTACCAAGTGGCCAGGAGCTGAATCTTGAAGTCCTGTAAGGACTGTTTTTGACAGTGTATTTGAAGTAATAAAAGCCCTACAGTAGTAAACGGTATCGATGCATAGTTGTGTGCAACACTAAAATCCTCTAGAATAAAAAATAAATCACTACAAATTTAGGCCTACCTAGAGAAAAGTTTGTTGCAGGTCAGGAGCGTATGTTGAGCAACAGTTCTCATCTTGTGACTGTACGTCACAAAACAAGTCAGAGGCAGGTCTAAGGATACTTGGACCTGTTTACATCATGACAAAGATAAACTGTGTACGGAGATTGCAGAAAATACACCTAGAGCTGGAAAACAGAAAATAAGTGGACCACCGTTCATCTCTTTGGAGGTCAGATTGCACAGAAAGATGGCAGACCGTACAAGGTGCAGTCAATTAAGAACACAGGTGTAATTAGTTTCAGCTGATTAGTAACTTTTTTTTTAATTTTTTTTAATTCATTTATTGAGAGCATTTGCTCAGTTACAAACAACACATAAAAGTACACATACACACAACTGCAAAATAAATACATAAGCAACTCATATCCCAGGGAGTCTGCAAAGTCCAGCAAGGCCAATCAACAAGCAGTCCAATTCGTAGCATTACAGTTAGAAGAGTTCCAATATCATTCAGTCACGTGATGTCACAATTGTTAAATATATCTGGCCAGTCTTCAGAGCTTTACAGTTCTTTGAATATCTTCTAGAGTCCAAAAGCTGATTAGTTACTCGCGTCTCGCATCGCACCCACAGTTACACTCCGAAAATTATCAATGGAAGTTCCGATCGCCACTTCTAAAGCAATTCCCGTATGCCCACGCATTTTATTGTTATTCTATGTAAACAACATAGGCCTACTTCTCTCTCATAGCGTGCTACTGTGGCGCAGGTGAGACACTGCCTCAGGGGAGATTCAGGTTCAATAAGGGTGTGTATGTTTTGAGTTTTTATATACATAATCCTGGTACCTGTACCAGAAAGCAGAATTACTGCTTCATAAAACCCTGCTCCTGCTGACGCGAGACATTTCAAAAAGCCAATACAAAGTTTACAAAAACAAAGCCGTTTGCTTCCTAACTATATGATGGTGTTAAGCAACAGTAAAAGAAGCACATTTATTAAAATCATGAAACACCAACACATTTATAAAATAATTTAACACCAACACAATTAATAAGCCTTAGCATATACATGATAAAGTGGCTCATGCTGTCATGGTTGTTAAATTTCACATTGAATTCAGTTTTATATGCAACTTAATTGGATTTTAAATTAATTAGCTAAATTCTTACACTTGCTTCCTCGAAAGGCATCTGCATGTCACCGTACAAAACTTAAATAATAGTTTGAGATTTTAACAACTAGTTTAATAGCATTTCTGATGTATTGCACGGTGAAAACCTCAGCAATATTTTGAGGCAGTCTGCAACGCAAACTGAATGGCAAATGGAGCTCAGAGTACCGTCCAGAAGTTGTCCTTTTAGAAAATAATTTCCCTGCAAATTTAAAGAATTGATCACTTCATTGGTTGAATTGACAGTACCCTGTAGATTTATTATTTGAAGAAATAGGAAATAAGAAAAGATAGGAGAATGCCCACATCTGAATAACCACTGGACTCTAGAAAATGCATTCAAATGTGTTCACAAGTGGGCAACATATTCTGATGATTTTCAAACAAAACTAAAAAAAAAGAGGAAAAACATGAAGCAGGTCTGTTACTGAAAATGTAAATCTTTTACAGGTCACCTGCTTGAGCAGGTTGATGTGGTTCAGAGCTCATCAACTATAATGGTAAGCTGTGTGCAATCATGTGTTAGTCACAAGGTTGGAAACAAAGGTCACCTAATGTTCTCTCAGTTTGTCACAAACATTCAGGATGCTGAAATCACCAGACATGCTTATCTTCTTCTGTCTTGTTGGGGCAGCGGGTGCCCTGCACAAACAGTGGATTCCTGACACCAACTATGAGAATAAGACCAATTGGGATAAAGAAAATGTTCCATGTGGTAACGACATTGTTCAGTTTCCAGCCCAGAGAAAAGTGTCTGTGTTCGTGGAGACCACGCATGCTGTGCAGGAGATGAAGCTGCCAGTTGATGGAGAGTTCATCCTGGATTCAGGAGCTGGATTTTATGTTGTGAGAGGACAAGATTCGGGCTGCGGAGCGGGTGTCACGACTCAATTCAAAGATTCCGAGTCTCTCCAGTGGTTTAATCCAGCTCTGTGGCAGGCAGCTGCAACTCAGGATGACCTGCAGCGCGGGAATTTCTTATTCTCAGTCCACGAGGAGAGTGTCCCTTGCCAGTATGATGATGTGGTTTTTAAAGCCCGCTCCTCTTTCAGGGTGGACACCAGCTCCAGTCAGCCTAGCATTCCTGTCAAATCTGTGTCTGTGCTGGGGAAGAAGTTTGATAGCGGATCTGAGTTCTCCCATTATCTGAGCTCACGTTCAGGCCAGCTGCAGTTTGAAGGATCCTCTGCCTTGTCTATTGGAAACCAAGAGTGTGGGGATCCTTCTGGCTGTGACTGTGGGAATTCTGTGAACCATCAGCAGATCTGTAACAGTGTAACATGTGCCTCTCTGACCTGTAAA
This sequence comes from Perca flavescens, assembly GCF_004354835.1. Classification (NCBI taxonomy): domain Eukaryota; kingdom Metazoa; phylum Chordata; class Actinopteri; order Perciformes; family Percidae; genus Perca; species Perca flavescens. The sequence goes on from NC_041345.1 coordinate 13,597,211, forward strand.
AAGCCTCTTCTCCCTGTGGGACACTGTTGTGATGTTTGTGGTGCCATTGTTACCGTCCAATACGCCGCTGGGTTCAACCTGCAAACTTACAGGCAACGAATTCATCACCTATTTCTTGTCCTGCCACAATACAATTCCATTCAGCTGGGCATGTCTAAAGTCTTCAAGTCACAGCGGCTGATGGGGGTCATCCCTTCTGGTACCTCACCTGAAATCCAGGTGCTTATCGTGGATGGAGAGAAGGGAACACTATCAGAGGTTCTGGCCAGGGACATAGTGAAGGATGCCCATTCTCATGGCCCCACCCTGGGAATCACTGGGGCTGAATTTCAAGCCTCCTCTGGGAGCAGCAGTGATCAGACTGGTGGTAGTGCTGGGATGGTGGCTGGAGTTGTGTTTGGAGTTTTGATTATGATTACACTCATCGTTATCATTGTCCTGATTCGTAAGGGGGTTATTCAGTTGCCATCATCACTGCCTTCTCTGAGCAGCTTCGTGAAAAGCAGCGACGTTACAGACCTTGGTGGGCCTCTTGACCACGGCTTTGATAATCCCATTTTTGACCAGCCAAACATGCTGCCTGATATTCCTGGTGTGTATGCAACTGAAACAAATAATTCAATCTCCATGACTCAGACGGGTGTGCACTTTGTGAATCCAGTTTATGACGAGAATGAAACTGATTTTATTTGACTGCAGTAAACTTTAAACTTTTTTCCAAAGCACTTTTGTTTGTCTTGATGATTTTACAAACCTTTCATAAACAATACATTCTCTTATAGCTTTATACTAGTTCAGCAAATGGACTTATAATTTCAGACAATTAAAGAATTGTTGGCAGACATTTTTGTACTTTTTTTCCTCATTCATATCACATTCAAGAGCAATTAAGTTGCAATAAAGCTGCAGTAAATTCCTAACACACCATTGCAGTTACCACTAGATGGTAGTACATTTAACCTTGAATGGCATGTATGTGAAAAAATCCTCTATATGTACCATAACTTTATAGACCTTGTTACGTAATCTCAATAAAAATTTATAATGCAGTCATTTTTCTTTTACAAGCTTGCAGTGAAGGCAGATGATCATTTCTTGCATCATTTTGCAATTACCAGAGAAACTAAATTTTCTTTATTTGACAGCCAGGCTGTAACATATAAGGGCTCTGTGTGCGTGTGGAGTGACCTCATGGGACTGTTAATGTAATAGAAAGACACAGAGCCTCAGGAAAAGTCGACATATACGCCAATTCTTGTGATATCAGTGACATCCAAGGGTGTCTCCACACCAGCATGCCAGGCAAAGAAACCTCGGCTGTTTCGTCCCATGCACCAGGAAAAGTCGTTCCAGGTGATGCAGCTGGGGCTTTGCTCTCCCTTACGATTGATGCTCTTGTACGTGACTCCGACATGTGCACCCTCCCCACTCAGCTCTGCTTCAATGCAGTGCCTCCCCAGGTAAAGGCTGTCTGAAGTCATTGCCTGATGCCAATATTGACAGCGACCAGGGTAGTCTGGGTGCTGCCAGGGGCTGGTGTTGGTCAGCTTTCCGTTGACCTCTGTTACACGTAGGAAATGATGGGTGGTGTCTGGGTCAAAGGTCAAACTTCTTGTGTCTACAATACAGGGAAAACATTATTTTTGAATCATTCATAGGCCAAATGAAACAAGTACAATTCGACAAACAGAGTACAAAATATATTGAAAATTGTATTTACATTTTAAGAAATCCTCTGGCGTCTCAGGAACAGGCAGGGATGAAGGTTGGCATAGAGGATTTAGTACCTAGTTCATCATTTGTCAGAGATTATTTGGTATTTTGGTAACACATGAGGATTTATTTTACAATGTACTGAATGTACTAATACATAGAGATTTCTTTTTTTTAATGGAGCTGAGCAAATAAAGATTGAATAACAAGACTTAAAGACTACTGCCACGCTATAGCAGCTTTGTGAGTCAGTGGTGCTGGAATGCCTAAAAAGAGCACATAACAAGATGCACTGAAGAAAGTACGTCTGAGGCTGTTTTCTCTATGAGGAGCCAGTAAGTAAGGTAAAGTACAGAATATGATATACACTTACCACTTTTACAGATACATGTCAGTTTTTCCTTGTCTCCTACAAGGAAAAACTGAGAGGATCAGGTCACACAGCTCCTGGGTAGCATCAGTCACTACTTGGACATGGGCGGATAGATGGTCCATGCGGTTGACTGAGGTACGGAGTAGGCAGGCACACATCTGCCATTCCTTTCTTCCACTCTGAGCACTTGTGGAACAAGCAAAACAAAGGAACATGTATCATGATGTGAAATCCTGAAGTTGTTAAATAACATGCAAGTTCTCTGATCTCTAAACCTCACTGAATGACGAGATGAAATGCCTTCTCTGTGTAGACAGACCGGGGCCCAAAATAAACTTTTTGCCTCAGAGAAAATCCTGTGCTTTTCCACATCACATAGTACATAAGAGTTATTTATCATTATATTAAATATTTCAAATATTTTGTACCTGCAGGAAGTCAACAACTTGAACCCGGACAGTTTGGTCATTTGAGCCAAAGTTTTCGCCTGCTCAGTTCTCTGCTCCAGATGTGCCCTCTTCCTGACTGAGGGCCTGTCTCAGCTCTCCCTCTCGCACCTTTGCAGCCTTTCTGGCCTCCTCTACGGTTGTCTGCAGCCTGGCAAACTGCTGTTCAACGATAACACACAACCCTCCTGCACTGAAGACTGAAGGACCAGAGAGGAAAGCAAAAGAAACATATTTAAACCAGACCATTGTGCAATAAATTAATGTACAAAATAAATGTTATAGTGTCATATCTGCCTATGTTACAAACCTTAATTGAGTCTTTGTTGTTCTGTAGCTTTCCAATTGCTTTCTCAGCTGTTGAGGCACTCTGTCTGATTTCTTCTTGTTTCTTCTGCAGCTCAGTCTACAGCACAAGCAATCCTCACATATACAACAGATGCTGTAAAGATGCAAGGCCATTACTGACATATCCTAAATTAATATTTTGCCATCTTTACATGATAAAAAGAAAATAATTTTAAACTTAAGCAAATTAAAATAAAAGAAAAAAAAGAATTGTACTATGAGTTGTGTTGTTAAGACATCAATCTGTGTCCGTGCCTCTCCCACAGATGCAGTTGTTTGCCCTTTGTGCTCTTGGTTCTCACAGTCTTGACACAAACAAGCAGCCGTCCATCAGACAGAAGCGTTCAAGAGGAAGTGGATGAACCTCACAAGTCCGACAGTCTATGTTGTGGAGGGGGATCCACAGATGGTGGTTTTGAAATTTGGCTGACATGTGCCTCACAGTAAGAAACCAGAAAGGTCAGGCAGGATTTTAGGGCCTTGCTGGGGCTGTCCATGAAGGAGTTACACAACACATCTTGTGGGAGCAAGTTTGGAGAAGACATGGAGAAGGACTTTCGGTCGGCACCAAAGTGCTTCTGGAAAACTGTTCGCCACCTCAGGAGGGGGAAGCGGGGAACCATCCAAGCTGTGTACAGTAAGGATGGGACACTGTTGACCTCAACTGAGGAGGTAATAGGGCGGTGGAAGGAGCACTTTGAGGAACTCCTGAATCCGACTAATACGCCCTCTATGTTAGAGGCAGAGCTGGAGGATAATGGGGGATTGTCGTCGATTTCCCAGGCGGAAGTCACTGATGTAGTCAAACAACTACACAGTGGCAAAGCCCCGGGGATTGATGAGATCCGTCCAGAAATGCTCAAGGCTCTGGGTGTGGAGGGGCTGTCCTGGTTGACACGCCTCTTCAACATTGCGTGGAAGTCTGGGACGGTGCCAAAGGAGTGGCAGACTGGGGTGGTGGTTCCCCTTTTTAAAAGGGGGACCAGAGGGTGTGTGCCAATTATAGGGGTATCACACTTCTCAGCCTCCCTGGTAAAGTCTACTCCAAGGTGCTGGAAAGGAGGGTTCGGCCGATAGTCGAACCTCGGGTTGAGGAGGAACAATGCGGATTCCGTCCTGGTCGTGGAACAACGGACCAGCTCTTCACTCTCGCAAGGATCCTGGAGGGAGCCTGGGAGTATGCCCAACCGGTCTACATGTGTTTTGTGGATTTGGAGAAGGCGTATGACCGGGTCCCCCGGGAGATACTGTGGGAGGTGCTGCGGGAGTATGGGGTGAGGGGGTCTCTACTCAGGGCCATCCAATCTCTGTATGACCAAAGTGAGAGCTGTGTCCGGGTTCTCGGTAGTAAGTCGGACTCGTTTCAGGTGAGGGTTGGCCTCCGCCAGGGCTGCGCTTTGTCACCAATCCTGTTTGTAATATTTATGGACAGGATATCGAGGCGTAGTCGGGGTGGGGAGGGGTTGCAGTTTGGTGGGCTGGGGATCTCATCGTTGCTCTTTGCAGATGATGTGGTCCTGATGGCATCATCGGCCTGCGACCTTCAGCACTCACTGGATCGGTTCGCAACCGAGTGTGAAGTGGTTGGGATGAGGATCAGCACCTCTAAATCTGAGGCCATGGTTCTCAGCAGGAAACCGATGGAATGCCTTCTCCAGGTAGGGAATGAGTCCTTACCCCAAGTGAAGGAGTTCAAGTACCTTGGGGTTTTGTTCGCGAGTGAGGGGACAATGGAGCGGGAGATTGGTCGGAGAAATGCGCAGCGGGTGCGGTATTGCATTCAATCTATCGCACCGTTGTGACGAAAAGAGAGCTTAGCCAGAAGGCAAAGCTCTCGATCTACCGGTCAGTTTTCGTTCCTACCCTCACCTATGGTCATGAAGGCTGGGTCATGACCGAAAGAACGAGATCCAGGGTACAAGCGGCTGAAATGGGTTTCCTCAGGAGGGTGGCTGGCGTCTCCCTTAGAGATAGGGTGAGAAGCTCAGTCATCCGTGAGGAGCTCGGAGTAGAGCCGCTGCTCCTTTGCGTCGAAAGGAGCCAGTTGAGGTGGTTCGGGCATCTGGTAAGGATGCCCCCTGGGCGCCTCCCTAGGGAGGTGTTCCAGGCACGTCCAGCTGGGAGGAGGCCTCGGGGAAGACCCAGGACTAGGTGGAGGGATTATATCTCCAACCTGGCCTGGGAACGCCTCGGAACTACTCTGCATATGTTTAATTTAAACTACTCTGCAGATAGGCTATAGTAAGCAGAGTGCAGTAGGGAGAGCAACATGTATGGATCTATCAGTATAGAGCATTAAAACTGTATTTTTTTATTTAAAATCCACCTAAATGTTAAAATGTTGACATGTAGTAGTAGTAAACATCAACATATGCTCCCGCGCAGAGGTACATTATTCCAAAAAATAAAAACTACTCAAGATACAATAGTTCGAAGTTGAGTTTAAATGTTTATTTCAACAATAATGGTGATAAAAACAGTTGTGCCTGGCTTCTGTCATCAGTAAAGTCTTTGTATAGTATGGTCAGTATAGCATGTGGATAATAGTGTAAAAGAGTGGGGGAGAGTCTGACAGGGTTATGACAACAATGTTATCTAAGAGGCATGGCGATCCAGACCACACAAAGTATCCTGACGTTGTGTTATGTACAAAGGGCAACAATGATGCTTCTCTTTTGTGTGTGAGCATTAGTGAGGATTATCACTATGGATGAAGATGCCAAATGTTCTGAGTAATGAGTATGAGTCAAAAGTCTAAAAATACAGTACAGGCCAAAAGTTTGGACACACCTTCTCATTCAATGGGTTTCTTTATTTTCATGACTATTTACATTGTAGATTCTCACTGAAGGCATCAAAACTATGAATGAACACATATGGAATTATGTACTTAACAAAAAAGTGTGAAATAACTGAAAACATGTCTTATATTTTAGATTCTTCAAAGTAGTCACCCTTTGCTTTTTTTGATAACTCTGCAAACCCTTGGTGTTCTCTCAATGAGCTTCATGAGGTAGTCACCTGAAATGGTTTTCACTTCACAGGTGTGCCTTGTCAGGGTTAATTAGTGGAATTTTTTCCCTTATTAATAAAAAAAGCAAAGGGTGGCTACTTTGAAGAATCTAAAATATAAGACATGTTTTCAGTTATTTCACACTTTTTTGTTAAGTACATAATTCCATATGTGTTCATTCATAGTTTTGATGCCTTCAGTGAGAATCTACAATGTAAATAGTCATGAAAATAAAAATAAAACGCATTGAATGAGAAGGTGTGTCCAAACTTTTGGCCTGTACTGTATATCACATTCTATTTTCCATTTAATTGTTCAATTACTTTTTTTATCTCCCTACGCTATGATCTAAATATTGTTTTAGAGCCTTCTGTACACTTCTTTACATGTACTGTCGGTAATTTTGGTGGCCACAAATTTGAAATACTTAAGATTTGAAAACATCAGAATCATCCCTAAGAAAATGTGTAATATGTGTGTAATCGTAGAACCACATAGAATCATTAAATCCCCCAAAATTCCAAAAATATGATATAAAGACATGCCCTTGATGTCCTTAAATTGTAGCTCTGGCCCTGCTATACAAATGTAGGCTACATCATACTCTGCATATGTTCAATTTAAACTACTCTGCAGATAGGCTACAGTAGAGTGCAGTAGGGAGTGTAACATGTATGGATCTATCAGTATAGAGCATCAAAAACATTAGTATTTTTTATTGAAAATCCACCTAAATGTTAAAAGGTTGAAATGTAGTAGTAGTAAACATCAACATATGCTCCTGCGCAGATGTACATTATTTTTAAAAAACTACTCAAGATGCAACAGTTTGAAGTTGGGTTTAAATGTTTATTTCAACAATAATGGTGATAAAAACAGTTGTGTCTGGCTTCTGTCATCAGTAAAGTCTTGGTATAGTATCGTCAGTATAGCATATGGATACTATAGTGTAAAAGAGTGATGGAGAGTCTGACAGGGTTATGACAACAATGTTATGTAAGAGGCATGGAGATCCAGACCACACCAAGTATCCTGACGTTGTGTTATGTACAAAGGGCAACAATGATGCTTATCTTTTGTGTGTGAGCATTAGTGAGGATTATCACTATGGATGAAGATGCCAAATGTTCTGAGTAATGAGTATGAGTCAAAAGTCACAAAAAATATCACATTCTATTTTCCATTTAATTGTTCAATTACTTTTTTTTTTTATCTCCTTACGCTATGATCTAAATATTGTTTTAGAGCCTTCTGTACATTTTTTACATGTACTGTCGGTAATTCTGGTGGCCACAAATTTTAAATACTTAATATTTAAAAACATCAGAATCATCCCTAAGAAAATGTGTAATATGTGTGTAATCGTAGAACCACGTAGAAACATTAAATCCTACAAAATACCAAAAATATGATATAAAGACATGCCCTTGATGTCCTTAAATGGTAGCTCTGGCCCTGCTATACAAAGGCACATCCTACTCTGCATATGTTTAATTTAAACTACTCTGCAGATAGGCTATAGTACACAGAGTGCAGTAGGGAGTATTTTTTTAAATTTAAAATCCACCTAAATGTTAAAAGGTTGAGATGTAGTAGTAGTAAACATCAACATATGCTCCTGTGCAGATGTACATTATTTAAAAAAGACAACTACTCCAGATACAAACAGTTCGAAGACTGTCATATTATAAAGACTGACATGAGTGATATAGGAAAGTTTATAAATCTCCTAGTTTATGGACTGAACATGCAAAATATAGAACTGCAACATATGTAACTTGTGTATTATAAAATTACCTAAATATACTGGTTTTTCATATAGTTTAAAATACTACAGTAAATCAGAACAGTTATCTCAATGAACAATTGGCCTGCCTTGCCAGAGAGCCACGCTTGGACTGACATGGCTTGCTGTATGTAAACATGTACAGAGATTAAATGTGAGTAAGGAAACAGCTGAGTGGCTCCTCTGGGTGAAAATATTGCTCAGAATGTTGTAATTGAAACTGCTATTAATGAAGTTACAATTACGTTTATGTCAATGGTATTTTTGACAAAAGACAATTTTAAGCAAATGCACAGGCACGAGCAATGCAGGCACATGAGGTGGTGGGATTTACCCCACAGGGGCAAAAATGTTTAGGGGACACAGACCCCACAATCAGTTCTCTGTTAACTATGCCATATAGCACGCAATGAACACTGCACTGCACTCGACAAATTGTCTTTTAGTTTGTTAAACCATGCAGTGCAGGGGACTCCAACCAACCGACATACAGAGATATTTGCAGTGATCCTCCTAAAGTTAACGAGACACTGTAAAAGAGTCTCACACTTGTCTCTTCTTGCTTGACATATTCATCTTAACAGTGTCCTTTCTGCTCTGTTACCACAGAGGTAAATCATTACGTCCTCCCTGTCCATATGTGACATCTATTCCACAATGCTCCACTGACCTTTAAGCCTGAATGAGCACACAGCAGGAGGGACCAACAACTTTTTATAATCTGCAGGACAGAATGAAGGCAAAAGAAGAAACTGTGTTTGTAACTGAAGAGGATCTGGGCTGGAGTACAGCGATATGCCCAAATACTTCTTCACTATGCTGTATCACTGAAAATTCCGTGACTCAAAGTTCTGTGTCCTCAATGTAGTCTGGGTACTCGATGGTCTCCAGCCGTCTCTTACAAGCATCTAAGAGCTTTTTTCTTGGTCCTAAGGGGATGTGGATGCTCTTAAGGTCATGGTCAGAGCAGAGCAACAGTGCTTCAAGGTCAATCTTTTCCCTCTTGAAAATGGAGAAAAAGTCACTCATGCTCTGTGTGGCGAGGAAGACCTCCAGCGGGCTCGTTTTAGCCTCATCATCATCGTCCAGCCCTAATTCGATTTCTTCCCAGGGCAGCTCCTCCACGTTCCTCTCCTGCAGGCTGCGTGCACTGCCAATGCTGTCTTCATCTGCACTCGGGTATTGCTGCAGCCGACTGCGTAAACGCACATTATTGCCTGACCGGTCTGCACTATCCTCATCCCGACCACCGAGGTCGAACATCCCCCCACTCACATAGTTCCTCCTAAAGACCATGGTGCCCAGACCGGGTCTATTGAACAGAGAATCATGTCCCGAGTCAGTGCTGATCTCAGAGTAGTCCACATCGATCCCGTGGAGGTCCGGCTCGCTCATGGCACGTGAAATGGCATCATAATTGTCTCTGGGGAACATGTCACGAATGTTGCGGCGGCCACGGTCCTTTGGGTTGACGTAAGTCCCCTGTTTGACAAACATAACATCGTTGCCCAACTGAAGTCCAGAAAGGGAGCGCACACTCTTCCTCCCATCCTCGTAGATTTTAAAGGTCCCATCTCCTTGTTTCCTCTTCTCCAGCTTCCTCTGAATCTTTGTCTTCCCTCGGTTTGTGGCATGGAGAGTAGCCTAAGAGGATATGTATAAATACAGCAATTAGGCACAATTACAAATGAAAGGATTAGATTTTACAACATTACTAGTGACCAATTTTAAAAGCTTTGAGATAGATTAATATTAGCTTTGATACTTTTCATTGACACTGCTTTCAGTTTACCATGCCATGCTAGCGGGCTAAGGATGGTGGTGTCAGTAGGCCCACCACTGAAATATCTCCAAAACTACTGAATGGATTGTCATGAAAATTGGTACTGACATTCATGGTCCCCAGAGGATGAATCCTACTGACGTTGATCGGTGACTTCCCCTCTAGCGCCACCATTATGTTAACATTTTGGTTTTTTAATTCATTTAATTTAAAGTACATTTTGTACAGACATCCATGGCCCCAAAATGATGAATTGTACAATAACTTTGGTAAACCCTTTGCTTTTGCCCTAACACAATCAAAATTCCTATTTTTCCAATATTTTGGCATGCTAACATGCTAAACTAAGATGGTCGTAAAAATTATACTTTGCATTGTCACTGTGACCATTTTTAGCATTTAGCTTAGTCTTGTGTTATGCAGTTAAGAGGAATGTATTGACAATTCTTTCAAGTTTGCAACCTGAACTATGCAAGCATGCAAAACAAACTCTAAACATTAAGAATATATAAATAAAAACTCCTGACCTGAGAATATGGCACACTGACTGTGGCTGCATTAAAGTTGTGCAGCTTGTGGCTAAGAGAGCTGCTGGTGTAACTGGAAAAGCTCATGACATCTGATGCAGAAGCCTCAGAAGTCTCCCTATGAAACCTTCGCTCCATGCGTTTGTGGTGTTTCTTCTGCATCTTCACACACTCTTTGATTCTCCGCTCAGCATCGCGAAATGCCCGGTCCTTCATCTTGCTGACGAGCTTCGTGTTGAGGCCTGTCTGCTTGGTGGCGATGGTGTCCAAGTAGCGGACACAATCCATGTGATTCTTTGTGGCGGCCATGTCCAACGGCGTGTGGTAGTCGTTGTCCAGGCACCATATGTTGGCACCGAAAGACACCAGGAAGAAAAGGCAGTTGAGGTGACCATTGGCAGCTGCCAGGTGGAGTGGCGTGTTCCCCCATATATCACACTTGTCAGGGTTTCCTCTGTTGGGCCATAAGAAAGATGTTAGATGCAGCACTTTGAATTTGTACCAGATTTACCAACCACATGACTCTTTGGCCTTCTGTTTAGATGACACACTCATGAGTAAGCATGTGATTTCTTAATTATGTTTTCAACACTAACCTGCCATCCGTGGTTTGTTAATGGGGCCTTAATTATTTATAGTCCAAACACCACATTGCCCTTTTAGTAAACCAACCGTAGCTCTTCTGTAGGCAACTAATTATTTTTTTTAAAGGCTTTGATCAATTAGAAAAACGGATGGTTTGAATAAAACAATACGATAAAAGGAATTTACTATTACAGTATGCAGGGGCCATAACTGAAAACTATAAGCAATATATACCCTTGGCTGACTGTCCCCGACCTTAGGGTTACCTCTAGGTGTGCTGCACTGTTGCTGCCTTGTCTGTAATATGACCACAGGCTTGCCAGCACCACTGCTACACTACCTGTATCCAGTTTCAGGGGAGGCCGAATAGGTTGCACCTGCCTCAAAAAGCAACACTGTGCATGACTGGTGCTGATGTCATTCTGAATTCCTCAAGTCAAAACATATCAGCATCACAGCTGGTTGGATGATGTGGAGGGCAGATGTGTATGGAGCTTTATTACTTTTCTTTTCCATCATTAGCCTGGTATGCAAATCTACAGAAAGCTCATTTGTTTTGTCTTTATTGAAAATGTCTATTTTTAGTCATTCATTAAGCATCTTACTGATAATAATGTTCAAAGGAAAACAGGATGTGTTCATGATATACAGCTTGTCTGTGGCCACCACAACTAAATATTGGTAAAACGATTTTAACTTTACATTTCTGCATTTATTTTTCCAGTTTAGAGTCATCTGGTTGGTGTCACACCCAATGACATGTTTACTGAACTGTCTTGTGTCTTGTCCCTGTCTTCCAATGTAGCCATGTACAGACTGCTGAATATTTGATATGATGGACGTGAAGCTACTGTAGAAGTGCAAATGTATTATTGATGGATTGCGTTGTAAGGTTTTCACAGGGAATGTGTGTCAGATCTGCCAGACCCAACAGCGATTAGCAAAGTCCCACTCTGATTTCAGCCCTCTTGCTCTTTTTTGTCTGGATTGGATTGGGTTTAAACGATCAGAAAGAAAAAGCAGCTTTAGGGTTATGGGTTGCTATAATGTAGTTCCAATGTAGGGAAATGGTTTTCATCGGTGTGCATGATGGACAGTATGTGATAAATAGCCCAGAAGGGGACAATAAAACAATGATCAAACAAAGGAATTACACTGTTAACCCGGCACTGAAACAAAAGAAGGAACATGAAATGCTATGAGAAAAACTGATAAATGATATAACATAGCTAACTGCTGTTTTTATCAAAGGATAAACAGCAATTAGCTATATTGTATTTTTATTTTGAGAAGAAATATTTATCACCTTTCAGATTATACAATATGCCTGTTTTAAGTAAAGACCATCTAACATGATAGCTTTAGGTGTCATAATTTATGTCTGTCCTAGTAAAATGCTGACTGCAGCAGTGATAGGTCTGCCCACTCACCCCTCCCCTGTTCTTTATCACATTACAGGCTGTTTGCATCTTCACTTGCTATGACAACTTGATGTTACTGCAGCCTGTCCAGTGCAATATACTTGCCAAATATACCCCTGCATGGCATCTTTCCCATAAAATTGTCAAGCAGTATTAAACTTATCTTCATTATATCCCCAGGTCTCATGAGTTTGTTGCCTCTGTGAAACATTATGGCAGCTATTAATGTTTAATTTTAGTACCTCGTGTCAATCATGAGTTTATGTTTTCTGCTATCAATAGAGGAATACTATGTCCTTGGCAGTTGAATGCCTCCAGAGCCTTGTTTACACTTATTCCGTGGGAAATAGTGAATTTAGTTTTACCAGATAGGACTGGAAGCCTACCTTGCTGTAAACTGTAAAAAATAAATGTCCTCAAATCTTATATTTTGCAATCAATAAACTAAACACTGATGCATGATGTTGTCTCACTTTTACAGTAAGTCTCTCACACACTTTACTCAATTAAGCAGATTCACAATGGGCCCATTTTTCTGGCTGACAAGCAAACCAGGTCAGCCAGAAAAGATGAGGAATTTATGGCAACCAATCACATTTGCACACTTTGCTGAAATAAGGCCAGCATTTATACCATGATGCAGCCTCCTTTTTACACATGTCATCTGCTGTTAATATTTTTCTTTTGCCTGCAATGATATTAAATTGGCTAGTTATGTAATGATAGGTTGTATTGTCTCTCCATCATAAACTATCAAAATAAAGTACTGAAATGCTTCCTTTTACATAACAGTTCCTGATTTAGGAATGAATTATAATTTATGTCTTTAAATATTTTTTCAGCAGTCACTGAATGCAGGACTGCAGAGCATTCAATGAACTGTACTTGTAATATCTCTGACTCATCCCAGGTGCTTTCATGAGAGGTGCCCCTGCCATCATGACGTTGAACATGTTAGATGGGATAAAGGTTTTACATTTTACACAGTCCTATGTGGCTTTGAAAATGACAAGCTACCTCCAGCTTTTAGATGATGATCATAAAGTTTAAAGTTATGAAAATATGTGGTAAATGTTAAATGTTAAAGCTTTAGTTATGAAATTAGCTCACAACTCTAAAATGTAGAATATATGATGCAAATAAAACTCTAAATGGTGGATATAACCTGCTAACATCATGTGCAGAAATATGTTTCATCTTGAAATACAACATGTGGATATTTCAGACATGGCCAGTAACAAAACAGGTTGTTTAGTTAAAAGTGCTCTTCTCTCAGCCAGGAGCAAAGCCTGAGGTTATTGGGTTGGAATGCCATGGCCTTTTCTCTCCCCTGGGTATGTTAAACTCAAATAATTGCTGCAACATTTAAAAGGTGACCTACATTGTTAGTGGTGTCCTATTGTTACTAAGCTGGACTTTGTGTGGTCCAACTGCAAAAAAAGCCTTTATGTTCGAGTATCGAAATATCTAGGCTATTTTATCTTATTTCCCTATAATACGTGAGGTCATTCTCAGTAATCTGACAGTGCATAGGTTATTATTCGTAATAAGAAAGAAAAAGGGTAAAACACTTTTGCTCCAAAATGTTCCTAATAACAAATAACAATGACTGGACACAGTAGTGTGTCCACGCCCTAATAAGTCATACAGATACCAATGCTTTCTACACACCCCCTCGCCGCGATCAGCTGCAGAGCCTCCAGGTTGCCGTGATAAGCAGCCCATAACGTCGGTGTCATGCCATCCTCATCCGGCGCGTTGAGATCCTTCCGAGTTGCCTCCTTCAGCAGGTCCAGGTAGCCGTCCCGGGCCGCCTTGTGGTACCTGTCATTCATGGTGCAGAATTAATCCACCCTGCTCGACTCCATTCCGGTTCATCAACATCACCATCATCGTCGTCGTCGTCATACGGCGATGTAGTGGGAGCAGACCGGCTAAAGTGCCAGTTTGTTCTGCAGTTTTCCCAGAGCCAGTCGCTCCTGATCAGTGGAGGAGCGCGTCGGTGGTATCCAAGGACGCCACGGTGCACACAGTGTGGGTAACAGTGCTCCCGGTGGCCGAGGTGGTCTTAACAGATCGTGGTCCCTGATCAACAAAAAACAAATCCCCCAAAATAGACAATATAGGCCTACAACAAGTCCCTAAATATCAAAGGGAAATGGATGTTGCCCGTACCCCTAACTCATTTTATTTAATGATGTACCCATCTCAGGCCGGATGTAGCCTATGGGGCTCTCAGCACAGCGCTGTGGAGATAGGTCTGGCAATGCGAGACTAGGCTCTCAGTAGGCTTATCACTTAAAAAAAGGTTTTAAAAAGTATCCTTTGGAATGTTAATAGGCTACACTCACGTTTATTAGGATATATCCAGCTCAAAGGAATGATAAATCCTTCCTTCATGAAGGTTATAATAGTATATGTTTTGTTCAAACTGTTTTAGAGGTGTTAATGGTCTTTTTGGAGGATACAGTTTGTGGTGCTGTTGAATTGTATTGCACTTCTCCAGTCAATGAAGACTTTAATGGCTAATGCAAAATAAATATTACCTGATAGAATATTTACATTGTAGGCCCATATTTTTTTCCCCCATTCATCACAGAGGAATTAACTTAAGAGACAAAAACATGTACTGCACTAAAGCTGTAGAGTTATATAAACCTGGGAAGGACACGATTGGCACAGACATTTGAAAATAAACAAGTTTCATCAAGTCTCATTGTGACACATGGGTAAGAGTCAGAGTCACTCCGGTATCATTGTTTGTCAATGTTTTTTTTTGAGTAAACCATTGTTCTCACTTTAAACTTGAGATAGAAATAAATTTGAAATATGAGTGCAGACAAAGTAGGAGTTCATGATTACCATTGAGTGTTACAATGAAAATGTAACTGTAGCAAGCCCCACCCTGATGAAAAGGGCATTCATTAGCCTAAGTACTTATCTGAAATAAGCATAATGGCAACAGCAACACCAGCCATTTGAGTTCTCAGACGTACTACCCAATTGGTACTTCCATAACAAATACAGATAATGGCTTTTCATGTAGGCCTAATACCTCAGTACAAAGGCACATTTGATGCATAGCATTTAAGAACCAAAAGTATCCCTGCGAGCACTGATTCAAAAAGATAAAGGAGTAACACATGCTATGCCTATTTAGAGGATTAAGATCACATTTAGATTGTGAGGCGTAGCTGCATGTGGTAAGCCACAGCAAAAAGAGATCAAGTTTAACAAACAAAACAACTCATAAAGCCTCTACAGTATTTATAAATGCAAAAAGATCATAAAAAGGGTTTTGATCATTAATGCCACAGGTAGTTTGGTTTTTCCTTACTTTAAGATTTATTTTGTGCATGCTGTTAAGACTTCTACAACAAATGGCTGGAATTTCAAATGTATCGTATCAGATAATTTTTTTTAGCTGTTTATCTGAAAAGAAACCGTTTTTTTGTACTTTGAAAATGTTTTACATGGAAACATCTTTCAAACTTTACATAAATATTTTGTGCAAAACACACTGTGTTTGGTAATAATATGGTGTCGTACATAACAGATTTATTGACATTTTATGATGTACAGTAAACACCTGTGTTTTGGAAGCCATATAAAAGCCATGACGGCTCAGACTGCTTCTGTGGATCACACTGCATCAGGTAAGCTAACAGGTATCCTGAAACCCATTCTTCATTATTAGAAGGTCACTGCTTTGTCGGATTGTCATAAGAGCCTGATTTTGGTCATCAACAAGAGCTACTTTTACATTATTATATTTCACCTGTTCTGATGTTATTACTGCTTTTATCAGATATACACTATTGGGAAGTGTTGATGACCTTAAGAAAATAGCACAGCTCCTCAATTTAAATTATGTTTGTGGATTCTGTCTTTTGTGTCTGTGGGGAGGTTTTGCTTGGGCGGGATCTGTCTGTAAAGGAAGCCAATACCTGGGTGTACCTAACCAGGTTTAACCTAGGTTAAACCTGCAATGTCTCATGGAACCAGATGCAGTAAATTAGCTCTTTGTAATTGGATCTAAGGCCCTGTTTAGCTACACCAATACGCTCGCGGGTGAAAATGTAAACATTTTTGATCAGATGTGCCTTTCCTTTAGACGGCGATGGCGTTTTTGAGGCTTAAAAACGAAAAAAAGTGAAACCACCATCCAGAGTGGAAATTTAAAAAAAGCTCCAACTAAGGCTACACACTGCCTGCGTGGCGTTTCTGTTGTGTCTCAGCTGCGTCAGCGTGGCGGCTGCGTGGATTTTTCTATGTCCAGAAACGTGTCTGAGGCGGTGCTGCTGCTGCCTTGTCTGGACACATAGGCCTATCCTATGTTTCCCATTGATAAAATGAAATACCATGTTAAACATAAATAAATACTGATTTGATTACAGCAAAGACAAGGTCGGCAGTATCGATGGCAAAATAGCAACATTTTAAAATTACATTTATATCTACATTTATATCAACCGCCTGCCACATTGGCTGCGTGGTGAGCGTGTCAGCTGCGTGGCGTATCCGTATATTTCGGTATGTTAACAGGTTAGAACTTACACGCATGCCTGCGTCCGAAAAAAAAAAAGTGTGCTAGAAATAGAATACAAAAAGATGTGTATGTCATTTTGACACGAATAGCCTACATATTAATAAATGATATGTTGATGTTTGAAAGTCTCTAGGTTTTGACATAAATGCAGATATAAATGTAGGCTAATTTTTAAAAAAAAAATCGATTTTCAAATGTGGCACCTGTCAATACAAAAGGAAATATTCTGTAGCCTATTTTGCCGTCAATACTGCCGACTTTTTACTTTGCTGTAATCAAATCAGTATATATACTTATTAATATTTATGTAGGCCTAACGCACTGCCTTAGTGTGTGTGTGTGTGTGTGTGTGCCGGGTGTGTGTGTGCATTGTTTGGAGCAATAACTCCACCTCCTCATCTGTCCAGGCAAAATTGTCAGCTTTTGTTGTTCACTTCTCCCTAGAAGGAAGTAGAAGGAAGGTTCTATGGACTTGGTGGTGTTGTGAGGCACCAGACGCCTGGTGTGCATACTAATCGAATTTCATAGCATAATAAACATAGCCTAAGAGAGAGGAAGGACGTGGCTGAACAGTGGCTATTCGTGCAACTGTTTGATCGATGGTAATCCTTGTGAATCATGCAGGATGACGGCCAAAGACAAGGAGACAGCCGAGGCTCACCAGTCCAACAACATCAATGTACAAAGTCAAGTGGAGAGCACATGTGAACCCGACCTGAACATCCCTTCCATTGGAGTTGTCAGAGAGCCGGGTCGATACTGGGGATGGATGCTGTCTGGGGTCATCTGTTTAAACATTTTGATCCTGGGCTGTGCCTTGGTCAGCAGCAGTGCCTTCAGTGATGTCAATATCAGTAGCTCTGACCTGCAAATGTTCCTCATCATCCTCCTCCTCCTCACCTCCATCTGGATGGTTTATTATGTCATCTACACGGCCAGAAAAGAAAATGCTGTTATGTACAAGGATGGCCATGCTGGACCTGTATGGCTCAGGGGTAAGTTAATAGTGTTTATTATTACGTTTTCTTTTACTCTTACAGATCATTTTCCAATAGTTTTATGATTTTTGTTCTTGCTCCTTCAGGAGGACTTGTGGTATTTGGAATGCTTAGCATTATCATGGACATTTTCAAGATAGCCAGCTATGTGGGTTACCTCCACTGTGATTCTGCTATTAAGGTTGTATTCCCTGTGGTGCAATTTGTCTTCGTAGTTTTGCAGGTAAAAAAGCCTATTACAAAGAAATTAAGATATTTACTCAAGTCTTTATCATTGCAAAAATATTTATATAATTGTGCCATCAATTTGCAGACATACTTTTTGTGGATCCACGCCAAGGACTGTGTGCAGATACAAAGGAACATTACACGGTAGGTGATTATTGAATTACCTTTTTCCTTCTTTTTATCACCCACTGAAAACTGAGAGTAGTTTTATACTGAAGTTGCTGCCACACTACTGATGTTGTTTCACTGCTAAAATCAGACATTTCTTTTAATTTGTAGTCCTTGAAAAGGTGCATTTATTATATTATTTGTATTACAGTTAACTGCAATAGCGCTGCAACTAACAATTATTTATTTGATTGGCAAATAATAGTGTAAAATGTTTATAATAATTTCCCAAAGCCAAAGTTGACCTGTTTAACAGTCATAAACCCAGAGGTACTCTAATTACTTTCATAGTAGACTAAGAAAACCAGCAAATATTCACATTATATTTAATATTATTTAAAAAATTGAAAGCCGTTTTTTTTTTGTCTTGTCATTTTCAACTTAAAGGACTTAAACTAATGATCTATTATCAAAATATGTTCCAGTTATTTTTCTGTTGATTGAAAATCGACTCATTTTAGCTCTAAACTAATACTAGAATGTAATTAAATGCAAGACTTTTATTACTTGGTGGATACTATTGTTAAATGTTGCACTAATATCCAGTATACATTTGAAATCGTTAAGTTTTTTGACACTGTTTTTGTCTCTGATGATTATTTCCTTTTGCTTCCGTCTGGTCTTGTTATTTAGTTGTGGGCTGATGCTCACTCTCTCCACAAATCTAGTTGTGTGGATGACTGCGGTCACTGAGGAGTCCCTTCACCAAAGAACAGTTTCCCAATATTCAAGCAACATCACTAATCTCACTGGACGAAGCCTGTACACCAGTAAAGGTAATTGAAGTGGATAAAGCAATCAAAGCAGATGCAATCAGTAAATTAACATGACATAACACTTCTGTCTACCTGTGCCCTGTTATCTCTTACAGCGGCTTATGGAGCCGATAATTGCAAGTGCAGCCACACTTCATGTAGCATCTTCATGGATGCCTACTACTATTTGTACCCCTTCAACATCGAGTACAGTCTCTTCGCCTCTGCCATGTCCTACATCATGTGGAAAAATGTGGGCAGAGTAACAGAAGAACACAGTCACCCCAACATCAAATTCCGTCTGAATGATATATATCTTGCTCCTGTGACAGGAGTTCTCTTAGTGGTGGCGGGTCTGGCAACCTTTATCGTATATGAAATGGAAATGGTTAACAACCATAGTGAGCGTGACCACAGAGACAAAGCAGTGATGATGCACTTTATCGTTAATATAGTGATAGTGACCCTGATGTCTGTCTCTACTGTGATTGGCTGTACCATCTACAAGGTGGACCACAGAGAGCATGTATCAGAGAAAAACCCAACACGCAGCTTGGATGTTGGGCTGCTAGTGGGAGCCTCACTAGGGCAGTTCATCATCAGCTATTTCTCTATCGTAGCCATGGCTTCAACTGGAGCCAAAGGCTACCTGAACAGGCTCAACCTGGCCTGGGCCGTCCTGATGGTGATCCAACTTGGCCTGCAGAACTTTTTCATCATTGAAGGTCTACATCGGGAGCCCTTCCACGAGGTGCACCTGGCCACTGTGGTTGTAAATCCATATGTGCTGCCACCAAGCAAAGAGCTGAGCATCCTTGGAGGATCAGACATGGACTCAAAGCCCAGCCCAGTACTCACAGCAGACAGCCTGCACGGCCCTACGGCCGAGCACAGGCAAAAACTGTTGTGGAAGAGACGGGTGTTGAAGGAGGTCTGTGCGTTTCTGCTGCTAGGCAACATCATAGTGAGTGCCATTCTCCCTCACACTCTCAAAGTCACTGTTATAAAATTCCCCAAATACTCAACCTGTTCTCATCTCTCTCTTCTTTCTTTGACAGCTGTGGATCATGCCGGCATTCGGTGCTCGTCCCCAGTTTGACCATGACACTGAAGCTAACTTCTACAATGTCAACATGTGGGCTGCGATTGTGAATATTGGACTTCCTTTTGGTATCTTTTACCGCATGCATTCAGTCGCCAGTCTGTTTGAGGTTTTTTTGACCTCATAATGCTGCGGGAGGATACAATGTGTACAACTGTGTACAACTGTTTTGACATTATAAAGCTCTTTTGTATAAATTGTGGTTTGTTTTGATGATGCTTTAATGATGCTATATAAATTTGCAAAGTAGATGTTTACTGACCAATAGTTCATAATTTTGTTATAGCCTGTTTATGTAACAAAGTAAATGTATTCATAATGTTATTTTCAGAAGCCCAAAAAAATTGTGAAGCTAATCTTGTATGACTTGTTTTATGCTTCAGCCTCTGTATGCATAACATAAAGGCAAGCCAAGTTGAATAAGAGAATGACTGGCTATTGGGGATAATATACAGTACAGGCCAAAAGTTTGGACACACCTTCTCATTCAATGTGTTTCTTTATTTTCATGACTATTTACCTTGTAGATTCTCACTGAAGGCATCAAAACTATGAATGAACACATGGAATTATGTACTTGACAAAAAAGTGTGAAATAATAATAATAATGTCTTATATTTTAGATTCTTCAAAGTAGCCACCCTTTGCTTTTTTTGATAACTCTGTAAACCCTTGGTGTTCTCTCAATGAGCTTCATGAGGTAGTCACCTGAAATGGTTTTCACTTCACAGGTGTGCTTTGTCAGGGTTAATTAGTGGAATTTTTTCCCTTATTAATAAAAAAGCAAAGAATGGCTACTTTGAAGAATCTAAAATATAAGACATGTTTTCAGTTATTTCACACTTTTTTGTTAAGTACATAATTCCATATGTGTTCATTCATAGTTTTGATGCCTTCAGTGAGAATCTACAATGTAAATAGTCATGAAAATAAAAAGGAAACGCATTGAATGAGAAGGTGTATCCAAACTTTTGGCATCTTATTTAGTCTAGTTAAAACAAACTACTGTTATACATTATAATGTAAAAGTGCAAGTTTATAAAGTTCTAAAATGTTTTGAAATAATTGCCACTTGGGTGGGATTTTATACAAAACACAAAACCGTGTTCTAAAAAAGAATAATAATAAAAAAGATTAAATAAATCAATATTTCAATAATTCAATAAACACTATACAGTATACAAAACATGCTCAAAATAAGCTTTTGAAAGAGCTTACATGCTTATAAAAGGACACATCCACAGTGAAACAATTACTTGCAATATAGACTAGATTCAGTGGTGGAATAAGTACATTTACTCAAGTACTGTAGTACAATTTTGAGGTAGCCTACTTGTACTTCACTGGAGTATTTCCATTTTATGCTACTTTATACTTCTACTACATTTCAGAAGCAAATGTTGTACCTTTTAATTACTTTTATTTGACAGCTTTAGTTACTTTGCAGATTCAGATTATTTATACATAATATAAATCAACACATGATGATAAATTATTAATAAATTAAGATACCTGGGAGTAGGCCAATTAACCCTACATTTACCAGCTGCAACATTAGTGATGCTTGCTAATTAATGCGTCAATAATTTTAATCCATTAGATTACATAGCCTACATAATTCTGAACTGCATTTACATTTGGCATTTTAATTGGCTATTTTGATGCTAATGCCTTTGTATTTTTACTTCATTACAAGTTCCACACTGTGGGAAAAAAAACGTTTCACACTGGGGTATTGCTACTTTTACTTACTTTTAAAATATGAGTATATTAATATTTACAGTCTATGGGCTGGATTGATATGTTTGTCACTTTTGAGTCAGGCACATTTAAAGCCACATTTCCTTTGGGTCCTTAGCACACGGTTTTGTTTACATCCACGTCACCAGGAAACACATGCCGTGTGTGTCAACATCTCTTAGCTACATCCATGGTCAACATGCTGAGACAGGTTATCGATCCTAATTTTGATTTATTAATTACTTAGAAACAGCATTTGTTTTGAGTATAGCGCAACTTGCCTGAATCGATAGTTTAGACTTTACCGTGCATTACTTTTCAGATTGAAATGTCAAACTAAGCCGTTGAAACAGATTTTTGGCAGGTTAGCATTAGCTTAACCTGCTAATGTTTTTTTTTTATGTTTTCAGGACTCCCAAGACGCACCTCTTTTTGGTGAAGATGACGGCGACATCAGGCAAAGAAAGTCCAAAATTAGGTGAGTTGTGCTACTTTTGTGGTTCCTAAGTAACTGTCCGACCAAAAGGTTTTGTTTGAACTATGGAGAATAAAACCTGTGTTTCAGACATCCACTGGCCTCTTTCTTCCATCTCTTCTTCCGAACAAGTGCCATCTTGGTCTACTTACTGTGTGACATCTTCAGCAGTCGTTTCATTGCCTGTATGGTCACCATCATCCTCCTGCTGTCATGCGATTTCTGGACCGTGAAGGTAAGGATGTTTAACTACAGGCCCACTATGGAAATAAATGGTCCGGTGTCATGCTTCAATTTTAATACGTAATACCTTGTTTATGTTTCATGTAGGGATGCAAACGATGTTTATAAAAAAACTGTTATACTGTTATAATTTCCCACATCCCAAGGTGACACATTCACATAGCATGTGTTGTCCCGACCCCAACTATACTCAGTTTACAACCACATTAAAGAAGCTGTTACAAAAGAATGTTTGGCATTTTTGCTTGACAAATTATTGAAACAATTATTTTACTATAATCATAATAACCGGTACACAAATTGTTGCCGATTCATTTTCTAACCACTGTAACCTTAGTTACATGCTGTTTATAGTTTTTGTTGTATTTTATTTCACATATTTTTGTCTCTTTTTCTTCTCGACCATGAAGGTGAGGATGTTTAACTACAGGACCACTATGGAAATAAATGTGTCCTGTGTCATGCTTTCAGTTTAATACATAATACCTTGTTTGTGTTTCATGTAGGGCTGCAAAAAATGTTTATAAAAAAACAGTGAAAAGTTGTTGTTATAATTTCCCACATCCCAAGGTGACAGATTCACATAGCATGTGTTGTCCCAACCCCAACTATACTCCGTTTACATGCTGTTAATAGTTTTTGTTTTATTTTATTTCACATATTTTTGTCTCTTCTTCTTGTCCGTCTGTCCGTCCCCTCCCCCCCCCAGAATGTATCTGGCAGATTGTTGGTGGGCCTTCGGTGGTGGAATCAAGTGGATGAAGATGGAAAGAGCCACTGGGTATTTGAGTCGAGGAAGGTAAGCAGACGCTCATCAGATACATTCTTAAAAGGACTGGTGGGCCAAAGGGCTATTTTCAGCTCAATAGTAAACAAAAAAGTTTTCTTAATAAAGGTTTCTCACGTGGAAGACCCATTTGGAAAAACAACATCCTTTGTAAGATAAAGTTCCTTATAATGTGACGGTAATAGAGATCTCAGTAAATACAGGGATGTTAAAAGTAACACACAGGTGACTGCATTCATAAATGTGCGTCTACAATTTCACAGGCTAAATATGCCTCGCAGTGATTATTTTTTAGGGGCCAGTCCAAAGCCTTTTTACAATGTAATGTAGCTTCATGACCCAGTTGGACAATTGACAATAGTGTAACATATAACAGCTTCATTGTCCTCTCTTAGAAATATCATATTTTCCAAAGACTTAACCCATTTTCTTTTTCCCCGATATTTTTTGAATAGCATGAAACCAAATCTTGTTACATTTTTTTTTCTTAACAGACACACAGTCTAAACACAACGTCTGGTGCTGAGTCACGGATCTTCTGGCTTGGACTCATTGTATGCCCCATCTTCTGGATCGTTTTTGTGTTCAGCACCATCTTCTCCTTCAAGATTAAATGGCTGGTCAGTTCAGTGTTTATGAAAATTAAGTCAACTTCATTTCCATCTAATTAGCTGCTATTTGTTAGTTCATGTCTCATTCCTGTTTGTGCCCCTCAGGCTGTGGTAATCATGGGCTTGGTTTTACAATGGGCCAACCTGTATGGCTATGTCAGATGCAAGGTGGGGGGAAAGTCCAGCCTGAGAAACATGGCAAAGAACTATCTTGGTGTCCAGCTTTTTAAACAGGTATGTGAAGCGTTATCATACTTCCTCCTTACATTGTTGTCTTAATGACATGATGCATTAACGTCTCAATTTTAAAATTTTTCACTAAAGGCAATGAAGAAATCAGAGGAACCTTAAAGTTGAAGAGGAAGAGTGAAGACACATCAGCAGTGTAATGGACACTTTATATTTACTTGCTTCCTGTTGGTCTTTTCTGAGGATGTATGGGTTTTTGTAATTTCACTCTTTACAAGATTTTGATCAAATTGATTTTGTATGTTGTTTCTCCCAATTCATTGACTGATGAATTCAGGAATAAGTGCCAAAACTTTTTGGCAGTGCGTTAGTTCAGAGCAGTTATACTTTTGACTAATGTAAGGTGAGCGTGAAATGTAATCACGATCAAACCATTACTTTACATTGCTTTGTCGCAGTCCCTAATAGGCTTTAATTCATCTTAAAGCAGGAGTTAATAATGTTAAAAGGCCTTTCTGATGGAATTTGTATCAAGGCAATGCCCTTAATTCAAGGCAGTTTTGTTTTGTTAAATATGACCTTGTCGGGTATGGTATGGGAGAAGTTTAAAATGTTTTGAAATAAGTGTTACTTGGTATGGGTTTCTTATACAAAAACTGGTGATTTACCACGGACTTCTCTGTGAAATTGTTGTTTCACAGAAAAATAAATACAACAATAAACGTATAACCATACTTTCGGGCATGTCAACATATTGTATATTGAACTGTAATTTTAAGTGAGATAGTATAACAAAAGGGTGTCCTCCGGGGTTTCATAGGATGTTAAAGTGTAAGCATTACATTTTCTTGACATGTTTCCAAAAACCAATATATTCACCTCTCATTTCAGCAGCTTTGTTCTAATTTTGGAGATAAACAGAGTTGTGAATTATTCAGATCAGCTGAAGTCCTCCTGGTTGATCAGGTCCAAGTCAGAGTACATGTAGAAGTACTGACAGACTGGTGACCTACGGCACTTGGATTTACAGTATTTCTGTGGAAGCTTACCAAGTGCAGTAGGTCACCAGTCTGTCTGTAGGGAATAATTCAACCACTAGGTGGAAACAAATGAACAACTGTGTTTAGCAGATTCCGTGTCCATTCACCTTTTCATCTCTTTTCCTTGCATTTAATATCTTTGAATTTGTGTAGACATTTAGTATAATTAGCATTTATTCCATGGATTAAACTTCCTGAAAAATCTATATTTTAATACTGCTAAACAAGTCCTGAAGATGTTGTTATTCAATATTGCAGAATCTCCCACTTTTGAGAGCTGAAGGAACATGGTTTTGTTATGTGTGCAGATATCCCAGTTTTAAATAACAGTTTAATATACTCGTGTCTCAAAAGTATATTAGGAATACAGGATGAAATTATTTTATTTGTTAGATTTTCAGAAATATGCCAACACATCTTTATCAGACAAAAGAGACAAACTATGAGCCTTTGACATATTGCGAATTGCATCAATCTTTGAATCTTTGCATTTGTATTTTGAATTTGAATTTATGAGATTGAGAACAGCTCAGTTTAGCTGTTTTTATAGTAATTACATGTTTTATTAGTACCAGAAATCAAAATGGTTGACTGTACATGTATAGTTTATCATCACATACGTCATGGCAAAAAAGTACATAGTGCCTAGTATTAAATAGAACCAGAAATATGTCTTGTCAATCTTGTTGGCAACCATCTGATTTCTCTCAGTTTTCATAGTCTGTGCATCAAGAGCTTCCAGGAAGTTGAACACCTTTCTGAGCATTCGACTGTCCTCCTCTGAACCGTTCAGCTGAATAACACTAATGTCAGCTTTGACTTCTGTAGGGATTTAAGACACAATCGGAGTAGTCATACAGTGTTATTTAGTTCATCAAAAATCAAGACTTTGTGAGCATCAAAATACCTTACTTAATACCAAATACTGCAATACAGACTCAACACATGCAGTACTTGTTTAACAATCAAGTCCTCCTCACCCTCATCCACTTTCTCGTCATTGTGTCCTGTGTTTTCTGGGACTGACCCCTTGGAGCAGAAAATGAGGCTGCCGTCTTTGGCCAACCGTGTCAGCATCATGGACTCCAGCATGCTCAAAACCATGAGGACCAGACAAACAGCAAAGTGGATTCCTGCGGCACAGACAAGACAGTTTAGTGACTCAGTAAACTGTGATGCTGTCGATGTACAGTATTTGGACTGTGAGTGTGTTTGCGAGCTGACTGACGGATGATGGGGCTGCACTTTCTGTCTCCGGGGAGCTGATCGCTGAGGATGTTGAGGAACATGGTGAAGCTGAGCACCAGAGTGACCTTGAAAGAGTTGCGTTCGCCGCCTTCCAGCGGCAGAGAGAAGCTGAACACATCAGCTAAGACGATCAGAACACTGGGCAGCAGTAACGTTAAGAAGGGGTTCAGAAATTTGAGGCTCAATGCCACCTGAGAAGTATGGCAGACAGAATTTAACAGTACAATATAACAACAGCTTTTCATTGTTTTTAGAACTGCTGGCTTAAATACTATTATGTGAGTGGAAAAAATCGTAAATAATTTTCAACAACATATTTTCTTACTTAATCGATTAGTATTTAGTATTTGTTTTACTATAAAATGTCAGAAAATAGCGAAAAATCTCCATTATAAGTTCCCACAGTCCAAGGTAACATTTTAACTGTGTGATTTGTCCTGTCTAGAGTCTAACGCTCAAATGTGTTTACTGTCATATATGACAGGTATGAAAAATAAGAAAAGCAACAAATCCTACTCAACTACTCGTTTAGTTCTAACCTCATCAGACATGTCACAATTAATTTCAAAGTTAAAGCACAAAAATGAGAATTAATGGTCTTTATCATTACCTATATTAAGTATAAAAGACTATTTCATATGTTCATGAACTTACCATGATGTAATTGCGATCATCTCTGTTTATATATTGCCGGAGGGCCACACTGTCAGTTTGCCAATCTCCATTGTTACCATCAATCATGATCACCTTACCAAATACCAGCTCTGTACCACATCCTGAAGAAAACGAAGTGTTCTTTAAAAGAGAAGAAGAGCAGTGAACTCTACTAACATTGACAGACTCATGATGGTCAGTTTTGACCTATATTATAAAAACATTTGAACCTTTAGCCTCAAGCTGCAATGAAGAGTGAGCTACAGAGGTCTGGTGAGCTCACTTCTTTCTAACTTAACAACTCCAGATTGTTTTTTTATTTTCAAACTTTTAGTTTTCAGCCTATACTGAATTTGCCTCAAGTCACATGACCTGAGACAATTTATCCGACTTTGGGCAGCTCCCTGATGAGGAATGATCATAGCTGAATAATATTTAAACCACCTTACCTATATTGTCTCCCGTAGTTCTGCATTCACTCATTTTAACAGCTGACATGATAAAGTGAGGATTTGCCACAAAAAGCTGCATGCAACATTTTGGCAGGAAATAAATAGTTGTAATTACATACAACTCACATGCCTTTTACCCTAAGCTAAATGTGCATTTATGCTCATTTCACATCGTTGGACCCATTCAAATAGCAATCCTAATAGGAAGAATAAAGCACATTTTTAAAAGCATAGCTGTAAAGGAAAAACATGACCACACCATAGGATACATTAAAATTTTCTTCAGGATTAACACATATAGGCCTACATGTATGTGAAATAATAAAATTAAGGGCATTATCACTTGCTCTAAAACTTGAATAAAATATGTGTATTCGTGAATTGCTGAGCTCACCATCTTCGGACCACGTTTGGATCGCGACGGGGCATTCATCACTAGCGAAGGGATAGTTGAAAAGGTTGACTTCACAGTTCACCTCTGCATTTATGATCACATTATGCTTCACTGTGCCATTACTGTTTACCAGCAGATCACTGGAGGTGTGCTCCATAGTTGTTGTTATTCTGCCCAGGTGAGAGACAACAGGTGTGTGAGATGACCAAGCAGTCAATGAAATTGAATTTGTGATAAGTTATGTAACTCACCCATTTGTTACATGGAGTTCTGGGGTCCAGACTTTATTTACTGGCAGGACCACTGTATCATATGGGTAAACTGATGTGTTCCATCCCAAGTCAGGATCTATCCATGCCTGTGGTTTCAAAAAATATTATGTGAATAAAACATACTCTATATCTTATTTTTTGTCCATATAAGTATTGACTTGAAGCTTACAAGTGAGGCTTGCAGCCAACTTATTAGGCGGAGATTCTTTGTGTCCTGTTAAAAATAAGATAAAATGTGGTAAGACTTCCTGTATGTATTTTTTGCTTGATCAAAACACATTCTCATTTCAGCACATCTTCAGCAGGTTAACATTTCCAAAATTTAGGAATAACACCACCAAAAACTGTCAATTACAAGACAAAGATTAATCAAGAATATTTATCAAGTTATAAGAGGAGAAACAATGAATTATTCTCAGTTATCACCACAAAAAAAATGTATACAATACAATACTTACAACTGACAGAGTCTGGTACTCAATGAGTGGCACGTAAATCTTTTGGGTGCAGTTTTCATACTGTGGCTGAGATAGACGTCTTTTACTGATCAACATTTCAGCGAGACATCTGCGTTTTGTGCATTTGGAGTCAGCATGTCCACATCCTGATATTAGAGAGTACACCAAAGCTTGGAATATTTTTTAGAAATACTTCGCCAAGCATAATTCCTCCTAAAATAATGCCGTCTGAAATAAAAGTTTCACTTACCTATTGTTAGAAAGCTCAGTAGGAAGATAACCTTCCACAGACTGTGGGTAAGAAATCTCAACATTTCTGACTATAAGTCTTCACATGTGATTAATAATAACTGCACATTGACTGACAGCTGTGTGCCATCCTTTTAAGGTTTCAGACTGAAACAACACTTAAATAGGCCTGTCGCTGATGTTTAAGCATAACAACACATAGGCACACTAAGACAATATGACCGACCAACAATAGTGTGAGAATAAGATCGCATGTTCAGTGCATCCCTCAGTGATCCTGTGCAAACAGGACACAAGTGCAATTACTCTCACTGTCTGTTTACCTGCCAGCCGAGCATATGCAGCTCCAGCTGCTATTTGTCAATATAGTTTGGCATGCTACTCTGCATTACAATGGGACTGTGGCTGTCATACAGGAGAGTGAGCAGAATCACCCTGTAATAGAGACACGAGTTAACCTGAAAGTCTCCCAGTCATGGGTGCAGGACAAAGACTGTGGTTTCAGTGCGGTCGAGGGACTGCGTGTCTTCTGCAGAATGGCCATTATACATACACTTTGTTTTGACAGCTGGATGATGAATTCAGTTTATTTTATTTATTTATTTTTTACTTTTGACAATATGGCTCATTAGGTTTTATAAAGCTAATCTTCATTTATATGACATTGCATTTCTGCTTCATTTAAATGACATTCATTTATAAGACATTACACTGCCACACACACACACACACACACACACACACACACACACACACACACACACACACACACACACACACACACACACACACACAAATGTGTATATATACATGTAGTATTTACAGCTATTACTTTTATTACTTTTTCAATATCACTGCCAATATTTTCAATATCATGCACAACATATTAGTTTTGTTATCTAGCTTACTTATTTAAATATAATTATCTTGTCTGTTAGGCACTGGTGGTAATTGTTGTTTGAGCAATCTCTGGCACACTAATGTCCTTTGGGATTGGAAAGGAAGTTCTTGCTTCTTTCTTATATGATGGGGTACAAGGTTGTGTCATCTGCAATGATGTAGATGTAACATATTGTGTTGTGTAATGTCTCAAGTGTAATTCTCTAATAAAAGTTTACATTACATTACATTTCATTTGGATGACTTATTGGAAGTTGCTTGTACATACATACATACATACATACATACATACATACATACATACATACATATATACATATATATATATATTTCAGGGGATTATTTATTTTATTTTAAACCTTTCATTGACTGTAAAATGATAATAATCTGAGCTGTACAGCCACTCAGTGATCAGGGAAGCCAACCTGATCATCCTCTCCATCACTCCTTCCAGCTATTACCATCAGGCAGACGTTTTAGGGTACCACTGGCCCAAAAAAAACACCTACAAGAAATCCTTCATCCCCTGACACAGATTATCAGTGTTACCAAAAGTATTACATATTATATATTGCACAGTAGGTGGGAAGAAGAAAGTCTGGGATTGGGGGTAAGACTGTGAAGTCAGCCATGTTCAAAGTGGTTATGGCTTTTGGGAAGAAACTGTTGTTGAATCTGTTAGTCCTTGTTCTGATGCACCTGTAGCGCCTCCCTGAGGGCAACAGGTCAAACAGATCATAGCCAGGGTGGGAGCTGCCCATGGTGATGTTTTCTGCTCTACTGATGCAGCGGGAGGTGTAGATGTCCGTCAGGGAGGAGAGAGGGCAGCCAACGATCTTCTGCTGCCTTTACTACTCTCTGAAGCCTCTCCCTGTCTGTCACGGTGCAGCTGCCGTACCAGCTGACACGCTCCACACACTCGCCATTGATGTGCAGGGGGTTAGGTCGGTGCTGTTCTTCCTGAAGTCGACAATGATCTCCTTTGTTTTCTTGGTGTTCAGAGCCAGGTTGTTCTCTGAACACCAGGCTGCCAAGTTCAGGAACTCCTCTCTGTAGGCTGCCTCGTCTCCCTTTGAGATGAGTCCGACCACTGTGGTGTCGTCGGCAAACTTGACGATGAGGTTGTTGTTGTGGGCCGGACTGCAATCGTGGGTGTAGAGGGGTCTTAGCGCACAGCCCTGTGGGGAGCCGGTGCTCAGCGTGCGAGTGGGGCCGATTGGTGAGAAAGTCCTTTATCCAGGCGAGATCTGAGAGGGGGGAGGCTGAGGGTGACCAGTTTGGTGATGAGAATGTCTGGGATGATTGTATTGAAAGTTGAGCTGTAATCCATTTAGAGAAACATGTTCTTTATCTTGAATATGTTGCATATGTGTCACACCTGATTGGTTTAAAATATGTCAGAAAAACAACAGCCATCACTGTTTCAAAAGCTCTCCATGCTGCTCAGGCTCAACCTCCTTCTTTGCACCACCTTGTGGGGGAACTGGTGCATGTCTTTTTTTTCTTCTTTTTAAAAAAAAAAAATCTGCTTCAGGTGTTGTGAAGAAAATACGACAATAGGCTCTCCTCTTTGTCTGTCACCCAGTTTCTAAACACTTCTCTGCATTCATGGTTCATATCTCCAAATCAGTGTCCTCTCACCACATAAAGCCCACTGCTATGAAGAAAACTAAGCTGTCCCTCCCAACATGTTGCTGCTATTTTAATATGTTGTTTTTCTGCTGACATCAACTTTTACTTTCATTTTCTAAACAAATATTGTATCACTTGTATTGTTTATAGTACTGATAATAAGTCATATAATTCAGTTACATTTTCAATTATATATATAATCTATATTTAGCTTAGTTTATCTGTTTTGTAAATCGTATCTCTTGACATGTTGGATGTTGTGTCTTAGTGCGGTACACTAAATCAATACATAAATCATAATACTTTCCTGGACTTTCACAGTTTATGGTTTTATTATGTACTGCAGTAAAGGAAGTAATATAATATTTCTGTCTGTGCTTTCACGTATTCGTTATATAGCTTCTGGGTGTAAATCTCAGACTGATGAACTAGGTTATCTCTTAGAGGAATGTCTTTTATCTCTGTCTTCACACATCATCTTAAAAAACCAATACGTGATGAATCAGGAAGGTTTCAAAGGGGAAGGGAGGTCATGTTCTATTTTTAAAAAAACAGCGAGGTTGCTGGTTTTGTCAACCTATTTACAACAGCTTTGGATGCTCTTATGACTGCAATAAAAGTTAAGTGTGTCCTGGTGGCTCGACTGTGATCTCTCTTGTCTAATCAGAACCAAATTGAAAGAGCAAATCCTTGTGCCAGAACCTAATGGGGCAAAGGTTAACTTTCTGTCTAACCAATCAAGGACATTCAAATGGAATTGATTCAAATATACAGGGCTTTAAAATGACCTATAAATCATCAATATTTCGTTTGCCTTTATCATTTTGTGGAATTACGCAATTTCTGTTTCGTCATCCAGAAGCAAACAGTTAGAGGACATTTAATTCTTTTGTCCTGAGGAAAATATTCCACAGGTCATTCAGTCTTACAGATTGTCCAATAAGGTTTCAGAGGGAAGGGATAGCTGTGATATCAGAATAAAATGGAACTTTGTCTCAGGTCTAGGCCGGCCCCCAACATTCTGTGACCAACTCAACTTGGAGGTTACTTCCAAGGTGGCAGCAACACATCGTTTAATGCTCGGCAGAACTGATGAGACACCTGACAAACTCTAGTTTCTACTTTGCAAGTAAGTTGATAAATTGAAATATGTGTGCTTTTTTAAAAGACGTATTCAAAGTAATAAACAAGAATTCTGACATAAATAAAGTGGAGAGAACAAAATTTGCTATTAATAATAATTATACTAGTTATTCTTCAAACGCTTGCAGGATTCTGGTGGTAAGTTTAGTGTCATAGATTTTACTGGTCTAACTATAAATAATCTTAAAGTTACTAAATAATTACTAATGCAGCGGAATAAGTACACAATTCCACAGAAAAATCCTTGAAAATATGAGCAGGGTCAAGCCAGCCAGAAGGGAAATAATCAACCACAAGTTGCAATAATTAAACATTATAAATTAACTCACTGACAAACAAACATGACACCAATTATAATTATTATTATTGAATATTGACATGAACTGAAGAAACATCATGAAATAAATGAGGGTCATGGTAAAAGGTGATTAGTTTTGTTATATTTCGTTTGTTTTTTTTCCTATTTTGTTTGGGAATTCATGTTAAATATGGGGAGACATCAACAAGTTTTAGTACATCAACTGCATCAATTGGAATTTTTATAAGCATAAACCCTCATATAACAAAATATAACACAAACTAACTCCTAGAGCTACAATGAGAGGTATACAATTTTTTTTTACAAGAAAACATTGGGTAATTCTGCAGGAATCATGATATTTAATTCAGAACTCTGAGTCAAACGTATTAGTCCAGTGTGCTCTCATATAGCACAGCCTGCAATGTCAGTTCTAGCTAACAAACACACATATACAAATGCTATGTACAGATAAAGCCGATAGAATAATCTTGGAACCACCATACCTTAACAACATGGGCTAGTCCCTACTCGTTTTATAACTCTGTGATACAAGGAGGGTGAGCTGGTGGAGCCCAGTGACCCTTTTTGTCCTGTAATATGTTCTTGTCCTCCTCCATGGACTCAGTGATTTCTGTTTAGTAATCAACTGTCTGAAACACTGAAGACACTGCAGCTTATGAGGCAAGAATTAATGTTCTTATAAATGCATGTTGACTTGGTAACTTGTTATTTGTCTATGCATTTTCCTCTACTTATTTACAATACCGTCACCACCTGCTGCAACATTATTGTGGCATCACAGTCAATGCAAAAGACATTAGAAATTCTACAACACCAGAGATGAAACGTTTGAATTGTGTCTGTTTATTTTATGAACCTTTAATGAAACACACAAAAAAAATGTAACTAGAAGGTTTTAAATTGTTTCTAAAGGTCTCATGCAAGACGGTGCATATTTCCACAATCTTTGACCTATGTGTTCAATTACTGCTTACCAGTGAACAGGAGCCCATTTAAACTAGTGGATCAACATTTATCTAACTGACAGAACCACTGGGTTTTAAAGACTGCACTTGGCACTTTTGCATGTTTTATACTTAACTATTGAAAAGCCATTTATTCTGAGATAAACATCAGCTACGTGCTATCAAGGTGACTCAATTAAGCAATAAAAATTCAAGATAAAAGTTTGACAGATTGAGCAGTGAGTGATGTGACTAAGCATTGTGTGCTCAAAAATAAAGTTGATAGCGTGACTTTCATCAGTGACAACTAAAGCAGCTGTCAGATTAGTGAATTACAATAAGTCTACAGTGACAACAATTTCCTGACTTTGGTGCATTGTATGTGTTACTGAAAGGAAGGTGTTGTGGTTAATGTTTGACAATTGAGGAAGCATTTGGAGGTGAAAGCTATTAGAGGTGGTTGAAGGATAATAATTTACCCTCATGAGGACAAAAATAGAGGACGAGGTATTGCTTAATTAATCGAGACAAACTTTCTTTGGACTTGTGGAGTACAGACAGATTATATAAACACTTCATGACAACCATGCATATTTTATTTTGTCATACATGTCTTGCATTTTTTTCTTCTTCTATAAAATAAGTCAGTTTGGGACTTTTGTCAAGAGGCTGTTTATCATTGTTCTGGGTCACATCTGGAAGGCAACAGACTTTACCAAAACTGAAAAACTAAAGAGATAAGCCAAACTGATTAAAAAGAGGTTCTTCCCTGGGACATTCTCTGACCCAAAGCCTTAGTTAATCTTGTCATATGGTAATGACCGAATGGGCTAAAATCAATACCTGAACAAAGTCAAGATCAAAGGACTTTTTGTCCTGGTGCACTCATGTGTGGAATAAGTATTTCTTTATTTTTATTATTGTGTCATGCATACAATAAGGACCAGATGTCAAAGTAATGACATACCCTAAACAAATAAAGCTTATAGTCTTTTTTGCTAAGCTTTAGAAAAAACAGTTGCAAACTTATACATTTTAAATTTACACAACCACTCCAATTGGTCATCATCCGTGCACCAGAACATTTCAGGATTTTGGGCAGACATTTCATGTTAGATCGGTGTTCTTAACTCATCATAATACGGACAATACAGAAGAAAATGTGATTCGTTCACAACAAACACAATCTTTTATCTTCTTGGATGTTTTTGAATCTACCAACGTCAATATAATGTGGAAAATATAAGGTGTCTCGGGCTCATGTCAATATATCGTCATTTCCGGTTTTCATTTGTTGGGCTTCGGTGTGTTACGAGGCACTTTTTGGACCGACGGGAGCCAAATGTTCAGTCCGCCTTTGGATTGGTGTGTCAGTTGGGTTGGCATCACACACAACCAACATAATAGGTCAAACAATTCAAAATGGGGGGACAGTTTAGATAAAAATCCATGCAAATCAATAAAATTGATTGAGATATATCAATTGCCACTTATTTTGCATTAAGAGGTCACAAAGATCACAGTGCTTTTAGCTGGCTGGTACTCTCGGCAGGGACATCAATGTATTCCTGGCTATAGATGAGAAATACATATAGGCTATGTAAAAAAGAACTGATCACTATTGTACAGTACAGTACATTGTACAATTCAAGTTGCTCATCAGCACTCACAAATGCAGGGTGGACTGACAAATCATTATCATTTGCATAAAAATGGTAGAACAGATACATAGAAACAACCAAAATCAAAAATATCAATAACGAACAAACTAAATCACTACTTCTTCCAAACAGTAACCAGTCCTAGCCACCATTAACAATATACCAAACTTATACAATCTGAATTGTCATCTAAAACAAGCATGAGTGCAACTGCTTGTAATTTATATTAATATGATAACCATGGTTTTGGTACTGGGTTTGTTCTGAGCCCTCTTACTGTACCTTATTACTTTAGAAACTTGTACAAACCTATCAAATAATTTAAACTTATGATAAAATGTGTTGTATTGACATTGCATGTTATAATGCCCAGTTTATGGTGAGTTGAATTATTAAATTAATTTAAATTTGTCCTCCCCAATTCCCTGCATGATTGTACGTTGTTATAATGCATGAAGGTGTTTGTAGAGAGCTTTTAGCAAAACTGATGTGAACAGTGTCCAGACTGTAATGGATCTTGTGGTAAATAATCAACCAGTAAGAAACTCCTGCTCTTGAAGTCCATTTTTCACACCCAGAGCTCAAGTTATTTGCTGCTGATAGCCCTGAGTGACCTAGGCTGCTTGCTCAAACATGAAGGATTCAGCTCAACAAACTCCTGCCCATTGTAATACAACTGTTATCCTAACATGCATATTTCCCATCTCATCTCTGTCTTCCTACAGAAGACTAAAAGGCTGCACTGGTCATAATGAGCACTGAGAGGGGCGAGCTGGTCATCATTGATACCTGCTACACTACAGTCCACACACTGGGCAGGAAAAATGAGGCAAGCCGGCTGCGCTACATGCAGAAAGATGGCAGCTTCCCTGTGGTTTTCCAGAAGGCCCCTGGACAATGGAGCCTGTACCTGATAGACATCTTCACCACTCTTGTGGAGATCCGCTGGAGGGTGATGCTCCTTATCTTTTCCCTCTCTTACATTCTCTCTTGGCTCTTTTTTGGTCTCTGTTATTGGCTCATTGCGTATGTACATGGGGACGTTGACGATGCACAACACACAACATGCGTAGACAATGTGCGCGGCTTTACTGGAGCCTTTATGTTTTCAATGGAGACCCAGGCGACTATTGGCTACGGCTTCAGGGGGATGACTGAGAACTGTATCGTGGCCATTATTTTGGTGACGGTTCAAGATGTATTTAGCTGCCTCCTTGACACCATCATCATTGGTATTGTTGTTGCTAAAATGGCATCTGCTCGTAAGAGATCTCAGACGGTTGGTTTTAGCAGCTGTGCAGTGGTCAACCTGCGAGATGGGGTTCTGTGTCTGTCTTGGCGACTTGGGGACTTCAGGGGCAATCACATCCTGGAGGGTGTTGCCAGGGCCATGTTAGTCCGCTATGTGAAACAGCCACTTGGGTCTATTGTGATATCATACCAGGACCTGCACATCCAGAATCGAGACATTGTGCTCGCCACACCAGTCACCATTATCCACAAGCTGGAACCTAGCAGTCCCCTCTACCTCCTCGGCCCTGACGACCTGCTGGGGGACGACTTTGAGCTGGTGGTGTCTTTCACCTATACCGGTGACTCTACAGGAATGCTCCACCAGACTCGAACCTCCTACACACCAGCAGACATCCGCTGGGGCCAGCGCTTCCAGGACATGCTGAAAATGGACAAGAGGCACTACAAGGTGGACTATGCTCTGTTCAACGTGACCACGTGGGTGCCGGTGCCCCTGCTCAGTGCAGAGCAGTTGCACAGGAGGGGTAGCCCTGTAGAGGGCAGTCAGTCCCGCAGTGCTCTCTTTGCTTCAAATAAGAGAAACGGACACACTTGCAAAGTGAATTCTGACAACACTGAAGAGGTGATGCAGCAAACCTGCTTGTAGGGTGGACTTGTGATGGACAGTGTGATGAAATGCTCTTGTATATGTTTGAATGTGACTTATAGTGTTTATACGTTTTTTAATGCTTTAGATGAATAATAATAATAATAATAATAATAATAATAATAATAATACACTAACAGTTAATAAAAGTTTCCCTTGTAAAACTCTGAAACATGAATTATAGTCAAACACATTATGTGATGCCAGCACTTGTGTGAGTTTATCCTCTTTGTAGCTTTACACCGCCACCTTGTGTTCACTGAGCGCACTCAATATCACTCCAGCACTGGTGATTATTTAAAAAAATCACAGATATCACAATAAAAGTAGGCCCTACTCCACACTACTCTCAGTATATTTGCTTGATTTGTTGACAGAAAAGGACAAACACGTGACACAAACTCCAATTTTACATCAAACTATTACAAATCACATGCAGTTTTGTAGCGACTCTGGAGATGCTTTGCACTAAATGTGACACTGACGCTTGTTTCCTGTTAGAACGTCATGTTTTCAGCCTCCCTTTGAGAAATGGGAGTTTGACTCCCCTCTCTAGCACTCTCTATCACAGACAGATGTAAACCCTCCATGTGGGCTCTATGGCTCAGCCCAAACAGCCGCTGCAG
Organism: Perca flavescens; assembly: GCF_004354835.1. Taxonomy (NCBI): domain Eukaryota; kingdom Metazoa; phylum Chordata; class Actinopteri; order Perciformes; family Percidae; genus Perca; species Perca flavescens. The sequence goes on from NC_041345.1 coordinate 13,634,946, forward strand.
CTTTCTATTGGCCGCCTCTGACACAGGGGCGGGGACAGGCACACGTGTTTTTAAAGTCTGTCTTTGCAACGACAAACGTCTTCTTCAGTATTGCTGGAGAGGGTTATGGCAGAATTTGAAGAGCAAGACGGGAAGCTAGGTGAACATAATAACAGAGCATCAAAAATAAAAGGTACGCAGTGTGCATATGTGGCGCATATGGGACTTATTACAACAAGGAAACGGCAAATTTGCACCGCAAGGACCAACAGGTAGGTGTAATAAGCTATTACAAGAGTGATGTGGAGTGAGAAATATAGCTGCACTCTGCAAAATATTGTATACTGTATAGTCTCACTGCAAAATGGTAAAACTGAAGTCCTGTAACAATATTAAAAATAATAAAGGAATTCCGGATTATTATTATTATTATTATTATTATTATTATTATTATTATTATTATTAGGCTATTCACATAATCATGCTGCTTTTTCTGCCCTTGGATATTGCAGGATGTAGACTGGATGATCTGTATTGCCCCCTTTCCTTAATTTGAACTAAACTCTGTAGCACATGATGTCTGTGCATGAGCTGAATTTTATAAAACTACATTAAACCTGTTGAGTAAAAATTCTATATCTGACTTTATTACAAATATGTGAAATTAGGCTACTGTTTAAGGCTTCTCTTATACAAATGATAGGTGTTGTAAAAGCTTAAAACAAAAGATGCTGAATGATTGGCCATAGTTATTGATTGGTGTCATCAGCTTTATGTAACCAGTTTCCATCTGCCTCAGCTGTTGGCTCTAATTGAAAACACATGCAAAGCAAACAATCACAGGTTGTGCAGCCTTTTGAAGCTGTGGTCTGTCACCACGTACCAACCTGCAGTAATGAGTGTGGTATAATTGAGCAGTTAAAAGCTCAGTGACAGAGAACCTGTTTGCAATGAGATGTGTGATGAACTAAGTGTCAGTGCATCAAAACCACAAAAGTTAGAAATTTGATTCGCACTGGGGGTCTACGACCTGTGTCAAAAATGTATTCACTTTTACACAAATGCCTTCCTTCTGATGTTTACATCTCTCTAATGATGTAGTCTGAACTATGTACATTTTAGGCTTTTGTGCTGTCTGGTGTTTGCCTTGATTCATTGCCACGACAGAATAAAAGAGACCCCACTTAAACAAAAAAGTAACTGAATGGCCAGCATTTTCACGAGGTAAACTGGATATTATACTTAATAATAATAATAATAATAATAATAATAATAATAATAATAATTCAACATAAACATTTGGCATCATTTGATTTGTAAACAAATGGAGCCCCATATTCCGAATAGTGTGCGTGACAGGTTGCTATTTCTAGTCGACCCAGCAGCAGTGACATCATTAGTTGAGAAAAACAAAGATGACGCAGAAGAATTTAGGACCCCATCCTGCACATCTTATCCCACATGACTTGATCACTTTCAGAGCAGTTTAACACACACACACACACACACACACACACACACACACACACACACACACACACACACACACACACACACACACACACACACACACACAATTAGATAATGGAATTAAACAAAAAATGGCCCAAGTCAACAAAAAAGTTTCCTTTTTGACATTTGTGCTGTGTTTTAAACATTATATCAAATACATTTTATCTAGAATATTCACTGGAAATGTCCCCTAGACTTTATGGATCTTTAAACTTTGACACAATTGTGACCCTCTGATGGGACCGTTTCAAAACTGGAGTTGGGGATTTATTTTTGGCACTAGCACAGCATGTCTGGCTGACCATGGCCTTTTGTAGCCTGTGGTGTTGCATTTTAATGGACCTCTCAGGCCACACACACCAAGTCAATAGCTTTTCTAATTTAGTTGTCCTCATTGCTCTATTACATATGATGCAAGGTTACTGTTGGTTTCAGAGAAAGAGACCCATCCTCTCTGAAATGCTGCAAGGTTCATTGAATCTTGTTCCATGATGTAGTGGTGCAAACTGTAGTTGTGAATTTGTTTTGGCTATGCGTGTGCATGTGTTATTTGAAACTGTACACTTACTGAATACCATTAGATGTAATCATTACTGATCGTGCCGTACTGTTCAAATGCATGCAACAAAACTTTATGCATTGCTTTCTCACTTCTGACTGTGCAAAATTTAGAGACACATCTGCACAGAGCTGCTACTTTTTCCAGTGGCTCACTGGATTACCATGAACTTGCTCTGTAATTTGACTCAGATCCCTGGACTGATCTGCCTAATTACAGTTATACTTACATTAAGCAGGGTAAAAATCCTATCCCACATTATCAGCTATCTAAGTGCTTGAATAATATTGTTTAATCTACTACTTATAATGCATGTACAATGCATTCCCTGTGCTTTCTGACTGCATTGCATACACGATTTGTATATTGTCTGTGTAATGCAATGCAGTCAGAAAGCACAGGGAATGCATTATAAGTAGTAGATTAAACAATGCCGCTAACTTTGAGTGTACTCTGCATTATTTAGACAGCAGGTAACCACATACACTGATCTTTGCTCTGGATCCTTTCAATAACTTTAATAACTTTCTCTCTCTGTGTAATTTCCACAGCCCACTTCACTGATGAGGTCCAAAGCAGCCGTCAGATAGGAGTGACCTGCCCTCACCAAAAGTGCACAGCACGCCAGCAGAAGAACGGGCCTGCTCTCCCCTGTTCCCTGCAAGATCCAATCCTGTTGTCCACGTTTTCTGCTTGAGTTTGTCCCCGGGATCATTTAAAACTGTTTCTCCAACGCTTCTACCAAAAACTTAGACTGTTTTCCAAAGCAGAATCGGCCCAGCCCTCCCAGGCGGAAGTAATGGGGAGTGTGCGAAGCCACCGTTACAGCATTGTGTCCTCTGAAGAAGACGGCATGAAGCTGGCCACTATTGCCGTTCCGAATGGCTACGGAAACGGCAATGTCAACAAGGTGCACACACAGCGCAAACATCAGAGCCGCTTCGTCAGGAAGGATGGCCACTGCAATGTGCAGTTTATCAATATGAGTGAGAAAGGCCAGCGGTACCTGGCAGATATCTTCACCACCTGCGTGGACATCCGCTGGCGCTGGATGCTGCTCGTATTCTGCCTTTCCTTCCTGCTGTCATGGTTATTTTTTGGCTTTGTCTTCTGGGTAGTGGCCCTCTGTTACGGAGACTTAGAGAATGAGACTCAGATGTGTGTTTCCAATGTAGACAGCTTCACCGCTGCCTTCTTGTTTTCAGTGGAGACCCAAACCACTATTGGCTATGGTTATCGCTATGTGACGGAGGAGTGCCCCGTTGCCGTCTTTGTGGTCGTCTTCCAAAGCATTGTGGGCTGCATCATCGATGCTTTCATTATCGGTGCTGTCATGGCCAAGATGGCCAAGCCCAAAAAGAGGAACGAGACCCTGGTGTTTAGCCATTATGCTGCAGTGGCCATGAGGGATGGTAAACTTTGCCTGATGTGGCGTGTGGGGAACCTAAGGAAGAGTCACCTGGTGGAGGCCCATGTCAGGGCCCAGCTACTCAAGTCTCGCACCACCGCCGAGGGAGAGTTCATACCTCTAGATCAGGTAGACATTGACGTAGGCTTTGATAGTGGCATTGACAGAATCTTCCTGGTGTCTCCTATCACCATTGTGCATGAGATTGATGAGGACAGCCCGTTCTATGAGATGAGCAAACAGGAGTTGGAGACGTCAGAGTTTGAGATCGTGGTGATTCTGGAGGGCATGGTGGAGGCTACAGCCATGACCACTCAGTGTCGGAGCTCCTACGTGGCCAGCGAGATCCTCTGGGGCTACCGCTTTGAGCCGGTGCTCTTTGAAGAAAAGAACTACTACAAAGTGGACTACTCTCGCTTTGAAAACACGTATGAGGTACCCAGCACACCCAACTGTAGTGCCAGGGAACTAGCCGAGAAGAAATCCAGCGCAGCCAGCTCGAGGAACTCCTTTTGCTACGAGAACGAAGTGGCTCTCGAAAAAGTCGAGATGGAGGAGGAGTTTGAGGAGGAGGAAAACAGGGAGGTGAGGGGTGTTAAGGCCGCTGCACTCGAGGACACAAACACAGATGTGGTGTCAGAGACTGAATGCAATGTGGATTCTTTGCCTTTAGAATCAAGGCCTTTGACAGCAGAATCACAAATATGACTGCAGGGTTAAAAGAAGGGTTAAAAACTACTTCAGTGTATGTTAAAACTATTGCATTTGATCCTGTTGTTTATAATGCATGACAGTTTGTGAAAAAAATGTGATTTGAGTATGAAGTTCTCTTTGCAGATGATCACGCACAAGACACCATGGGAATCCAGACATGATATATTTTTTATGGTGATAAATGAACTGGTTGCATGGAGCTATAGAGATAAAATGAGTTGGATGCCTTCACTTACACACTGTGCAGTCTGCCCTACTTATTTAGTAGAATAGCCAATTGGGTTCTGAAAAAAATATTGTTTCCTAGAATAATACAGTCTCTAATTTATTAAGTGCATACTCCCAGTTTGCACATTTTGCATTGAACATGCTGGGAATAATAGGTATTTTTTTTAGGCCTAAACATCCCATAAGGTTGTAAATGGCTAAAATAAGTATTTATTTATATTACATTTAAAAAAAAAGAGATTTGTTTTGAAATGCTGACGGCATTTGAACTTCAAGAATCTTGTTTTAAAGACTACTAAAAACATTTTGACCAGTTAAACAACCTGCACAAAGGCTACTGTTTGTTAATGAGCTGGTCTCTTAGCAAAGTATATTTACTGTCCTCTTCAGTGTGGTGGTCTTGGTGTGGCTCGCCTCGCACAGATTACGAGCACAAGTACATTGTGCTCCACAGGCCCATCATTGTCTACGTATAGCATCTTTTGCAATGTGTGCCTTAACAAAAGTCTCAGTTCCGGTGGAGGCACACACTGCAATAGATGTTACAGGAAGAAGGGGATTCCCTGTGCACTATACTGCCACTCCTTGCTGGTATTCATGTTCTAATGGTCAGTGGTAGAACGTGACAGGAAGCTCAACCCTGAGCCAAGGTTATGAATGTTGATGATAAGTGCTGCTAAGTTACATATTGTATGTTTAGAGGGAAACCCACGAGCCAAAATGTATTATTTGTCTTTTGAAGTATCCATTTTGAAGATTGCAAATGCAGCCTATAATGTTATTTATAGATATAGACCAGCATGATTCTGTCAGTGTGTTTTCCAAAGCTTTAGCGCACTTTTTTCCTCACCAGAGAATTTGTTATTTCTGAACAAACCCTTGCTTTCTTAAGATCACGTCTGATTGATATTTCAGTCACACAATGTAGCACACTTGACTTCAGTCTTACACAAGATTGAGCTTTCATGTTTTTTAACTGTAATTGTGACACATTCATGCTTGGATCAGTGGAAGCCAGGACACTGTACTGCTTCTAGTAAGTATTATTTAAACTCATTTTTAAAAACATTTTACATTTAAACATTTGATCTGTTCTCACATTGACACTTCTCCTGTCTTAGGTCTTTATTTTTCTACCAGGGTCATCTTCCCACCTTCCTGCACAAACCAGAGACTGTACAGATTTTTTTTTTAATCTTTTGTAAATTATAATGCAAATACTGTATATTGATATTGCAATTGGTGAAAAAAGTTTGACCTTTTTTCAATAAAAATGTGGTAACAAAAACATTATGAAGTTGCATTGATTGTAAACCACATATCAGTTTCAGCGGACGATACTGTGTGCGTATGAGCTTTTAACTTATTAACAATGATAAGCCATCCTTCTATGTTGCATCCGCAGTCTACTGTGTAAGAATTTTCCAAGGATTTGTATTTTGACCCAAAATGTGTGACATCTGGAGGCCGGCTCGACTGTTTTAGCTGTGCTCCTCTAATTTGGAGCTGCGGCCCAAATTCCAGGCTGCTAGATGTCAGAGCTCACACCATCACTTACTATTATTCACCAAACTGACTCATTCTAGTTCTGTGAAAGCCCACAGAGACTCCATGCTATATCAGTCAGCTCCACTGGAAGTCATTTTTAGTGACAGCAATGGAAAGTACGCCTCATTCGCTTTTCCCAATCTCTTTCAGTAAACTGTGGAAAATAAGTGTATTTGCACCACTAGGTGTCTTGAGGAATGGTGGCAATGTGTAGAATTAGTAGGAGTATATACTGTAGAATTCATATTCCTCAAAGCCACAAAAGTCAAACATCATCCGTCCTGATGTTTATAAATCCAAATATGCTCACTTTTATTTTTTGATTTTCAATAGAAATGATAACTTAAAGGTGATCTGTCTTCAAAACCACATATTGTGTAATACACCAGCATTGTGTGATCACCCACAAGCTCCTCTAATGCACAAAACACTGTTAAACAACATATATGATCGATATGGTTGTTTCAGAGATGAGTGGGTAGGTTTGCAATATGACATATCCGTCAGCAAATTTAGTCAGTGTCCATCTACAGCTGCATTCTGCCAGCATGAGACGTAGTCGAGGGATCTATTGATCAGACACATCCGCAGGGAGGCAGTGAGCCGATTTGATTTGGTTCTACATAGGAAGTGTGTGCTGCCTAAGGGTTATTTCCACATTAGCCAATGAAACTACCACAAAGCTCTGGCTTAGAGTGAAAATGGGGACTCTCCCTTTTCTGTTTAATAAAAGAAATTTCAATTAATTGTCACCAAGTCAGTCTGTCATTGGCTAATTGTTAAAGCTGAAGATTTTCTTTTTTGCGGTGAGGTACGTTACATGAAAAAGTTAGCATATAGTTCCACCTACACTTTAAAAAAAATCTCAGCAACATCACACCTAAACTCCTGGAGCCTCTGAGGTGTTGTTTAACTGAACGAGCTGGTCAGTCTGTGCCGGGTGCACTTTGTAAAAGAAATTGACAGCCAGCGTTGGCCAGAGAGCTCCTGTCAATGATGCTGATGACGTCTTTCTGGCGAATTACCCTGAACCGGCGTATTACCAACAGGCTGATCAGCTTGACCTTAAGATCAGATGGATAAATATAAACATAATCAATTCATCAGCAGAGCAAAGAAACACATAGTTTTGTTTTATGCTAATAATAAGGTCACAGTTTCAGAATTTTGGATGGAAAAACATGTAGGCAAGTGGACATATTCCATGCTCCAGACCTCGACATGAAGCGATAAAACCTAAAGATATGACCAGTGGTAATGTAGCATGTGTCCTCTTGTTACTCCTTGTAAAAGCCTAGAAACACCCCTGGTTTATCTCAGTGACTGTCACTTAGATACAGTTTATACACATAATTTTAGAGAGTGTTAAAATCACAGGCATATTTATCGCTGAAGAGGAAGTATGTGTAGTCTGGACAAAGTCTTTCCTGAACATATTTAGAAAGGGTCTTATATCAGAAATATATCTGACTTTAATCTTATGTGGGGCACATCCACAGCCTGCAACATTATAAATAGCTATAACTACGTGTTTGGCCTAAATTCATTTCTTGTGTGTGCCGCTGAGGTCAGAAAACTATATCTGTCAGAAATAGGAGTGTATACCCCTGTCCCACTGTCAGTCATCTAGGTCATAAGATATCAAGTAGAAGTAAATCAAAGGCAGCTGGACTAAAATGATGTAATTAAACTTCAGTACATGACTGAACTACAGAATAAGCAGGTTTATTCCATCATTACAGACTTTGTTTCCAGCCATCTGACTGATGTGACGTCTTGTTACACTCAGCCTCGCCATTGTTTTTTAATTCCGAGAAAGCGGCGTGATAATCTTGATGTTAAAGGAAAGCTGTAGTAGCAATGATGTTCACAAACTGTAACCATTCAGTCAAAATGACTTACAACCTCAACAAATCTGGAAGTGGGACAAACCTGCAAACTTTTCTCAGAGGATGAAAGCAAAGGCAAGTCTGAGGGATGTGCTTGACCTTGGATATGACAAGCATAGATCTCTTGCAACATGTTCTCTCCATGACCAGGTCATAATTAATGGACTTATGAAGCCTGTGATCTGATACAGTCAGGTCACTTCTTTAGCATTTTTTTTATTAAAGGGGTGAGAGAATGATTATATAGGGTATTTCACATTGTTCCTTATGGTCTCCTAATGGGGTATGTAACATTGGTTGGGCTGAAAATGCCCTGGTTGATATTATATTGGCCCTTATGCATCCCTGTGTTTTGGCCCTATTTGTAACAAGAGCTTTTCTTCCAAATATGGTATGCTCATGAATATTTAGATGAGCTGCGCGCTGATTAGTTGAGCGAATTGCCATACGCACACATTAGAGACGCGCGCTGATTGGTTGAGCGAATCACCATACACACACATTAGAGACGCGCACTGATTGGTTGAGCGAATCCACAATACACACACATTAGAGAAGCGACATAATCTCATATTTCAGACACTGCAATGTTTCGTTACCAAATTCACTTCTGAGACTATTTTAAGCGAGATATCAACTATATAAAGCTCAAATATGGGCTGTTTTACGAAAATGTATTGCTAATTGCAAACGTGTCGGACTTTAGGAGCTCCCCACAGTCTGATGAAAATAACTATAATATATTTACAGTTTGAATTTCGTCACGCCACTTATATAACATCTACCCCAATGTCTTATAAAGCTAACCGTTGTGTCCGATTTGATTTTAAGGCATGTCTATGAACGTGAGGCGTCTTGTTAGGATGAGCAGCTGCTAGCTATATGTCCCATTCAATACAATGGGGAAATATCGCAGCTAGCTAGCTACACTTTCGGCATAACTATAGTAGTTATAGTTAGTTATAGTTTGAATTTCGTCACGGAAGGTTCCCCAAGGTCTTACAAAGCTTAGCTAACACTTGTCCGATTTTGGATTTCTATTGAATGCATTTTTGTGAATGTCAGAGGTCTCGTTAGGAGGAGGCTAGCTAGCTAGCTCTCATTGATGGACTCCAGCTCACCGCGGGCTCTATCAATGAGACTCGCGGACAAGAGGCATTTATTTCCCCGATTGTTTGTTTAAATAACTCAACACACATATCCATTATAAGATTAACTGGAACCTGCGGGCTGCGGTAAGAGGCGTAACAAGCTCGCTAACCTCGCTCTCAGTCACTCACCGGCCGGCCGGTAGCAGGAAGAGGGGAGGGAGAACAGCAAGCTGCAGGCCCTGGAGCTCTGTCAGGGCAGCGGCGTTTGCAGTCACCCAGAAAAGGGTAAGTTTGCGCGGGTATTGAGCACCGGGCCACCGGCCAAGCTCAATCGAGCTCACAGCAGGCCGGGGTCTGTGACGGAGGACAGGCAGGGCGGCGATGTAGCAACCCAGGCAGCACCAGCCGCTGAACTCCGACACACAGTCGGACAGAATTTGCAATTAGCCATCCATTTTCGGAAAACGGCCCATATTTGAGCTTTACATAGTTGATTTTTCGCATAAAAAAGTTTCAGAAGTGAATTTTGTAATGGAATAGCAGAGGTCTGCGTGACCTAGATTCAGAAGACTACCTGATCTCAGGTCAGTTGTGTAGCCTATGTAAATGTTGGGGCGGGACTGTTCTCTTAATACACCCATGGGCTGACAAAGTTACAGGTCTTGGGAGGTTGACGTCAACTTCCAGCTTTGTTGATATTCGCCCGTTTTCAGCAGCAGTTTCAAAATATGAGATTTTCATAGTAAAGGGGTGTCAATGGGATTTTGAGCTTCTATGTATGTCCTATTTACCCACCGAACTGTCGTTATTAAACTATGACAGGGTAAAATCGGTTTTGCATTCTATCACCCCTTTAAGCATTTGGTACCACCTTGGTCGAGGTTCCAAGTAAGCTGAGCCGATACTAAAAGGTACAGTTAAAACACTGCAGACCACTAATGGGAGAGAGAATCGTCACAAGCCTGACACATGACATCCTGCACAAGCCCACCAATTTTAAATAGCTAAGCGACCATCATTAGCAACCACAATTCTTTTATTCACTCACCCCAGAATTTAAAGAACACAACGATGTCATACACTACATACACTAGGCCGTACATTGGCAAAGTGCAGACTAAGTTGCAGACGAAAGGAATATATAATATAAAATCACCATAACACATCTTTCTAGAGTGCAATGGGATTAAAATAGGAAAGGCAATTGCATAAGAACTCTGGCGGGTCTGACGGTGCAGCCGAGACCTGCTGTCCAATGCAGCCAGCCATTCAGTCAGTCAGTGATGGCAGATGAGGACTGGCAGGGGGAAAAACGGCACACTAATACTCACCTGTCGTTTACTGCAGCTTCAAGGGTGATCATGTTGCTATCCATCTCATGAGACATAGCCAACTAGTACACAAAGGTCATGTACAATATGTGGTTGATGTCTATTCCAATACCTCATGTGCATTTTTGAGTGTTTGATGAGATTTTGCAAATAAAAAACTTCCCTTTTGTTGTAAACTTACATATTTCTGAGCAATTAATAAATTCAACACATAAAAATTAAGTGACGAATCCTAATTAAAAGGTCATTTTTTGGACGATGTTTTACAGTACAACTTTAAACAGGGCTGGAGTATCAGATCACAAAATGTGTTTCACTAAACAGCCAACAGCTGACACATTTGCTTGAACCTTCTGCTGTTGTGTTTGTGTGAAGGGGGTTCCTGGTTAGAGGCAGCGAAACCCCTGTAGTGATCATCAAGTTGTTCTAACTCCCAACTCTTCAACATAATGACCGTGCGTTCATGGACATCAGAAAAACATTTTTCCGAGTGAAAACATCACCATTCACGTCACTTCCTCTGGGAATCAGAGGTGGGAAACTCGGGCTGAATTTTGCTAACCGAGTTTCCCAGTTGGTGACGCGTTGTTGACAACTGACGTTTGATGTAGGCGACTTTGGTTCACTGAACATATTTCAATGACAATAAACTGTTTATTGTGGACAAATGCCTCTGCCAAGAAACAGAAACGCTGCTGTATCTGTAACTCGTCTATTCATGCCGCTGACCACGGTGGATATGACACATGCGTTTGGTGTGGGAGATCTGGGTTCAGTTCCCACTGCGATACATCAACCAATGTGTCCCTGAGCAAGACACTTTACCCATAGTTGCTCCAGAGGCGTGCAGCCTCTGACATATATAGCAATTGTAAGTCACTTTGGATAAAAGCGTCAGCTAAATGACATGTAATGTAATGTTCTGGCTCAGGCTCCTCTGACCTTGACAATTACATCCAGTGCCAGGAAACAAAAGTGATACCTACTTTATGCTCATTGTTGGCTCTTGACCAGTGGCAACTTGTACTGAAAGGACTTGGCTCTGTTTGGTGTTGCACTTTATTGCCTATAATGGAGGTGCATCAGTGAGTGAGCCACAACAGTAAACACAAAGCCTCCCTGACTTCCATTTATAATGGCTGCCTACATCATAACAAGGCCCTGCAGGCAATGTGAATCCACTAAAACTCAGTAACATTCTTCCACTTCTTTCTGAGATTTGTTATTTTATTATTGTTCCGTCCGTTATCCTGCCGGGGTCTTTGCCGAGTCTCCCCTCAAATTAACAAAACTCAATGAGTGAAGTCTGGAAAGTAACGATGAAATATAAAAAGTCTTTCCAAAACATGGGCAATTTCAAGGATGGAGAATTTAAAAGACAGGGGATACTTGAGAAGGGCAGTTTTATGAGGACAGCTGAGGAGAGAGGGATACCTCTGGGCTGTGGCACATCAGCCCCCTCAGGACGAAGCAGCTAAAAGAGCCAAGAAAGGCCCACAGCCAGGGTTACTATAACGATATCTGGGTAACCTGCGACGTCATCTCCAGTGCGGATCCCTCTGTAGGAGAGAGAGAGAGAGAGAGAGAGAGAGAGAGAGAGAGAGAAAGAGAGAGAGAGAGAGAGTAAGTAACTTGGAATCAAACTCTTGTTGTTTGTTCAGTGTCCAAAAATAGATGAGGATTATCATAGTATGAGATGTTTGATTATTTTAGGGCTCATATTGGCAAGCAAATGGGAATTAATATATGTTACCCCCTTTAACTGTAACGGTTACAGCTTTTATTTGCTTTTATTTACTTGTAATGAAACAATATAATATTTAAATGTGGTCATTTCATGTATTGTATCAGAGTTAGCTGGCAGCAGATTTTCATCTGCAGGTCACAGTCAAATTCTGAAAATCCTGATGATGTCTGTAGATTAAAGAACATGGTCTAGACTTGCTCTATATGAAAATTGTCATGAGATATCAGCTGTTGTTGTGATTTGGCTCTATATAAATACAATTGACTTGACTTGATTGACCAGGCAGGCGGAGTGCTTCTTTTTGTCCAACACTTTGGTTTATAACTAGGGTTGGGCATCGAGAACCAATTCCTACTTGGAATCGTTTCAAAAATTACGATTCCATCAAAATCGTTTCTTTATTGGAATCGTTTGGAGGATTTGGTTTCAAATATGATCATGGGTTCCAAATTTAACATGCGCAAGTTTTGGTTTCCGTAGCGGCCAGGCGCTTGTTGTGTTGCAGCCATGGAGCACAGTAAGCGGTGCTCTAGCGTGGCTTTATTTTACATTGAAAAAGCCCCGTCAAACTGCAACCCACCTTTGAATCAAAATAAAACTTTCCTCTTATTTGTGAAATAAGCATGTGACCCGTTTCAACTTCACCACTCAAAGAATCGGAATCGAGAACAGATAAGAATCGGAATCGAAAGGAAGAATCGTAATTGGAATCAGAATCGTTAAAATCTAAACAATGCCCAACCCTATTTATAAACATTAATACTAATTTTGCATTTGATTGTAGCCACCTAGTTAACGATATACATGTATGTCCTTTCTTGTTAAACATGTTTCTAGGGTCAATTTGTGCATGGGGGTTTAACATACTGTGCATTCTTACTGCAGAGAAAATGTTGGTTTGTGTGCATGGATGTTTGATGCAGCTTGGTAGCTGCTTTTGCATTTAAATCACCCTGGACGTCTGCTAACGTCAGGTAGAAATGGTGTCAAAGATACAGATCAGATCCCTGTCAAGAACGAGGATAGCTGTCTCATACTGTAACTGTTAATCATAGGAGAGGAAGTAGGAATTACAGAAACACACACACACACACACAAACACACACACGCACACAGAATCGGGGCACAAGGCAAAGTGAATGTGATCATCGTCCTCCCCAATTTAGATTTAATTCACACAGAACAAGATTAAAGGATCCAATCAGTGGTGACATTGAGCCGGGCATGCAGAGGAATGGGACACCGGGGAGGACTAATCATGCCTACTGCTCTGCTCTACTGCGGCAAGCCAATCAAATCCCCGCCAGATGAAGCAGATGGTTGATATCATCTTTTCCCATTTCTACGTGTACGTGAGATTATCTCCTCGGCTTCAGCCCTCACGGGTGGTTGTTTACAGCGACAGTGGCCTTTCTGCCGTCCGTCTGCGGGATGCTGATGCTAAGTTTCCCATGGTGTCAAGCTACCTGAGACCCAAAATGCGCAGGCAGGGATGGGGTCTATGATGTTCCCAGTGTGGTGCAGTGAACATCACATCCTGTGTTGTATCTGTGACCTTCAAAACCCCATGAACAGGACACTGACAATAATAGGGAATTTCCATTTTCTAAATTTCTTGTGTTGAGAAAACATAAAAAGTTGGACACTGCATTATTCTATAAAAAAAATAAGTTTATTTTTAAACTGTTAATAAGCAAGCAGCTACTTCATTCTAAAAATAACCAGCAATTTCTTCAGTCTGCTCAGAATGCAATTTCTCCCAACTAGAAGATTATTCCTTACGTCACAACACAATTTTCTCTCCTGTCCTGAGATTACAGAGGCGGCTTATGCTTGGCTTAAGCAGGTCTGCCACAAGGAAAACAATACAGCAGAAGCTCCGCAGGAGATGACCTCTGATAAAGAGAGAGAGAGAGAGAGAGAGAGAGAGAGAGAGAGAGAGAAATGGACAAAGGTTGACCTGATGAGTAATTTGTCCTCCAAGGGCAAGGATCAAGATCAAAGACACGGTTTTATGTCACTCCACATTATTATTATTATCAATCTCGTCATCTTTAATGCAATGCGATGGCTCTGCAATATATGGCTAAATCAGCGCCTAATAGAGCAACTATTTTTAAACAAGTGTAATTTACAACACTGACACATGCACTTCTGGAACAGCAAACACATACTCCTGGTGTGATGCCAAAGAAAGTACTGGTTCTCCAGTGTGGTCTAATTAATGCAACGTACAAGAACCACAAGTGTAATAGAAGCCATCTGTACTCTAGTAGAGCACTGAAAACAGTGAACGTTTTCCATGTACACCGAGAGGAACAGGTAACAGGAGAAGAGTGGCGTGCCACTTTAGGATGTCCTTGTGGCAGAAAGAGGGCTCAGTGTTACACCTGTGGGCTCAGGTAATGAATGTTGTGTATATCTCTTGAATTTCCTGGTCACTTACAACACCGGACGAGCAGCACAAGGACCTGCCGAGTAAAAGTCAAGCTGCTGATATCAAGACAGGAAGAATTACACAAGTGTCAGGCCAAAATTTTTGTTTAAATCATGCTCTCGCCATGCTGTGGCTTTGTGAGCATGTTGTGCATGTGATGCTCTGCACTGTTTTGCCAACTTAAAAGATTACTTTAAAAAAGAGACACAGCATACAACATCATCCCTTTCCCAGAAGCCAGGATTGTTTGTCATTTAGATATTGGCGGACTTGGAAATAATCTGGAAACAAGTCAAATGCTTTGCCAAATCTATTTTAGGGACAATACATCATCCCATTCATGAGCGACAATTACTTTCCATCGCTAATCGGAAAAAGGTGAATGGGGGCATGTTGTGGGATATGGGCACTAATCACTCCCCAGTGGATCTTGTAAGACTTGGAGCAGGACCGGCTGGTTGGCATTGTTCCTGCAAGTGAATCATATGATTGAAAAATAGACCTTTCACTACTACAACATGGAACTTAATCCTCAACATACTGCACACCTGCCTCCATCACTGTGTTACTCTATAGTCCACTTTAGGCACACTTAGGCATCTTTAAAAGCTTTAAACCATTCCATTTTGTTGAATACAAAATAGTTGACAATCTGACATGACTGCATCTTTCAGCGTCTCTTGCTACAATATGATGCAAACATATTGTAAGGGTGGCTGTATAAAAAGACACAATCCCCAGAGGAACTATAAAGTGATAGTTTCATGATCAGATTAGGCTTCATTCACATTCAGAAGACTAGAAGACGTTTAGGCCTGTATATAACTAAGCCCCAGCGGTCTGAAGCTTTTTAAGTCCTGGTTGTTTTGCATTGACTTGCACAGACTTGCAGCGAGGCAGCCTTGATGAGAAGCATCTCTCTACACTCACTCTCACTGGGGACAAGCATGTTTCCATTGGACCAGCTGGGCTCTGAACTCATGAGCTGGCCAGGTTAGGGGGTCACCGCTCTGTGCTTCTCCTGTCTTCTGCTACCAGCTTCTCTCCTGACCATGAGAAACCAGAAGCAATGTGATGGCAACAAAGAAAAACACTTATTTGATGACCTCACTACAGTGTCAACAGCAACAGCTGTGCAGAGGCTGAATAATTACTGTGTACACTTAAAGTAATCTGTCCTGGAGAGAGATCCTTTCAACTGAATATGACAACTGCCGTCAATAAAAGCAGATCAATTAAAATATAATCTGGCTGAAAAACATTTCCAGAAATCTGAGCACCTGTATGTTTTGACCATTGCTGAAGATCCCTACATGAATCTGCTTGATTGTTTTTTGTTATAAAAATTCAGAAATTCATCAAGTATCACAGTAAATAGGATACTGAACAGGTCAGTAAGAGTCTCTTTTACTGCAATGTTAAAAAAGATTCTCACATATCTCCTTGTTACAAAAGGTGACTCATAGCAAGTGATAACATGATAATTAGATAAACAGCTATTGTAGACATGCTAGTAGCATGTAAACTAACATTTGCTAGCCCTAAAAAGTATAGTTTAGACAGCTGACGTTGCTAGCATGTTGATGTTTAGCATATTGTTTTCCATTGTCATCATCTTAGTTTAGCATGTCTGTTACAGTGCAAAGTATTTTGGCTTAAAGGGACAGTTCATCCCAAAATCAAAAAAAAACATTTTTCCTCCTACCTGTATTGCTATTTATCAGTCTAGATTGTTTTGGTGTGGGTTGCCCAGTGTTGGAGATATCGGCCGTAGAGATGTCTGCCTTCTCTCGAATATAATGGTTAGATGGCACTCGAAAACTCAACAGTAATGTCACTTTTCAGAAATCATAACCTGTTACTCAAGATAACCCACAGACCTGATTGTGAGCAGTTTCATGTAGGAACTATTTTCTTTCAACCTGACTACTCCCGCCAACTGTATCACTGCGCAGAAGGAAGTGTAGGCTACTCATGGACGAGCTGTAACTGTAGCTAACCCATACTGCTAGCTCACCTGAGCTATAGCTAACATTATAGCTCAGCCGAGGAGGACGCCAATGTTTACATATTGCGCTTTCACGAGCGTCAGACTCTCGTAGCCTAGCTATATGACTTGAAATTTGGACTGAGATGGCACTAGACCTAGTTGGAGGATCACATAGGCCTAGTATTCTAGTAGCCTAATTTCATCATGAGGCAAAAAAGTCTTTACCACATTTCATGGCAATCCATCTAACAGTTGTTGAGGTATTTCAGTCTGAGCTAAAGTGAACTGACAGACTGACATTCCCATCCCAAGAGCCACATCGCTAGTGTGGTTCAAAAGTTTAAAAAAAGCTGTCTATGTGCAGGCCACAGTCGTGATGCAGGCTCCAAAAACTCTTGCGTTCATTTCATTTAGAATATTTTCGTAGTTGGAGTAGTAGTCTGAGTGGTGTGAGCCGTCTCTCTGCTCATTTGCCTGCCTGCCAACCACCACAAAACTGGTACATCAATAGATGTTTGTCACTAATGCTGGAGGTCATCAATCGAAACACAGAAGCACATTTATGTAATCAGGCAGATGGGAGATGTGAGGTCAAAAAAAGAAAGAAATCCTTATCTCCTTTAGATCTGTCTGAAAACAACCACGGGGCACAAAACCGGTATGTATCAAATTCCAGTGAGAAAAAACTAATTGAGTAAATACTCATCAATGTTATTTGAGATTGATCAGATTTGGATGGTAAGGGCTCTGCCTTCAGCTGTGGTTTGACAGGAAAGGGTGCCCTGCCTTGCTGCAGCTGTTCCACTTGTTGACATCGGCCCACTGCACTTCTTCTCTGGCAGTGATATTACATTTCACCTTCTTTGGTTTTCGCGGGTTTTAAAATAGTCCAACTTTTCCGAATCATGCAGTAAACAACACACGTCCTCCTTGTCCAGCCTGCAGTAATGTAATCCTTCATAGCAGCAATCTTACCGGCTATTGCTGATATATATATATATTGATGGTCTCTATAAATGTTTCATACTGTGGCTTAAGTGTGTTTATTTCCCATGAGGAGTCATCACTTGATCACTTGACTAAACATAATTAAAGTCAGGAGGGTTTCTTAAATGCTAAGCAGGGCAGGCGCTGCCAGATGCACACCTGTTTTGCATCTTGGGAGTCAGTTAATTTACTGAAGCCATAAACTGGCACAATACATAGAGCTGAAAAAGGATTTTAGAAAGTGTGCCCATTCAACAGAGTTGCATCTGTGTCAGGAAAGAGTACACAGAACATCTCTCACATTTGCCAGTTTGGTTAAATATGTTATCATCTGCTTTTTATGAGAAGCGCTGATCGCAAATATATGCTTAAATATCGCAACATCTGCTTATTCACACACACACACACACACACGCACGCACAGACACACTTCGTCAGTCTGCACATATGAAACACACAAAAGGCAGATAGATCTCATCTCAGGCTTTGCTTCGGCATTGGGATTTGTGATGGATGCTTTGCCACCAGTGCTTCGGGGGTTAAAGTTAGGACATGATTTTAATCCAGGCTCAACAATCAAATCTGTTTAGGTATCACCTTCAGCACAAGAGGGAAGAACTATCGTCTACAGAGGGATTGTTTCAGCACACACCAGTAAAGTGAAACTGCTGTATTGGATTGTAAGGGTGTAATACTAGAGTGCTGTATTTCCAGTGAGTTTAGACTACTTTGAGAAGGCAGTTAGAGTTTGGGGATATCAATTTGAAGCAAACAATCCTCTCAAGCTACCAAGGTTAAGGAATCTCTCTCAAGCAGGTGCTACTCATTATCCAAGATGCCCTTTACTGCTTCCATCTAATGCTTAATCCAGCTTTGGCCTCATATTTGATACGCAGTACCGTGACGTCGTATCTGATGCAATGTATGAGCTGTATCATAACTGTAATCCTCGTTGCCAACTAAGAAGTCTCAGAGCCATTCCCGAGCCGGTTTTTAGTCCCAAAGATGTCACCAAAATGTAATTATGTAATTGCCTCATCCTGAACAAGTCCCTCTGAGACATTTTCTTTTCTGCAACAGAGTTTTATTAATGGACTAGATCACTGAATCCTTTGAATCCCGAGAGTACAGCACTGCCCTGAAGGTTTTTGATAGAAGGAAGGAAGTTTACGTCCAACATTGCAGAAGTACACTTTAAGTTATACTAGCATCAGCATTATAGCATTGTATTAAAACATACTTATATTTAAACCTGTGCATTATGTTAACTGGTTGCAGCACTTACCCTTCAAACAATCACCTAAATTACTGAGGGGACTGAACATCCATGTCCTCTTTTATCTCATTCATTTCATTTTATTCCAATTTCAGCCAAATTTTCCATTTAAAATCTGGAGAATTTATTGCAGTAATAAAAATTTTACCAAATAGCGAGATGCTGGTGATATCAAGATGTCTTGCTGTAGAAACAAACCAGGTGGAAGAAGTACTCAGATATTTTACATAAGTAAAAGTTGCAATACCACAGTGTAAATTTACTCTGTTACAAGCAAAGGTCCTGCATTCATAGTCTTACTTAAGTAAAAGTACTATCATCAAAATATACTTAAAGTACCAAAAGTAAAAGTACTCATTATGCATATTGGCCCATTTCAGAAAAATATACATAATATCAATGGATTACAATGGGTGATGCTTCAATGTGTATGCATCACTAATGTTGCAACTGGTAAAGGTGGGACTAATTTCTAAATTTTTTTATATACTGTGAGTTAGTTTAATCCATAATAAGATGTCATAATTTATTAGTTGATGAATACTGTTTATTAATAATCAGAATCTGCAAAGTAACTAATGGAGAAATAAATGTAATCTAATCTTCCAAAATGTAGTGGAGTAGATGTAAAAGCAGCATTTATTGGAAATACTCAAGTAAAGCACAGTCCCTCAAAATTGTACTTCAGTCCATCACTTGAGTAAATACTTTCCAACACTGGAAACAAAACACACCTTTCTCCACATTCCCTAACGAAAATGTTGCCAATTGCATGGTTATATAAGGGCTGGCTCCCTGAATCCAATTTCAAATACAAATGTTCATGATGCTCTCTCCAATGACAAAAATATAATTAAACATTTTTGGTGATCATTGTCGAGCCAAGTTAAGCATACTCATTTTGAGGTGCAGTATATATTTAAACAAAGTAGGCCTGATTTTATTAACACATATTTTATCCTAACCCCATTTGCAAAAATGACAGGATGGCTGCTTAAGGACGAATGCTTGCAAAAGAGTTCTGACATAACATTTGATCTAGGTTATACAAAATGTGCATGTTTGCATGTATGTGTAGAGATCAGACATACTTTTGACTGTAAAGAGGCTACTCAAGGCTAATAACTAAACCTGTCATGTCTGTCCGAGTCCATGTCAACACTCACTCCCCCTCCCTCCCTCCACCCCTCCCAGACCCAGACTTAACGTTGCAATAGGAGCCCATCTATAGTAGCGCATGTTGCATAAAGTTGTGCAGTGTAAGCACAGGGTCTAAAAAGACCTTGTAATGCCTCTAGAAGAGAAACTTACACAATGTTTGTAGGTCTGCCATCTAAGGGCACGGTGAGGGCCACGTTTTCCTTGGCAAGGAATGGATAGACAGAGGGGCAGGGGATACTGATTCATTGGGGGTCGATTAGGGATGATGTCCCAAGTGCGCCCACAACTTGTCCATTTAAAACTCACAATACACAATTATTATAATTGGCACATCACAGTCATCATGGGGATGATTGTATGGAACATTGTGTGGCACTCTAATGAGATGTTCGGTGGTGTGCAAACGCTGCCACACTGTATTTTCATCTCCAGAACCCAAGCAGGTCAGGAGATCGTGAGATCTGGCAGAAGATTAACGAAATAACTCCAAAATGGAGTGCACATACTTAACATGTCTTGTCTGGCACTCATCTGTCCATCTGTAGGTCCCTTGGGGCAACAGCAAACAGAGTTCCCAAACTTCACTGAGCAAAAAATAGGCATACATTTAATCACTTGCTCTTCTTTGTTAGATCAGACCTCCTTAAGAAAAAAAAAACACAGTAAAGGCTGAGCAGAAAGGAAGAAGCAAAGCCCTGGCTTGCGTCACTAGCTACCTAAATCGTGGGAGCTGCTAAACGTCAAAAGTGTGTGATAACTAGCCACAGTATCAGTATCTCCATCTCTTATGCACCTGTTTAAGGCTGGAAACACACTAAAAACAGCTGTCCTTCTGGTATTGCACTACACTCTTGGGATACATGACTGTCCACTGGGATTTCACTTTTTGGCTGTTAAAAATATGGAATACATAATACTATAACTCAAAAATGTATAGCAAGTCTAACATATTCCATAAAATTTGCCTATTTTCAAGAAGAGGGTATTGAGAAAACTAGTTATTGTTCTGTAGCATATGTTCTGCAACTACATGGGTTTCCTTAAGCAGTATTAAAATATCAAAAGTAAACATAAACATGCTACTGTGAATATTATGTTATATATCACCTTAAGTTAAAGTACCTCTAGTTCATACTTAAGCATAGTACTTGAGTAAATAGCTACATTCACATGTCTACACATGTCTTGCATTTCAAACATTTGTTTGTTATTATGTACAAAACAAGCCACAATTATCCAACCATTCAATTTCACTGCTACCCTGCTGAGTTCTTAAAATGCCCATTTGCATTACAGAGAGGTTGTGATTCACTTCTGCATCACAGTCCCCATTGAAATGAGCTGGGACAGTAATTCAACTGGATGTTGCCTATTTTTCTCCCTCACACGCCGATCTTTTGAGCAGCATTATGCAATCCCTCATCATCAAAGGCCTTTTTTCCTAAAAAGAGTGTCTTTAGTTTGGCTGGCAAACCACTCATCTGCACAACGCTGGACCACTGCCTGCAGTCTATGGCATTGAGTTTTCTCATCCTGGCATGAAGTCATGGGTCTTTGACAGACACACTCAGAGCAGAGTAGTCTGCTCAATGTGAGCTTTTGTTAACCTCCGTTGTTAACATTCACAGCAAAAAAGCACTCAGAAAGAGCCATCAAAATGAGATTCTTCTTTCTATTCATCACATATCCTGAAGAACCACAACTTGCCAAGAAGTGTGTGTTCACTTCTGTGTACTTACATAAGGGGTGTTGACAACAGACATACTGTGATGTAAAAAGCTAATTAATTGTTTAATTTGAAAACCTAGTTCAGGCTACATAACTGCAGAGGGTAAAGGTTATGTATCCACCCAACAAGAGGGCTTAACTTCCCATGACCATGTACCGATGCCAGGTGTACCATTTCCATCTCAATTGCTTCAATTACACTTTCATTATACGATACCTTCTTTACAGTATCACATGTGAGAGGATGAAAAACATGGTCTTGCTGACAAGACGGGAGAAAAGTGAGAGTTGGAGACTGCTGCGAGTAGAAACCCAAAGACTTGGCTTCTTCTTATCAGCTGGATCAGTCAGCTTGAGTATCTCTCGTCTCGATTAAAGCGGCGGTTGCAGGAATGAGAGTCTTAAAGTGGAACTGTTATTAACATGGAAGTATGAATTAAGTGGGTCAACTAAACAACACCCATGTAGAAAAGAGAACAATTTCAAAATAAGCCCCTTCAAAATTAAACAGAAAATATTTTAGATATGAGCTTTATTTTGCTTCAAACAATCAAATTGGGTTTTCTTGATGGCTGGCTTGGCTGCACTTAGATAAGATTTCAAATAAGTCAGGATGTCGAGCTACAGGATGAAACATTTAAATTAATGTAGTGGTATTCTTATTTCTAGATAACAAAACTTCACACAGGTTATACCTGTATAGAGCCTTGACCAACAAGGTTTTGAATCAGTTAACTTCCTAAAACAGCTGGGCGCTGTGGTTTATAGCACACGTAACTCAAACAGGAGTGGATGGTGTATTTGGAATGAAAACGGCCCTGCATTTGTGTTGGTGGGGGTATGTTGCTTCAGGTACCAGTGAGATGAAATACAATCCAAGATGTTCAAGAAGTGGCTTCATGACTTTGAAAGCTTTCAGATGTTAAAACACTGCATGTATATGACTCTAACATGTTATTACAATTCTGGAAAATTATCACTGTGGTAATATTTCATTATTTTATCACAATGATTGTGAGTTAAAGATTAGAAATTGTTTATATATTTCATTGTTGGTTTTGGTCTTTTAATGGCAATAAGAAAAATATAGAAAATAGCCAGCCTTATCCTTTAAACTTAGACGGTGTAATCTCTGCATTATCCACATGAACAGGAACTACTTTTTTTTTTAAATTGCTAAACCAGCATTAATCACAAAAAGAAATCTATAAAAACGGACATACTGAACAATAAAGCCTTTATTTTTTTGTCTTTCCACAGTTCAAGTTTGTCAGTCCCACACAATGAAAAGGTGGCACATAGAGTGAAGGAGTAAGAGGTAGAGCAAGTGTTCCATTCTCATTGTGATCCGCATAAAACTCACTTATACACAGCAAGGGAATGGCCATCCAAAGAAGGCTGACTAAAAACAAAAAAGGGGGAAAAAAATAGCAGCTTCTTTGTGATGTTGCAAGCTTTCCCTTATTTTTCACAATCATAAATACTCCTAACTCACTGACTTTTGATAAAGGTTGCACTACAGTGTAAACCAGATGCGATGAGTGCTAGCCACAAACTGAGGCATGGCAGTCATTACTATCATCGCCATCATCACAATCACCATCACAGTCTGAACACTTGGGAGTGGGGAAACTGCCACATGGTAAGGGCCTCTTGCTGAGTATCCAAGATGAAGGGGCTCTGCATAGTATGTTCAGACAGAAGAGATAATGGATGCCCACCATGGACTGAAAACAGGCTCTCGGTCCGGCACTCAAGGAGAGTACGACCTGGGGAATAATAAATGGGGCCGTCTCCGCATGAAGGAGGGCGCAGAAACCTGAGCGGTGGAGCCTGACAGCACATCAGTCCAAAATAGGTGTACGATAGTCAGCTGGCCCTGTGAGTACAAGTGTTTGTGTATGCGTGTCACACTGCATTAAAACTAACTACTACCAACAACTACCACTCATCTGCACTGCAAAGTTAGGACAGTGCCATATTACATTAAAAAAGGAGAGTATTTACATCTTCAACACATAAATTATTTCCCTAACATACTGCCTGTGTAATGCATAATAAGGTCTCTGGAAATAAACAAACATACATAAGTGCCTCGTATGAAAAGACTATGCTGACTCCAGAATTGGAAAATGTAGGCAAATGTAGGAGTTTAAATGCTGCTGAAATAAAATCAAAATGCAGGCAGAACACGTCCAAAAAGAAAAGAAAAAAACACAATTAATGCAGTAATTCATGAGAACGATTCGCAAAATGGCAAACAGAAAGAGAAAAGGCAACCCCTGAATACTTTCAGAAAGTAACAATGGCAGCGATGAAGCCGACTCATTAATACCCAAGAAAGAAGAAGACGAGTACAGAGGGGTCACTGCATGAAGGTCGTCAGCTCGGATCACGATCGGATCAGATGATATGGGACGTTTTACATTCCTGCGTCACGCCACCAAGAGATCTAGAAATGACTTGCAACTCTGGTCCAGAATGTGACCTTTGACATTTCTTACATGTTTTGTCTCAGCTCTGGAGCCTCCCGCGGCCCGGCCCATGGCAACTGCAGCCCCTGAACTGACCAATCACCTCAGGGCAGAACCAGGTCAAAGTGTTCACCTGATGCCAACTGACAAATAAGGCCCTAGTTCGGTAAAATTCACACTTGTTGACGATATACAGTATCAAAACTCTGTATAATGAGAAAAAAATACAAACTCATATGCAAATACATCTTTCAATACACAACAAACATTAACTGTTGGTTTTTTGCAGATGAAATTCAAAGTATTCATACAATATGTGTCACAAAGAAATGATGGCTGGCTCTGTCCATTCTGAGGAGAGAGATAGAAAGGGGGCAGTGGGGCAAAAACAAAAAAGAACAAGACCAAAAAAAAATAAAAAAAAGATCTGGTTCAGTTCATATTTGTCATGTTGAATAATTGCACACACAGGAAGCTTTGAGGAGCGAATTAAACCTCTCCAGTTGGTTTTTGACCGTACAAGTTCATATTACCACCACTGTCCCACTCCAGTGCTGGTGGGCTCTTTGGTCATCCCCCTGTTGTGTGTGGGTGCATGAGAGTCTGTCATTCCAGTGAGTTTAAAAAAAAAAAAAAAAAAAAAAAAAAAAAGGTATGCCATTGGTTCGTTTTCTGAGAGGTCCCGCCTACCCTGATGGGCTGGGGCCAGGAGGGAGCCCATCACTCGTCCAGGATGACCTTGACAAAACTGGCCACGTCTGTGTCTTTGGAGTCATGCACGGTGAAAAATGGATGTTGCTGCATCAAAAGAAGCAAAAAAACGAACATCATTGTCTAAGTGGGTTCACTGGGTAAGTCTGGCCTCTTGTGGACTAAAGCAAGAAGCAGAGCACACTGATCATTTAAGCAGGAATGTTGATAGTGGCAATGGACATAGTAGCATAATAACTTTTGTTATTTGTGTTGTTGTTGTTGTTGTTTTGGGGTAAATAGAGAAAAATAATCTTAAAACTACTAACCATTAATTCTGTATAAGCTGGTCGCTCATTTGGCTTCTTTCTTAAGCTGTAAAAACAAAGAGATAAATGCAAAAGTAAGAAAAACAGCAAATACCAAAACACACACAAAAATATCAGCTCCACATTTACTGTACTGATGCCACCCCCTTAGTAAACACAAAGCAAACAGTGACCCCTGCTGGGCCTCAGTGCCATTTTGTTTTTACAGAATGGTGAATGGGGAGCATAATGTTGAGGAAATTATACTACACATTTGTCATCAGGTGCAAGACTCACCACTGGGAGATGAAGTCTACAAACTCTGGGGAGAAATGGTCGGCGGGCAACTGTGGAGACGGCTCGTCCACCACCTGTTTGAGCTGCTGGAACGGGGTGCCCCATGAGTCGTAGGGGAATTTCAAAATGGCCAGCTCAATCTAGGACAGAGAAAAGCTGATTTAACAAGGATTGTACATGTTTGAGCTAAATTACATGACGCCATGTTATTATTGTTGTCACAGCTCAGTGCTAATGCTAGGTGAGTAATACTGATCAACTGCAACTCAAACTATTTTGACTTTTTCCATTACAAAAAGGTTTTACTCTTCTGTTAAAAGTTCTACAATATGTTTGAATGTTTGTACTAGGGCTGCTCGATTATGGAAAAAAATATAATCACGATTATTTCGGTCAATATTGACATTGCGATAATTTAACAAGATTACTCGTTGACTTCTGGAAAGATGTTGAAATTATTGAACTTAAAAAACAGTGGAAAAAGT
Organism: Perca flavescens; assembly: GCF_004354835.1. Taxonomy (NCBI): domain Eukaryota; kingdom Metazoa; phylum Chordata; class Actinopteri; order Perciformes; family Percidae; genus Perca; species Perca flavescens. Next base: position 13,660,785 of record NC_041345.1, read on the forward strand.
TAAATAAATCAACTTTGCCTTAATACATTTCCTATTTGATCTTTATTTTTTCATTCAGAACACAAGAGAAAATAAGAGTTTACTTGCAAAACGTAATGAGCTAAATAATAGTTTTTCTTGATTATTCTGTTTTCATTGGGAGCCAAAATTATAATCACGATTAAATTTCAATTAATTGTACAGCCCTAGTTTGTATTATATACTATTATATGTACATTATTTCAATCTGTAAGCAATGTTATATAATATCTCAGGACAACATGGACTACTACTGATCTGGCCTCCATATGGCACAGGTATCCAAACAGTCAACGGTTACCATGACTCGCCATTCATTAGTGCCGTTTGGAAATATGAGTTACCTCTAATGGGATCTCCTTTGACATTGGTTTAGTAAATGTGGTAATTATCACATTATAATAATCATGGTGACAAAGTTACGTTTGTTGGAAGTGCAGAATAACATGAAGTTGTATATTATTGGAGCATTATGAATGTAAAGGAAAAAAACAAGGTGCTCATCACAGCCTGAACAGAGTGGGCAGAATGGAAAGTAGTTCAACTTTCTTACTGCTGGGAAATACTTCTGTATTTGTTTTTATTGTGTACTTCAGCCAGGATTCTATCCACACTTAAACTAAATAAAAGACCAGTGAGAGCTAGTGGACGTGCGAAGGGCAGCAATAACATGGATTAATTTCCCTAAAACGTATCACAAATGAGTTGAGCCACATTTTGATAGCCAAGCCGACTCACCATTGTGATTCCAAGACTCCAGATGTCTGACTTGACACTGTAGCCTTTCTGGTTGAGGTCGGGGTTGATCCGCTCAGGCTGAAATGGAAATTATTAGCAACAGATTAAGTACCACCACGATCTGAAAATCATTTGAAAAATAATGATACTGTACTTTTTAGATACAAGGTTTGTATCTAAATATTCAAAATGTATTGTCTAAACATAGACAAAAAAAAGGAATTATAATAAATACAAACTAATGGAAGCTATCTCAATGTCAGACATGAATTAAAAAGAACAATCAAATAATTAAAGAAGCATGTAAAGATGAGAATAAGTGTAATTGGGTGTTTTTCGAAAGGGTTTAAAGAGCCCATATTATGCTAATTTTCAGGTCCATAATTGTATTTTGAGGTTGTACCAGAATAGGTTTACATGGTTTAATTAAAAAAAATAAATAAAAAAAAACACCATATTTTTGTTGTACTGCACATTGCTGCAGATCCTCTTTTCACCCTGTATGTTCAGGTCTCTGTTTTAGCTACAGAGTGAGACGTCTCACTTCTGTTCCATCTTTGTTGGGAGGCGCACATGCGCAGTAGCTAGGTAAGGATCACATCAGATAGCGGTTTGTTTCTACAACTTCAGTTAGTTAAAAGGCAGGATTAGCCAGGAGACTTCTTCTAAACGAGGGCGCACTTCCAACTTTGCGTGGAATACCTGCAGAACAGGGACATGTAAGTAGTTCTTGTGTAGATTATGGTGAACTAGTGTGTGTTGTAGCAATGTTTTGCCATTCAGAACGAGCTAGCATGCTACGGTTAGCCACCTCCTCTCGGCTACCTACGCAGAAAGCCCTGCAGATTTTGAACAGCTCACCACGGAGACTGAAGGCAAGACATTCAGAACCCGTATCTCACTCAAAACAGCATGGATGGTTTTCTTTTCAAGTTTGTATACATGTGGAAGCACCAGAGACACAAAATAACCCCAAATCCCAGAAAAAGTGATTTTTTCATAATATGGGCACTTTAAAGTAACGCACTGGTTTTGTGGGCCTACATTTGAGGCAAATGTTTGATGTGAAATGTTTGATTGTAGCTGAAGGGTTACTATCACTCTATGGTCTAGATTTCAAAATGGTTATGGAGCTCCTGGCCTGTGGATTTCTGGTTTAACTTCAACTAATGAGGAGCTCCAAGACAACAGACACCGACATCAGTTAAGTTTCTAGAGAATCCTTATTTAAATCTCAGCTAGCCGGTACCAGGAGTCTCTTCCCCAGTCCCCACTTACCGCCATGTAGGGCTTGCAGCCTGCATCCATTGTTTTAGCCACAGAGTCCACCAGGTGGCCACTGATGCCAAAGTCGCACATTTTTACTTGGCCCTTAGTGTTGATCAGAACATTGGAGGGCTTCACATCTGGAGAGGGACATTGTTGTGAAAAATGATGAAAGAGAACATAGCAAACCAACAATGAGAAACATCCAACATGAAACCAAAAACTATACACTGATGATCTGATTACCTCTGTGTATCACTGACAGGTTACTGTGCAGATGCTCTAATGCCTTGACAATCTGTGGAGTGAGCAGAGAAAATGAAGGAAAAAGGTTGAATTCTTTAGGAAATATTTTCAAGAACTTTAGATGTAGATGATATCTCAGTTATAATGAGTATTTTACATGCACCTTATTAAAACAATATTTAGAAAATATCACCAAGATTAATTATTTGTTTTATTATCTACTCATTGTTGGGTGTGGTGATGTCATTTCCCTGAAGTCATTTATTTTATGAAGCAACACAACCAAATAACTATGGGATGCAGTCTCAGCCCACAGAGCTATTTCCAAGAAGAAGTAAGGCAAATGATTTGTTCAACAGAAATGTAAAAATTACAATTTGTGGTTTTAGGAGGCGTCGCGTGATGTGACTATTTCCTGGGGAGCAATAGTTTATTGCTCTCTCCAACATATGCTATATCGCTGGTTGCCAGAGATGGGGACTCAAGTGCGAGACTCTGAATCGAGTTGCACAAACAGTGACTTCAGACTTGACTAGCGACTCGTCAATGCTGGGAACAGGCAAATTGTATCTTTTTAGTAAAATCCATATAAGGTGACAGACTTAGATTAATATTTCACCAGGTCCAAGGGCTAGAGGGATGTGTTAAGTAGGAGAAGATTAGACTATACGATGTCCTAAGTTGGAGACCCAATGTAAGTTCTGGATATAACAAAATTAAACTAGCTCCATTAAATCATACGTGATATTTTGCCCGTCACAAGTTCACATCCACTCTTGGCTGCAGTGCACACATTTTATTTCAGAAAGAAAAAAATAAACATGATAGAAACGCTCATTATTACTTTAGCTATTTCCCCCACAGAACACTACACATATGGTAGTTTTATGCAGATTTTATTAGTGGCAAGCAAAATAATTTCCCATACCAAAATGTTGAAAAATACAGTTATGAAATTGAAACAGAGTTCTTAATTTGTTTTTCTTCAGAATGCATTGCAGTAGATGACATAAAATTATCCAACAACTGATTTTGATACTGTACTGTATGGATGGTAGCTACAGGACATGCTATGAATTCATAAGATTTAACAATACAGTGTTAGGGACAGATCAGATGGCCAAAGACTTGACCTTGTGGCAAAAGACTTGAGACTTGACTTGGACTTCCAAAAAATGACTTGTGAACATCTCTGCTGGTTGCCTGGCAACCTCACAGGGATGACAAGACTCCAGAAAGCAACTGTGCCTGCCTGTTCACCAAGAAACAACTGCAGGCACATTAACTCCCCGTAAAACCACAAATAATTGTTTTGCTATAAGACACAAAGTAAATATGCGTACTTTTCCAAAATGCTGGACTATTCTTTTAAGGTAGGCTACATATAAAATGCACTTGATCTTAGTGACACTTCTAGTGTAAAATATGGGACAGGACTTACTGCTACAGTGATCTTGCCCAAGATGTCCTCAGGGATGTCTTTTCCTTTCTCAATGACCTTCTTGTAGAACTTATCCAGAGATGTGTCCATCAGCTCCATACAGATCCAAACGTCACCCTGGGGGTAAAAAAAAAAAAGAAAAGAAAAAAGATGCCACCCAAAAATAAGAAACAAGATGAGATCACACACTCAACATACAACATGTAGGAGTTCATACATGTCATAGTTAATTTACCTCTCTGAAGAGGGCGCCATAGAAGGTCACAGTGAAGAAGCAGTCCACTGTCCTCATGGAAATGTCCAAGTCCATCAGAAGCCTCTTCTGCTCCAGAGTGTTGACGGTGGCACGAATCCTCTGGGAAGACAGACATCACAGATTGGGCTGCCAGTGTCATCAGCGGGCAGATATACAGCTTAAATCAAATGGTGTCCTGTGTCCTAAACCCACCTCAATATAATATGTCATAGATCCAATACATCTCATTCAAATGTTTACAAGTTGAGCTCATATGCTGAATACATCTGTGAGTCATGTTACTATTTTAAAAAAAGCATGGTGCATTTACAGATCAGGTAACCTGAGAAGCAGCTTCGCAGCCCACCTTGACAGCCATGATTACACCACTGGGCACATGTTTCATCTTGTCCACCACTCCGTACGCTCCCCTGCCCAGCTCTTCAATCTGCTCCAAGTCATCGGCCTTCACCACAAAGTTCTGGACAGAGGAGGCAGAAGTTACATTAAAGTACGTGTTCAGAAAAGCAAACATAACAGCATGTTTTCAGAGGGATACAGAGCCAACTTTACCTGATCTCCAATTGTGACGTAAGCTTTCGAGTCAAGATCTCGAGGAGGCCTGCAGGGAGAGCAACAGCGTGTGGTCAGTCAGTTTTAATGCCAGAACGCTCAATAATGGAAAATGCACACTTAGAGAAATTGTGCATGTCTATAAGAGCAATTTATTAGATTCCTTTGAAGCAAACATTGACTGCAGTCCATGCTAAAACCAATTAAATAACATTCTGAAATGCCACAAACATCTTTGGCATTTCTGTACTGCATTTCTCTTATTGGCTGACCTATACGCTGATACAGATATACTGTAGCTGCAATAAGCTAATACCGGTCGGATACATTGCCCAAGCCGTTTTAGCATTCTAGCTCCAATTTTGAGACCTTACGATGGTATGGCTGCTGTCACTACCCAATTGTAAAAGGAGCCTTACGCTGCTGCTGCTGGTGTGGGCTGTGCAAACACTTCTTTGGCCAGCTTCAGCCCAGGGTTCTTCTTCTTCCCTGAGAGACAAGAAATTAGAAAACCATTACCACAGTGTTTTTGTAGAAGAACTAAGGGAAATGGACTTCACATCTACAGGCTCTTATGAGCCCATTAGAGACGAGGCTTGCTACAACAGAGATCTAATTCAGGCCATTAGGTGCAAATTAAATGAACTTTGCTTGTATATATCTATATCTTCTATTCTGGTAGGAAGGAGTTTTTTTCATGGTTACCATCAATTTGCAGTTGTCTCTGACACAAACTGCAGCAAATGATCAGTTATCTATCTGGAGATTAGGTGTACTCAAAGCTGAGGCCCTGCAATAGGGAGAAGGTGGACTGAATGAGTAATTGACATTGGTATGATGACTCAAATAGAAGGGAGGGGGTGCAGGGGAATATATTTTTTTTTCCCTGCTACCAAAATCAACTATCAGTGGGTTTCCGTTCAGTCTCATTTTTAATCTCAGTTTAATCTTTAGTTTACTCTTTTTATGTCTGGAGTATGGTGCCGTAAACAGTGCAGCTCTTGGACCTTTCTGTGTTAAACCAGTGACAGCAGTCCATTCATAAACACAGTTTACCAGCAGCCTCTGGGACTTCCCACAAGGGGCTGCGAGTCCCTGCCAGAATGACACAGCTACTGGGCCTACTAGCAGCAAAACAGGAAAAACAACCTCAACTTTTCTTGACACGGACACTCGTGTTCAGCATGTTCGCTCTTGTTGCAAGGTCGACAGGAAAAACAGAACACTTTTCTTGACCTTTATCTGTGTGTGCTTGGGGGACTTGGCCACAATTTAACCCACTGGGATATGATGAGAAACAGTTCAGACCTGGCTGGTTATTTCCTGTTCTTGTCCTGCTGCTGGCAGGCTCGGGCTGGGCTGTGCAATTATTCTACCCCAGTTCAGAGAAACTGGTTTAATGCAATAGCACCTTCACTTTGGAACACATTCAACAGCTCTCATTATTACTGTAGGGTTGTGTTTGCCATTGAATGAGTCACACTACTCCAGAGGGGAGGAAGTATGATTGGGTAAACCCCTCCTTGCTAGATTAAGCTGGAAGGGAAGTGAAGTTTTGCAAAGATTTTAGATGCTAAGGCCTACCACTGAAACGTCAGACAGGTCCATTTTGTGCTACAGCCCTAAAATAGTCCTACAGTGTCTGGACAGACTATGGTAGTCTCATGTGGTAGGGAGAGATTCAAGTGTGATTTACTCACACAAGCTCAGTCAAAAATAGATTTTGTGTTTCCTCTGTGTGGCATAAAGTACGAGCACTCAAAACCTTCCGATGACCTGACAAATAAGACAGGATAGTAGAAAAACATCTGACATGCCAAGATGTTCGAGATATCTAGGAAACTACCAGAATTGTACTTTTTTGTTTCAAGCGAGTCTGAGTTACTGCTCAGATTTAATTGACATATTTACTGTGAAAATGGATTTGAAATACTAGCTCCTCTCAGGTAACACAGTGTGTGGTGTGTGCAGTGACCCTGTAGCTGGGAGTGTTTGGTGGGATATGACTCACAGTCAGTCAGACTGGACACATCCGCTTAAAACACAACAACTGTCAAGACCCTTTGGGAAATATGATGTCACTTCATTTGGCCTGCTTGCTGTCCCTGTGAGGGCCAACTGAGGCCAGCTTCACAACAGCTTTCTGCTGCAAGACCTGCCTGGTCCTGGAACTGAGCCTGATAAAACCTCAGCTGCAGTCAAAGTATATTGGGCCAGCACAGGAAAAATACATGTACAAAGATACCATTTTCCAGTGCATGCTTGTAATTCATGTCATAGTCAGTGGTATATCATGAAATTGAACATTTTGTGCACTGAAGCCTTGTTTTATAAATATAGCACAAGTTGCATTCTGCATTTTATTTAAAAAAATAAATCCCCACACTGCACAGTTTTTCTCACATGGGAAGAGGTATATTAAGCTTAAGTATTTGTCATTTTATTGATCAGTGTGTCTTAATCAAATCAATATGTTTGCTGTGTTGGAGGGAACAGTATCAGCAACTACAGACAGTAGCAGTGAACTGGTGCCCTTTTACAGGAAATGCAGTAATTCTTCGAAAACCAAAGGGTGTTCAGTGGAAACTATCATGAGTGCAGTAACACATACGTAATGTTAACAAGAATTTCTGGATTGTGCATTGGATCAAAGTGTCAATAGCTGTGTGGCGAGTCACCATCATGAAGCTTCAGCCTCAGAGTGGGTCCATATACAGAAAAGGATGACTCAAGCACATAATCTTCCACACCATCCTATCAGTGCTTTTATGGAGAACCCAATCTCCAAACATGCCTCAGCAATACCATGAACAGCCCTGCAATGCACTTATAGACCCACTCCTTCCTTGACCACGGAAGGCACAACTCCTTGTAGTAGCCAGAAAAAAGAAAAGAAAACACTTTCACAAAGACCCTGATAAAGAGGCCTGCTTTGGTGCAGACAATAATTACAGCAAATAACCTGCGTAGCAGCTATGGGGAATCTGCTTGCAGCCAGTGAACTGTCAACAAAGAGAGGCTGCACTAGGTATTGGTGCTGCAAGTCAAAACATGCCATGGTAGGCCAAAGGCTGTGATTGCCTGAGTAGGACCCAGCCAATCTACACAGCCCTCTCAAAACAGTGTGTACTCCCGACCATGGTAACGCTAGTATGATTGTGTAACAGCACAAGCGGTGCACTTGAAATGTAAATTGACATCATCATCATCATGCTCTGCGTGTGCGTGTGTATGTGTACGTGTGACGCAAAGTCAGGACCTTGATTTTTTCCAAGGTGTGTATTTTATTCAATAGTACACAATGATTACACAGCACAGCCTCGCTGACTGGCGGAAGCCAAGTGTGTGATAGCGCCATGGTTCCTAGGCATCGCCGCCTGTTTTAAAAATAAAGGAATTTCCACCACCGAAAAAATAAAATAAATTGCATTTACATGGACGCAGCGCCCAAAATATGTTTGCGCTAACACACTGGTCAAACCAAAAGTACTCAACACAATCGATCAGTCGTGAGTCAGGAGGCCGAAAAATACAAACACCTGTGGTCCCAATGTGCTTCACTTTACCGAAAAAGAGAAACTAATCCCAGCGCGGTGATTTAAAGCTGAGGGGCAAAGTTGGTTGATAACAGCTTGCCAAAAGTCCTTTATTGTCGTGAAAATGGTGTTTTAACAAACCACAACACGGAAACTTCAACGGAAGACGTGAGTGTAGCATTTAGCTAAATTATCAATACTAAAATACAATACATATGTAATTTAGCACACAGACATCAGTTAGTCTATGAAGAATACTTTCAGACACACCACTATGTCTAGAGACTTAGCATAATCATAGAAAGCTGGAAAGACATGCTGGCTAGCTTCTTTTTCCTCCTCTCATACATGCAGCTTTCCACCTGGCAAGGTTACATTTCTCAAACATAGCTAGCATAATTTCTTCCACGCAAGCTGCACCTTGATATTTAAAATATATGCACGGTTGTTTTGAGAGAAAAAAAAAAAAAAAAAGAGTGGAAAAATCCACTTACCTCCTTTAGACAGAGACATTTCCCCTTTGCTTTGATGAGGGGGAAGGGAAGCACAAAGACTTTTGCCTTTTTTTACTCCCTCCCTCCCTGCATCTAGCCTTACACCCGCTCAGGATCGCTGGCTTGTGCAAAAACTAGCAGCGATTAAAACTAAACGGTTCGTCTTCGTGCAATTTTAGTGCTTCAATCACCAGCTTGCGCGTTCAAAGATCGATTAGCAGATGAATGCACAACTTTAAATAATGTCGGCTCGGGATGTACAGTTCGAGTTAGTTTGCTAACAAAACCTGCACTTTTAGGGTGGCCAAAGTCTTGACAGCTGAAGGTTCCAACGACGTAATGGCGTATTTCCTGCCTCGTGCTAAGCATCATGGGATGTGTAGTTTGAATTGTGTGAGGGCTTTTCTGTAAATAAAGCGAGATTATTTTTAACTAATAAAACATATTTGACTACAGAAGGATCATTCATTCATTTTACTTCAAAAAAAGTTAATTTTTGAAAAATCCAATACGGGCCAAAACGTTTTATGTTACTGTCTTTTATTAATATTTTTTTGTTTCAGGATGAAAATCACATACTGGTGTAGTTTATTTAAAAGCAAGATAAAATTCATGTGTAACAATAATAATAATAATAATAATAATAATAATGATAATAATAATCTTGCAAGTCAACTACAGTATACAAAGGAACACTGGTAATGGGATTGCAAATTTAAGTTACACATTTTGGTATGTAAACAACAAACAAGTATGCCTATATAAGTGAATGTCACAGGATATAAGTGCCATGAACTAAAAATCTATATTTGACTGCTGAATAGTAAAATGAATAACAATAAAGTTTTATTTTAAAGCAAAACCTTTATAGTATATATGCAAACAACATTAACCATAGCATAGATTCAATATACGATTAAGGAACAAACTGCCTACAGCCTATAGAATACCTGAACAAATGCAGCACAGTGAAGTGTTGTTGTTTTTTTAATTGTGAGTCCTTTATTGTACAAACACCTCCTTGCTGAATAGTTGGAAGACAACAAAATGCAGAAACCAATCAACAATGGAGATGTCACAGACATGACGCATTAACACGTGCTGGTATATGAGTTTACTTTGGAATTTGTGCATGTGATTGTGTGGGTGGATAACTAATGGTTACTGCATTTACTTCCTGGCAACAATGAGGGTATGGTAGAGAGGTTTTATTACAATGTGCAGATAGAGGGAGCTGTCAATCAGGTACTCTGATGCACGGCGCTGCAGGTCAGCATCCACCAGGAAATCCCCGGCCTCCTCTGTGCTTTGGTGGAAGTTGTAGACGTGACGAACCACCACTTTTCCTTGCTGTCTTGCCATCACGATCACCGTCTTCTGGAAACTCACACCAGCAAAGTCTGGACTAGAAGTGGCTGGTGTTACAATGATGCGAGGTCGACCTCCATCTGTGCGTGTAGGCTGCATGGCACCCAGCTCAGTATAGGTTGACCTGGCACTGAGTGGGAACCAACGAGGGGAGAATAGGGCATTCCAGGTCACTCTCTTACTGGAGTCATGGCCGCTGGGCCCGAGCTGGGTCTGGAAGCTAAAACTGCGGTCGTCACGGGTGGGGTTATTGATGACCCAAGGGGAACCCCAGGAGGTGGACAGGTAGTTACGGGGAGTGAAAATACTGCAGTTGACATCAAAGTACTTGGCCAGTTGGATAGGTGAGGCGGAGTGAAATTGGAACGCAAGGTAGAGTAGATCACGGATAGACTCGTAATGCTTCTGCAAGAGGGGGGATTGCTTCTGAAGACGAAAAAGGTGCTGAGGGGGAATCATGCCGTATCGGACAGCCCTTAGGGCACTTTCCACTGTCGAACTGACTGGCTGGTTCTGGCTAATCCAGGCCTCCAGGGCCTCGTAGAGCTCCAGCTCACTCTGAAGAATGAGGTCAGAGCGCTGGAGCAAGGAGAGGAGTAGGTCTTCACTGATGGAGCCCCATTCTCCGCTCTGCAGCACAGAAGACAGGTTCCAGGACAGGTACTGCAGGCAGCTGTCCCGCAGGACCATGTCCCCAATTTGTAATGCATAGTTGTACCAGCCAATGACATGGCCGGTGGGTGAATCACTAGACAGATGTTGGGTCATATATTGGGTCAGACCCTGTTGCAAGGCCCACACATGATACTTGCTGGCCAGTTTATGCAGAGAAATGGCCTGATCTAGCCGCACTGAGATGTCACCGCAGTACAGATACCTGAAAAAGGAAAACAAAGCTGGAATTGTCATCTAAAGACATTTAAAAAAAAAAAAAAAAATCTTTCAGTAAGGCATACTACTTGTTTTCTCTCACATCTGAGTCACTGAATAAACCCACACTGTCCGATTTTCGACCGTGAGCCTCAAATAGCAGGTGTAATTTTAGAATATTTCACAAGATGGAGAATCTCACTTCTCCAAAAGAGAGAGGCACAATGGTGAGCAAATATTTATAACTTTATACTTGTGGAAAATACAAAAGCAACTACAAGTAGCTCCACAGTTCCTTGAATGGTTTGAATGAACCAGATTAACTCTGAACAAATGATTACAACCGGAGTCACCCTCACCTGACAAACTTGTCAAAAACAGCTGCACAGTCGGGCGTCTCCCTCAAAACCACAGCACTGTTGTTGCGAGTGAGCAGTAGTTCCTCAAACACGTCACTCTGCAGCGCCAGAACCAGAGTGTGGGCCTGGATCACCTTCACCTCGTCCGTGTTGATGGTCTGCACCCGGAGAGTGACATCACTGCCGTTCCCCAGGGCCAGCAGGGTCTCCATACGCTGCACCAAATTCATGGAGTGATTCAGCACCGTGGCCCAATTGTCCAACACTACCTCCTGTTTCAGGGCAGCTGTGGAAAATAAAGTGCAAGATGATGTACTGGCAGCACTTAACAGAAAAACAACCATCAATATTTAAATGCAGAGAAAATTTGCCTTAGAATTGCAATTAACTACAGTATCAGTTTTTTTTCAGATTGTTTTCCATTCATTTTGCATCAGCCTGACTCTGCTTTCAAAGATTTCACAGCAGAAATCCGGTGCGTTTGTTCTACAACTTAAATCAGATTTGACACAGCAAGAACTGGAAAAGCACTCGCTAACTTTACGACTAAACCACAACTGACAATACTTGTCAGAGGAAAAAGCACACTTGCACATCCTTCTATTCCTCTGGTTTCAATAATAGAGGACAAGCCAGGTGGCTGACTCAGAAAACCTCCGACACCAGGTGCTCAGAAAAGAATCCTGAGTTTGCAGTGCTATTGCAGATGGCTGCATCTATGGGTCCTCTTGTGCGGAAGTACAAGTGGCAGATACTGGAGAATAACACATGAAAGACTCAGCATGACAAGCTGCTGTTTCCATTCTGCCACAGCCATCAGCAGCCTTGTTGGCCTATTACTGGGGGTTTAATGAGGCACAGGGGGAGCACATTGGCTCCCTGGAATGTCTCACAGTCTTCAAATCTCTACCATAATCAAGCACCCGTACTTCAAAGTAACCCTTTTCCCATTTGCCAAACAGCACCCTAAGCCAGCTGAGCATGGTGTGGGGGTGTGTTTTGACAAATGATTCTGGCACAATCCAATTGAAGCCAATTGAAAAAAAACTCACCAAATTCATCCTAAGTGGGTAAACGGTATACACTATCTGATACTTTTTTCTGATTCAATTCAAAGTAGACAAAAACACGCTATGAATAAAGATAGTTTCAGTGTCTTTTCCACTCAAGCTGAGATGAGCTGAAAACATTAAATAAAAACACTTTATACACAGTTCCTAAATACACGATTAGATGAGTCTGTGCTCACGAGGAATTTCAAATGAGATCTAATCCGACAGCACAGGAATGTGGCCTTCAATAGCTTTGGTCAAAATCAGTCAAAGGAAGATCTTTAAGAAGCAAGAAAAGCTTTCCCTCAGCGCTTGTACTGTACTGTATTACTGAGCCAGCACAAAGCCAGGCAGCAAATGGACTTGCCTGTCTTTCCCTGCACCCAGCAGACAGATAGATGAGGACAGGATGAGTAGAATAGACAAATCCCATCCCCTGCCCTGAGGCTAAGCATGAGCCACACATTCATGCCATGCCCTACTACCCACTGACAGTATGGGGGAAGCTGAACTGAAATAGAACAATACAGTTTTTCTTACAACATAGGATATTAAAAAAAATAAAAATAAAATGCAAAGGTGATATGATTCTTTGAAAGCAAACAACTGAAACTACTGATGCCATTTGTTATCTTACCTCCTCTAACTGTGACAGAGTGGATTAAGAGGAGCAGGGTGCCCACATAGACCCAGGCAGGGATCCCTTGTTCACATGAGCGTACCATATCTTCTTAGTTATTCCCTGCCTCTGTTCCTTTGTCCTTACCCCCTCTCTTCCTTACTCTATGCCACTCTTCTCCTGACTCTTCTTGCTGCTGTGCCTTTGTCGTGTGTGTGCAGAAAGGTGTGTTGCCCTGTGTGTGCCGCCCAGCTCCCTGTCCCGCACTCTTTATGTAGGACGCCGGCCTTTCCCTGGCGCATCTCGCAACCCCACGGAATCCATTGATTGGTGGAATCTGCCAGGGGCGTTGCTATAGCGACAGCTTTAATTTTGAATTTCTCCCTTTTGGATGTTACATGGCATGGATCAGTGGCACAGGGCCAGTCAAGGACTCAGCTTAATGTTTTTATTTTTTTGGGGGGTGGCTGTTAAAAGTCAGGGAGGTTAGGCACTACATTACCAATCAATATTGATGTTTTTATGTTTTAATGGCACTCAGAATGCAGCAAATCTCTGGACTGCAAAATTTTGTTTATGATATCTAAGTTAAGTAAAAATCAGCGCCATTTAATAAGTCAATTAATTATAGTAGTTTGCCACTGAGACTATCTGCCAAAAGGAATTGAGATTCTAATATGTGTGACAAATTGCAGTCCGTCAAATTTCATAATCCATTTTGTAAGGCAATTTTTTTCAGCTGAGAGCAATTATTCCTCTGATGGCATGTTAATCTCACTAATGGAAGGATGACTGCATTGATGCTGGGTCTGCTCATCAGTGTAAGGCAAGCTCTGTATATCAAATTCAACTGCCAATCAGGACTTTATATAGTCACATTACTAATCTCATACATTTTTCAGGTGCAGATGTTGCATCAAACCTCACAGAGGGCACAGGGTTCAATGAATGTGTGTGATACAAATTCCAGCTGGGTAAGGCGTTAATGGTCTGCCGCTTACATGGAACATCCAACCTATGATAATCAATACGTAATGCTACTCAAAGTGAGCCACATGACATGAGAGACATGAACATCCTAGTTAACACATATATATATATATATATATATATACATATATATATATATATATATATATATATATATATATATATATATATATATATATATGTATTGATATATATATATATCAATACATCAATACTGAGATCCCAGTTAAAATCTTCTGAAAAAAAATAAGCTCAGTATGGATTAGATTTTTTTTTTTTTTATCACTGCATCTGACAAGGTCATTGGTCCAATGACAGTATTTATACTAGCATGCTGCAATTTGTCAAATGTGTTTAAAATAGCTCCAAATCCATGGCCACTACATAGAGACAGACAAGAAGACACATGATTTCAAGTGAACTGGGTTGTGGTGATGCCCCGAGGCCTGCCAGGCTGCAGTAAAAATGCAGGAGAAGAGATGTCCTATGAGACCCCAACCTGAGCCACTGCTATGAATAACCTGACAGGTTCTCGGAGGAGAGCGGTGCTGCTGAGGTGCCCTAATGAAGCCTGCTGCAACAAAGTAGACTAGACAACACAGACAAGGCACTGGATCATCCTGTATATGGTGGCATCTTCTATTGGTTTTACTTTCTGGAAGTGGATACAGATGCACACAAATAAGATGAATGAGCTTTATATGAATGCTATGAATCTCTTTGGATGACCTGTGTTAACATATTGGTCTACCTGGTATTATATATTGGGTATAGCTGTATACTAAAATGCAATTCAGGCAACTGCTGTTGAGCTACATATGAAAACAGAATAAACCCAAAGCATTGCTCTTGGTCACATTGCTTTCTCCTTTTAGATCAGCTTCTTTCCCACTGCCATCACTCTACTGAACTGTGGATAAGTGGTGTCATCCTCCCCCCCGTCCCCACACTTTGGCCACTCACCCACTTCCCTACATATTACATACTTATCATTCCAATATGCATCTTGCACACTACTTTGCACTATTACTTTTTGCACTTTACATCATCACATGTGTACTTGTCTTAATATTATGTCTTATTTGTATTTGTATATTATGTTGATATGTGCCTATATGTATATTGGTGTCTCTATTGTACAGTATGTGTCTATACTATTTGTCTAATGAATGTTTACTGCTACATGTCTATTTGTTGAATGTATAGAGAGTTAACACCTACCAAAGTCAAATTCCTTGTGTATGTAAGTATACTTGGCCAATAAAACTGATTCTGATTAAGAATCTGGACCACAATGCAAAGGGATGGATTGATGAGCTGCTGGGTTTGTCAGAGCACCACTCGGGACGGGATCCATTGAGGGATCAATTCACCACAGGGGGCTCCATCACGCATTATAAACAGTACATTTAGTACAGGCTGTATGCCACAGTGAGCTTAAGCAAACTGTCCCGAATGACCTTATGTTTTGAACCCAGAGGGGATGCACTAGATAACCAGGTCTCCTAAACATGACACAAATGGCTTCTGATATGAACACATTTTACATGGATCCACCAAAGTGTCCAATAAATAAAAACATACAAATGTGTAGAAAAAAGGTCTCGCACTTATATTTCCAAGCATGTCATTGTGTCTGCCAAACTGCAGCACTTAGGCAGCAAATTCAATTTTGCAATTGCATTTATTATTAGGCCTATTTCTTTGTGACACTGTCACTGTCTTTCCTAACTGCAGGTTTCACAACTTAATGAGGAAGAGAGATGATGAGAGAAGTTTTGTGACTTCAAACAAAGCCAAGGCAAACAAGCAAACAGAAATATACAGATCAAATAAAGAAGTGTAAATAAATTAAATAAAAATAATCTGGTGTGTGTTAGAAGACTAAAGTATGATTTACAACCATACAAAGAGCAACACATGACAGTTAATCCATCTTTTTAGGCACATTAACAAAGATAGGTTTTGAGGGATTGTCATGGATTCATATTTATCCCAATATTTCAGTAGTACTAAGTAGTACTAAGTAAAAAAACTTTAAATCAATGGCATCAGTTAATGTTCCCATTCATCAAATGGCTGCTAATTGGCATGACCTACAACAGATCAACAAAATCTGTTTTGTTGTGTAATCTGATTTGATTATGTAACACAGGAGTCGATCTCTACTGTAACAATATTTTCCACCAGGTGGCTCTGCGAACTGGAGGCACAGTCTCCACTCTGATGATGACTGCTCTACTTATTATCCTTAAAAAGAGAAAGTAGACTGATTAGATTTTTCAAGATGCATGTTGTATATAAAGTATTCATTTAATTCTTGAACTTGCACTAAATGGCATAAATTATTATTAAATTGAAAAATTTAATGAGCCCTTTGTCTAAAAAACTCAAATTGCTGTCAGTGCAGCAGCTGATCTTTCCATTATCTGATCACTAAACCAGTAAAAACCCTTACTCCTCACTTATTATGAAATCAAAATGTCAAATCAGCTCAGAACATGTTGCACAGCCTGTATACTATATGAGTGGAACTGTCTCACTTGAGAGGTGAGTGGTCCCTTTGTTTGGATGTAAGCTGCCTGAATAACGCGGCGGCTAATCTCATAGAATATGCAAAGCTGCCATCACCAGAGAGGCTGGATGAAGACACACAGTGGTTTGAGCTAAGTGTATGGCCACAGTATTACATTCACATAGGCTAATAATAAAATAAAATATTACATAAATAATAACTTCACAGGACAACTACTTCGATGCGACTGCCGGTGAGCTCATTATAACATGGTTCATTAACAACTGCAAGGTGTGGGCAAATGGAGGACTGTCCATGATTCCGCCTGGGGGGGAAAAACGCCGTGGATCCATTAAGTGGACATTTGAACGCTCAGAAATTGGTCGAAACATCCGTCAAGAGCTTGATAATACCCGAGGAAAAAAGCGAACATTTCGGACAAGGTTTTTACTGGAGTAAATCTACCTGAGTCACCTGTTGGAGCGGAGCTGCTCTCTATCATCAGTCCAGGTAAGAATTCTGACGGAAAGTCACGACAGGCTTGTATTGTGCCATTCCAAAAGGCTATATCAAAATGTCAACTTTTAAATAGGTATACGTAAATTAAAATTTAGGTAATAAGGCTGTTTTTAACAGCCTAAATTTTAATTTACGTGTTGTGATAAATAATCCAATGCATTTTTGAATAGGCTAGTTTAATAGTTTATTTTTCATAAAAATGTAGAGGAATTTTGTCAGCATAGGCTACAGGAACACTTAATATATCAGTTTACTTCAAAATCACAACATTTAGAGATTTTCACTGGACATTGACAATGTCCTTCGATCCGTTTTAGGCTAGAGGTTACTGTAGTAGATTTTTGGACGGTACAAAAGGAAAACACTATTACATTGACAGTGGGATTATTATTGGAGTTATAGTTGAATACAAAACAATTGTACCTTCAAATTAGGATATGCTGGGTGGAATAGCCTATATAGGCTACCAGTGTTGGGGAGTAACGGAATACATGTAACGGCGTTACGTATTCAGAATACAAATTATGAGTAACTGTATTCCGTTACAGTTACAATTTAAATAGTTGGTATTTAGAATACAGTTACATTGTTAAACGGATTACATGACAATACTTCTCCGTTTCACGAGTTTATTCACTCTGAATAAATTAAGGCAACTTAATGCATTTTCCAGAAGCCCCTATGAAATAGAAAAAAATAGCTATTTGCGTGATCAGTCACAATGGAGTCGGAACCGGCACGACAGAGCCAGGGCAGCAATAATTTTCTATCTTGGAAATTCAAACAGCATTTCACATTAAAGAACGAACAGGGAGAATGAAATATAGCTAACTGTGCCGTGCAGCCTCTGCTTGCCAGCAACCAGCCTTCTTTCAGCTCCAAATTACTCCACCTCCAACCTGAAGAAGCATCTTAAAGTAAGTTATTTTTTAAACGGAGTGTCTATTTGCACCCCCGGTACGAATAGCCTCGGCCACACAGCTGAGCTATTTCCACCCTGTGACGTAACAACAACAAAACGTTGCTCGCGTGCACCGAAATCATGGCCGACGTTCATCTTCCATGACCGCAGAAACTGGCATATTAGGGAAGTTTTGTCTCTAAAGTTTATAACAATTGAATTTCTAGCGGAAAATGGATACTACAGTTGCGCTTTCTGTCTTCAGTGAAAGCATACAACCTTTGGTTTGTTAGTTAGTACCTATTTTTTTGTATACTGTATGGTTACCTAGCAACCGAGGCTTGAAGAAACCAATCAATAAACAGTTGTTTAATATCCAGAAAGAACTGTTAGATGAGTGGTTAGTACGCTTACCTTTGGTATGGAAGTTGAAGTTCGATTCCCCTGTGTGGCGATTTTTATTTGGATTGGATAATTTGCATGCAATTGCACAAGTCAGGGTGGTAGGGGAAGACTCATGAATATGCCTGCTCTGGTTGGGTTGGTTAGGTTTAGGCAAGAGGAGTGCGATTGGTTATGGTTAGGGTAAGAATGTCAGGGCGATAATATTCCAAAAAGGTGTAATACATGAGTAGTATGGATAACTGTGTGTAAATATATGCCAAGGTACTGTAAATGCACAGGGGTGCAAATAGCATACATTGATATTTGTACCAGACGGGGTATTAATATAACACATTGCTGTGTGCACCGGCGGAGTACTAATAGCATTCATTTCTAATTGTACCAGGGTACAAATAGCATACACTGCTAATTGTACCAGAGGTTCAAATAGCATACACTGCTAATTGTACCAGGGGTGCAAATAGCATACACTGCTAATTGTACCAGGGGTGCAAATAGCCTCACCCTTTTTTTAATTAGCCAAGGGTAGTCTTCTGCTGTAGTTTTACTGGTCACCTTGCTATTTTAACATTGACGTGCGACTTTACATTCTCCTAGGTGCTGATTTACTAGCTCCAGAGCCGTTTAAAGACTATAGCCCCGTTTGACATGCTAACGTTAGCTAAAATTAGCTTGTGGCAGCTTAGACTGCAGTTCGATTTTTGTAGTAGGCTATGCAGGTACACATTCAGCTAGTTGGAATAAAAAGAACACACCATTATAGGCCTGTTTAGTAAGCTGGATGTGATAGCCGCATTCCTACACTTATAAAACGCAATTCAATGTGGAAGTAATCTTGAAGTAATCCAAGTATTCAGAATACGTTACTCAGATTGAGTAACGTAACGGAATACGTTACAAATTACATTTGTGGGCATGTATTCTGTAACGAAATACGTTTTGAAAGTATCCTTCCCAACACTGTAGGCTACTCATTATGTCTCCTGTTAAGATGCTAAAATGATGCCTCTGTAAATTAGATGGTGTACAAAGGCTAGATTAAACTGTGCTTACAACATGATTCCATGTTGTGGACAATTTGTCATTTTTGGATTCTTCAGAGATTCAAATGAATTAATTTCAATGGACAGCAATTTTTAGTATAACACAGTAAGACTGCACACAACTGGCTCGTACAGTATGTGGATGGAACGGTTTATTTACAATGCTGTGACAGTAATAATCTAGGGAAAACCAGTAATTTGTTTTTCCATTCATATTTTAACAACCAGGGATGCAAATAATAAAGTTGCATTTGCATGCAAGTTCAATTATCAGGATGTATTTTTTTTTGCAGCACTTTTCGAAATCTGCAGTGAAGCCATGGAACCGACCAGTGCTCCAAAAGGATGTGATTCCAGTATCAGCTCCATATATTACAACCTGTGTGACCTGACTAAAGTGTGGGGGGTGGTGGTGGAGGCCTTTGCTGCTGCTGGTTTGGTGACTTCCTTTGTTCTGTTGGTCATCCTCATGGCCAGCTTACCATTTGTGACAGACAAGAAGAGAAAGAGTATGGTGGTCCTGCAGGCCGGATTTCTGGTGTTTACTCTGGGACTCTTTGGGCTCACTTTTGCCTTCATTGTGGGTCGGTACTCCACCAGCTGTGCTGCACGGAGGTTCCTCTTTGGAGTACTGTTCTCAGGCTGTCTAGCCTGCCTGGTCATGCATGGGTTGTGGCTTGCCCTGCTGAAGCGGAGAGGCCGGGGGCCCAGGAGCTGGATGTTATGCCTGGGAGCCCTGGGTCTGTGGATAGTCGAGGTGATCATCAACACTGAGTGGCTTATCATCACTGTGGTCAGAAGCCAACCCGGAGGTGAAATCATCCCTGACATGTTCTGCAGCATTCCTAACCAGGACTTTGTGATGGCTCTGATCTATGTGATGGTTCTGCTACTAGCTGTGGTGCTGATCGCTGGGCCCTCACTGACACACAAGCACAAGCACTGGCGCCGAGATGGAGCCTTAATCCTGGTCACAGGGCTCTTCACCATGGCCATCTGGGTAGCTTGGACTGTCATGTACATCTATGGGAACAGAGTGGTAGGAAATCTCAGTTGGGACGATCCTACTCTGGCTGTAGCCGTGGTGTCAAATGCCTGGGTGTTCCTCTTCCTCTACACCATCCCAGAAATCTGCGTACTGACCCAGGAGGACCCAGATCAGGAGCAGCAATTTGATGAACCCGTTTATCCTGCCAGGAATCTGGTTTATGACAATATCCTTAAGGAGCCGGAGCCACTCCACCAGAACGTATACATGGAAAATAAAGCCTTCACTATGGACGAGCCTCCAACAGGTACATCATGACACATTATGGTCAAACATCAATCTTACAATGACAATGTCTCATTGCACAATGCACATGGGCATCGGATAAAACTAAAGATGTGCCATTCAAAAAAAATACATACCCCAATTTTAGGACAAAAGTCTAATCTACTTACAGAAGATTATATCCTTGGCCAATATTATGAGGCAGTCACCACACTATAAAGTCTTTAAACAACGTAATTTATTATTTTGCTGGGAAGTCACATTGTCATACTATTAAAACTACTCCCAATACATCACCAGTACATACTGAGCAATGTGGAGAATCAGTACCATGTTTGCAGTGAATGATCCTATTGACTAAAAGAAACTAAGTAGGAGAAAAAAATAGTCACAGCAAAATGTTTGGTTGTCAGGTTGGTAAAATCTAAAGGAAATTGTCTGAGTATGACACTATTGCATATTTAAAATAGAATATACTGCAGGGTGTATTTAAAGTTATACAATATCCAACTTGAGCAAGGCGTCAAATTTATCCTGACAGATGCAGCACATATTGATTCACTTAACTGGCCAGTTTGACTAAATGTGTGTCGCTCCAGAGACTATAGTGTTAAAACAATGGCAGATGTCTTAAAAGTGCATTTCTGTTCTTCATACCCATTTCAATGCTGAACTTGTGTTAAGTCTAAAACTATAAAGTAATGGACTGGACAACCATCGCAACAAGCTCTTTTCAATCATCCTCCACCTTTTGTTTACCAGTACCCTCAAAGCCAGTGTCTCCATATGGTGCTTATAATGGTCAGCTACGAAGTTGTGTGTACCAGCCCACTGAAATAGCCCTGATTGCAAAGGGCATGACTAAGGTGAGCGAGTATACAATATTTTACACCACAGACTGCTGCTTCTTCTGTCACATCTGCTAAAAATAATCACTTCTGTGTATCTACAGATGGACCAAGATGCAATGATGCCTCGAGCCAGAGCCCCCTCTCTAAATCCAGGAAGTGGCAGCTCCCAGCCTCGTTCCGCCGAGTCCTCGCTGTTTTAAGGACTGTAAAGCGCAGGAAGCTTGAGTCGAGGGCGTCACTTACACAATCAGTTGTTTACAGCTATGAAATCTCCACCAGAGTTCCATGTATCAAATGTTTTTTTGTCCTTGGCAAGAATCTTAAAACATGAACACTGTGGTGGTCAATCTGCAGCAATTACACTTTTTGTGACCTAGCTTCACACACACACACACACACACACACACACACACACACACACACACACACACACACACACACACACACACACACACACACACACACACACACACACACACACACACCTAAATCTTATTTTTTACTTTATTTCCTCTGTGCAAGTCTTGTCTGTTCTGCGTGCATAAGGGGAGTCATAAATCAAAGATGAAAAACTAACAATTGGAGATGGACAGCTTATAGAGGCTATTGTATATATATAGCCACAATTAGGGCTGCAGCGATACACTAATCTCACGATACGATACACGATATTCAGCTCACAATACGATATATATCACGATATTCAACCAACGATACGATTTCTGAAAGATTTAAAGGGGACCGAGTGATTTTGGTGACATCTTGTAAGTGTTCCATTTACTTGGATTTAATTAATTGAACTGAAAACATCAATTACACAATATGTCTCTGACTGGACAGAGTCTACAGCAGGGATCATCAACTAAATTTTTTTCAGAATTTTTCTAAATAAAGAAAATAAAATGAATTTATACCTAATACGCCAATTCTTGTTCGAAATTTTCACTTTCTTACTGAATTAATGCTACTATTCTTTAACATGTATTAGTGTGAGCAAACTCCTAAAAAACAGGGAAACTCCATAATGATAACTGGCTCTTTAACTAGAAAATGATCTCAGACTAGGAGGCAGTTCACTGAGGAGTGATGGTTAAAGTCTGTGATTATGGAAAAATTATTGTAGTATGCAGCATCCTGATTGGTGGAAATGCTTGCAGAATGAAAGGCTGTTGTCAGGTAAACATGTCACTGTCAAAAACGCTGAAGCGAAAAGTTGACGTGGAAAAACCAAAAGCCCAGCTTTAATGATGAATGCACTGATAAGCAGGCTATGCACTCGTCATGTATGCCTCATTTGCAATGAAACGATGTTGTTGCAAAATAATACAACCACCACCATCATCACTCGAACATGACGATCGCGTAATTCACGTGCATATTAAGTAGCTCCAGATTGTCCACTCTAGTGGAGTTTGGTTTGTTCAGCCAGCAGTGAGGTTTACAAGAATTTGTCAAAATTTCCAGATTCCCGGCAACCTAAGATAAACAGTTAGACTACAAACCGACAGCTTTTGTTTTAGCT
The DNA here is from genome assembly GCF_004354835.1 of Perca flavescens. Classification (NCBI taxonomy): domain Eukaryota; kingdom Metazoa; phylum Chordata; class Actinopteri; order Perciformes; family Percidae; genus Perca; species Perca flavescens. The sequence continues at coordinate 13,683,619 of NC_041345.1, forward strand.
TGTTTGTAAAAATTCGCTATTTGCAGAGTAGAGCTGTGTTTGCGTAAAACAGCGCGGTGGACTGAGCAGATTAAAATATCGCTTTCTACATGTTTATGCCGGTCTACACAGGTGAGTGCATTGATAAGTATTGACTTTCTACTCACGAAGGTTTAATTGTAGCCTATTTACAGAAAAGAGACCAGCGTGAGTTCATCTGCCCCAGCGGCCGTTGGTAACTCTGTATCGTTCCCAGTCAGGTGCTGCGTGTTTTAACCTTTAACAGAAGCTACAGAATCCCGGCATGTGAATAGAGATGTAAATACAGGGGGCTGGGTTTTTGCTCTAAATGCTTGAAATGATAAATAACAGAACGCATTTTTTCCTCTTTACATTTTGTGAATTCATGATTATTCTGCGGGCCAGACTAAAAGCTTTGGCGGCGGGCCGCCAGTTGACGTTGGCTGCTCTACAGCGACACTAGCGGCTGGCTGACCAAATTGCTCTTCCTGCAAAGTGAACGGGGGTAAACACGGGGGATTTGAATGGGACTTATGTATCGATACTCGCGGCATAAAAATCAATACTTTCTTGGGGGAAAAAATATTGATTTATATCGCAGAATCAATAAAATTGCTCAGCCTTAGCCACAATCATTTTCAAAACAAGTGCCTTCTATTCACTTCCCATTCTCACTTTATGCCAACAAGTGCCCTTAACTTTCTTCATGTCAACTAAAGCCAGCTTTGCTCACTTGTAGCTTTACTCAAAAAGAAAATCAAGAGAAAGAGTGGCATGTATGTGTATCTATGGGAAAGCAGTTCATTTACCTTCTAGCTAAGAGAGAGAGCAACAATCGTTTCTGTCTCTACTTTACATTTCTACAAAATCTAAATCCCAAAATGGAACAACGTTCCAAAAATGTTCAGGTGACAAGTGACCTACTGTAGGTTGATGGTGGAGAAGCTGTAGACAAGGATTAGGGGCAGAGAGTTTCAAGCGAAGGCAGGGTCTATAACTTAACGGTTACATGTTTTATTCAAAAACATTGAAAGTTGTAATTGTGTTCTCACCAAGATAATGCTTTTATCTTAAATCTGCTGACTGTGATTTGTAATTTCTGTCGGCTGTTGTAAAACATACTTGTGAAATTATGTTTTGATTCCTCTTAAAGCCATGATTTTGTAGTGCCGTAGATTTCTAAAATTGTATGTATAAGGTGTAAATTCTAACTTATTAAAAATGTAAATGGTTACTTAAATACCGTGTGGCTGTTAGATCTTTGAACTGTTAACGAGAAGGCAGATGTGGGATATTGCAAGAGGAAGTGTCCCAAGGATTACACTGCCCTGAGCAACTATTTACATATGTTGGCTTGATAAGCTTTAACAGCTCTATCTGTGGCCACATGCAGGGATCATACTGCGGTGACTGGGTGTACACTGCCAACTATTTTAGGTGGCAGTGGGAGGGGTATTTGGGGAATTATACACTACCCAAACAGTAAAATCTGACAAATCTATATGATGCCCTTTTCTACTTAGAATTTACGGCTGTAATAGTCTTAGAGCCACTGTGTGGATGCACGCACATGTTGAGTTTGGGGCTTTACAATGCAAGTTGATGGAGTATCTGACAGCAGAACTATAGTTAAAGGCTGCTAGGAGCCTTCCCTGCATACATGTTTGCTACATAGGAGGCTGTGTGGGCTGCAGATAAACACACTGTGAGAAGGGACAAATTAGCACTGAGAACTGCTTTGACTTACGATCTGAGCGACAATTATTCACATGTAATTTGTCACACAAACGCTTACACATGTACACACTTTAAAAGAGCTTCAGAGTGAGCTCTGGCTGCCTAGCAGCCAGCTGAGTAGGCTCTCTCCCATTTACTCCCACCATCCTGCGCTGTCAGCAGCCATGAGTACTTGCTCGGAAAGGAAATTGCTCACAATCTGGAAATCAGACTGATCAGAGATGCACAACAGAAAACAAATGTCGAGATTTTACACTGTAATGCCTCTTGCCTGCACCCTTGGATCACCTGCTCGTAGATATGAGAACGGATGCAAAGAGCTTCAAAAAACATAAGCAGCGCACTCTTGTCATACAACCTGATGGTGAACACAGCTGGAAAAACATTCAAATGTAAAGAAAACAGCATTCAGACATAAGTTTTCCTTGCATTTCCAACAACATGCTACCTGTCTAACGTCAGTGACCTGAGTAACTCTAGATTAATGGTTTACACTATAGGCTGTCCCAGAGGAGCCTTTAGCTGCAGTTTGCACCCATGCATCTCATAAAGTGGTTACTGGGTGTTACAGTCACACTGCAGAGGAGGGTAAATAAACATATACATTAAACCCTTAAAATAAAGACCTTGCTTTATTTAAACTGTATTAGATGTAGATGTTAATTCCTAATCAGTGACCTGAGCTGAAGTCAAAAACAGCATCTTTCTCTGACAGGCAGCATCTGTAAACCCCTTGATAATACGGATAGCTGTCTTGTGCACATGGAACAAGGGGGTGTTAAATGACCAATGGTGGTTAAGCTCAGCTCAAGGGAGTCAGCGCTACCAATCACAAACAGCTGTCCCCATTTAATGCATTTCCTTGTCACGGTGACAACCCTCAGTGGAAAAACAAAAAAAGCTGATCAAACAGAAATGACTGAGAACCCAGACCAGACAGCAGGGACTCAGTAATAATAGGTAGGTCTAATACCATCTGGTGATATTATTCAGTAGACCACCACTGCAAAATAATTATCATCAGCCTAAGGTGTGCTTTTAGATCTAGGATGATTTGTAAAGATGAAGTTGTTGATAAACCATCTCTGAATTTAAACCGTTTTTCCCAGAGGCCAAAGTTTAAACAAAGGCCTTATTCATGTTCATTTACAGATTACAAATGTAATTAGCTGTGCCAGGCTCTAATAAGCGCTCCACATTTAAAAAGGCTGAGGTGATTTATAGATCCCAGGATTAGGCTCTAAGGTACAGAGGGTTACAGGGTATGAAAATATTCTAAGTCTACAACCATACATTCACATTTATATAAAAAAAAAGGCAAGGTGTGCCATCAAAAATAGAT